>NC_064647.1:115185087-115495087 GCF_023864345.2 Schistocerca serialis cubense
AGCACCCAAACTTCTCTGGTTCCGGCTCTTGAGTAAGAGACGGCAGCGAAAAAATGAAATGATCGTATCGTGCTGACGGCCGGCGTTACCCACCTGGGGAAGTCCGGCCGCCGAGTTGGAATTTCTTTCTATTCCCGTCACATTGGGCGACTTGGGTGTCGAAGAATTGATGACGACAGGACAACACCGCCAGCGGAGAAAACGCCCGACACGACCGGGAATCCACACCTACATATCTACATCTACATACATACTCCGCAATCCACCATACGGTGCGTGGCGGAGGGTACCTCGTACCACAACTAGCATCTTCTCTCCCTGTTCCACTCCCAAACAGAACGAGGGAAAAATGACTGCCTATATGCCTCTGTACGGGCCCTAGTCTCTCTTATCTTATCGTTGTGGTCTTTCCGCGAAATGTAAGTTGGCGGCAGTAAAATTGTACTGGACTCGCATTCGGGAGGACGACGGTTCAATCCCGCGTCCGGCCATCCTGATTTAGGTTTTCCGTGATTTCCCTAAATCACTCCAGGCAAATGCTGGGATGGTTCCTCTGAAAGGGCACGGCCGACTTCCTTCCCAATCCTTCCCTAATCCGATGAGACCGATTACCACGCTGTCTGCTCTCCTAAAAAAAAAAAAAAAAAAAAAAAAAAAAAAAAAAAAAAAAAAAAAAAAAAAAAAAATGTACTTTAATCAGCCTCAAATGCTGGTTCTCTAAATTTCCTCAGTAGCGATTCACGAAAAGCACGCCTCCTTTCCTCTAGAGACTCCCACCCGAGTTCCTGAAGCATTTCCGTAACACTCGCGTGATGATCAAACCTACCAGTAACAAATCTAGCAGCTTCTATGTCCTCCCTCAATCCGACCTCACAGGGATGCAAAACGCTCCAGCAGTACTCAAGAATAGGTCGTATTAGTGTTTTATAAGAGGGCTCCTTTACAGATGAACCACATCTTCCCAAAATTCTACCAAGGAACCGAAGACGACTATCCGCCTTCCCCACAACTGCCATTACATGCTTGTCCCACCTCATATCACTCTGCAATGTTACGCCCAAATATTTAATCGACGAGACTGTGTCAAGCGCTACACTATTAATGGAGTATTCAAACGTTACAGGATTCTTTTTCCTATTCATCTGCATTAATTTACATTTATCTATATTTAGAGTTGGCTGCCATTCTTTACACCAATTACAAATCCTGTCCAAGTCATCTTGTATCCTCACTCAACGACAACTCCTTCCCGTACACCACAGCATCATCAGCAAACAGCCGCACATTGCTATCCACCCTATCCAAAAGATCATTTATGTAGATAGAAAACAACAGCGGACCTACCACACTTCCCTGGGGCACTCCAGATGATACCCTCACCTCCGATGAACACTCACCATCGAGGACAATGTACTGCGTTCTATTATTTAAGAAGTCTACGAGCCACTCACGTACTTGGGAATCAATCCCATATGCTCGTACCTTCGTTAGGAGTCTGCAGTGGGGCACCGAGTCCAACGCTTTCCGGAAGTCAAGGAATATGGCATCCGTTTGATATCCTTCATCCATGGTTCGCAAGATATCATGTGAAAAAAGGGCGAGTTGCGTATCGCAGGAGCGATGCTTTCTAAAGCCGTGCTGATGCATGGACAGCAACTTCTCTGTCTCTAGGAAATTCATTATATTCAAACTGAGAATATGTTCGAGAATCCTGCAACAAACTGATGTTAAGTATATTGGTCTGTAATTTTGTCGAACCGTCCTTCTACCCTTCTTATACAGGGTGTTACAGAAAGGTACGGCCAAACTTTCAGGAAACATTCCTCGCACACAAATAAAGAAAAGATGTTATGTGGACATGTGTCCGGAAACGCTTAATTTCCATGTTAGAGCTCATTTTAGTTTCGTCAGTATGTACTGAACTTCCTCGATTCTCCGCCAGTTGGCCCAATTGAAGGAAGGTAATGTTGACTTCGGTGCTTGTGTTGACATGCGACAAGTACGACACAACATGTGGTTCATGCACGATGGAGCTCCTGCACATTTCAGTCGAAGTGTTCGTACGCTTCTCAACAACAGATTCGGTGACCGATGGATTCGTAGAGGTGGACCAATTCCGTGGCCTCCACGCTCTCCTGACCTCAACCCTCTTGACTTTCATTTATGGGGGCATTTGAAAGTTGTTGTCTACGCAACCCCGGTACCAAATGTAGAGACTCTTCGAAGCTCGTATTGTGGACGGCTGTGATACAATACGCCATTCTCCAGGGCTGCATCAGCGCATCAGGGATTCCACGCGACGGAGGGTGGATGCATGTATCCTCGCTAACGGAGGACATTTTGAACATTTCCTGTAACAAAGTGTTTGAAGTCACGCTGGTACGTTCTGTTGCTGTGTGTTTCCCTTCTATGATTAATGTGATTTGAAGAGAAGTAATAAAATGAGCTCTAACATGGAAAGTAAGCGTTTCCGGACACATGTCCACATAACATATTTTCTTTCTTTGTGTGTGAAGAATGTTTCCTGAAAGTTTGGCCGTACCTTTTTGTAACACACTGTATACCGGCGTCACCTACGCTTTTCTCCATCGAACCCGGGCCCTCTGAATGGCAGCCAAACGCGCTAGTCACTCAGCAAAAAGGGGGCGGTCAGTTGGCCGTCTTTCCTCCACAGACATTCAGATACCTCAATGAAAGCGTTCTCATCAGAGTTCAAGCTGTCGTGAAGGTGATGGGTGGACGCGCTCCATATTAATGTCCGCCAATAGGTGTCCGGATACTTTTGGTCAGACAGTGAAGGAAGGACACCCGAGGCCTGCTGCATTTCGCTGTAGCCGTTGTCCGGCCGCCAACGCTCGCTAACTCCCCGCCGGCACTCACTGACTCAATCCCGAAATTTTATGCCCGGCCGGTCCGCCGTGCGGATCCCTTTGAATGGGCCCGGCGCCGGCTGCGAGTGCGCCGATATTAGTCAGAAATTTCCGGTGACGGCCGAGCAGGCGCGCCCGCTCCGAAAAATTCGATACGTCTGTCGGCCGTCACACGGCCGACACAGATTGTGTTTTGCGCGCGCGACAACACAGACGGCGGGAAAGCGGCTACCACTGCGCCACCCCGCCTCTGCCTTTTACGCGCTTGTTTCAGGTACATATGCCACCCTCACATCCGCTACACCACCCCCACTCTCCCCCCGCCACACCCTCTGCCGGCTCTACTCTTTTTAATCCGATTGTCGTTTAATATCGTTAAAGTTGCGAAATTCGCTTTTAATTTTCGACTCTGGCGTTTTCGAGGGCGGTGGCGACCGTGCGCGCGTTCGGTCGATGAGAGCATTCGAGCTGAGGGGCATCGCCGTGTATGTGTATGTCTGTGTGTGTGAACGCGCGGCGGGGGCGGGATGCGGGCCGATGGCGGTGGCTATCCCATTACGCTGCCGGCTGGGGTTACGTCGCAGCTGCATCCCTCATTACCAGCCAGTGTAAACTACCGGCGTGTTTGCAGCCGGTGTTCATTTCGGCAGGTACCGGGCTCGACTCCCGACCGCGCGATCCATTGTTCCGGTGCGGCAACAAGTCATCGATACTCTCGCCCAATTGGCGGCACACGCCAGATGCTCTGCAGTCTCTTGCACTGCTTACAAGTCATCTCGAATTGCATCATTAATTTTAATACAGCGTTGAATGGTGGCTCTATAAACCAATTCTTACTGTGTGGTATTAACTACACTACTAGCCATTATAATTGCTACACCAAGAAGAAATGCAGATCATATACGGGTATTCATTGGACAAATATATTGTACTAGAACTGACATGTGATTACATTTGCACGTAATTTGGGTGCATAGATCCTGAGAAATCAGTACCCAGAACAGCCACCTCTGGCCGTAATAACGGCCTTAATACGCCTGGGCATTGAGTCAAACAGAGCTTGGATGGCGTGTACAGGTACAGCTGCCCACGCAGCTTCAACACGATACCACAGTTCATCAAGAGTAGTGACTGGCGTATTGTGACGAGCCAGTTGCTCGGCCACCATTGAGCAGACGTTTTAACTGGTGAGAGATCTGGAGAATGTGCTGGCCAGGGCAGCACTCGAACATTGTCTGTATCCAGAAAGGCCCGTACAGGACCTGCAAAATGAGGTCGTGCATTATCATGCTCAAATGTAGGGTTTCGCAGGGATCGAATGAAGGATAGAGCCAAGGGTCGTAACACATCTGTAATGTAACGTTCACTGTTCAAAGTGCCGTTAATGGGAACAAGAGGTAGCCGAGACGTGTAACCAATGTCACCCCATACCATCACGCCGGTTGATACGCCAGTATGGCACGCTTCCAATGTGCTGTAAACAGAACCTGGATTCCTCCGAAAAAATGACGTTTTGCCATTCGTCCATTCGTGCACCCAGGTTCGTCGTTGAGTACACCATCGCAGGCGCTCCTGTCTGAGATGCAGCGTCAAGGGTAACCGCAGCCATGGTCTCCGAGCTGATAGTCCATCCTGCTGCAAACGTCGTCGAACTGTTCGTGCAGATGGTTGTTGTCTTGCAAACGTCCCCATCTGTTGACTCAGGGATCGAGACGTGGCTGCACGATCCGTTACAGCCATGTGGATAAGATGCCTGTCGTCTCGACTGCTAGTGATGCGAGGCCGTTGGGATCCAGCACGGCGTTCTGTATTACCCTCCTGAACCTACGGATTCCATATTCTGTTAACAGTCATTGGATCTCGACCAAGGCGAGCAGCAATGTCACGATATGATACACCGCAATCGCGATAGGCTACAATCCGACCTTTATCGAATTGAAACGTGATGGTACGCGTTTCTCCTCCTTACACGAGGCATCACAACAACGTTTCACCAGGCTACGCCGGTCGCCTGCTGTTTGTGTATGAGAAATCGGTTGGAAACTTTCCTCATGTCAGCACGTTGTAGGTGTCGCCACCGGCGCCAACCTTGTGTGAATGCTCTGAAAAGCTAATCATTTGCGTATCACAACATCTTCTTCCTGTCGGTTAAATTTCGGGTCTGTAGCTCGTCATCTTAGTGGTGTAGCAATTTTAATGGTCAGTGTTGTAACTATCCTATGCTGGACCTATTTGAGGAAGAAATTTCTGAGAATGTACGTTTGGAGAGCAGTATTGCACAGTAGTGGAACATGGACTGTGGGAAAAGCGGGAAAGAAGACAGTCGAAGCATTTCAGATATGGTGCCACAGAAGAACGTTGAAAATTAGGTCTGGGTGTTATGTGATGTCCTTAGGGTAGTTAGGTTTAAGTAGTTCTAAGTTCTAGGGACTGATGACCATAGATGTTAAGTCCCATAGTGCTCAGAGCCATTTGAACCATTGTTTGAAAATTAGGTAGGCTGAAACGTAAGAAATGAGGAAATTCTGCGCAGTATAGGTGAGTTAAGGAATACATGGAAAACACTGACAATAAGAAGGGACAAGACGGTAGGACATCTGTCAAGAAATCACGAAATAACTTCCATGGTGCTAGAGGGAGTTTTAGTGGGTAAAAACTGTAGAGGAAGACACACCCTGGAATATATCCAACAAGTGATTGAGGATTGATGGTTGCAAGTGCTACTCTGAGATGAATAGATTGGCACAAGAGAGGAATTCGTGGCGGGCCACATCAAACCAGTCAAAAGACTGATGACAAAAAAAGGAAAGAACCTGCGTTCATTGTCTGCTGTGGAACTGTAAAACTGCCATAGGCTATAGACTATCTACACTGTCGTAAGTAAAGCTCTGATAGTTTTCCTAGTACCTTTGCTCAGTTAAAATCGCAGCCGCATTACCTGTATGCTGGGTGTGTTGCATACCTATCGGGCGTTACCTCTTTTCGATCGTTTTCGTTACGTATGCCATCTGTGTCTTACTAGATTCCCTAGAAACTGGAAGTGGTGAACCATTTAGAAACTGACTGAATATATAAAGGGGCCATGTAAAACTCAGACATTTCTGTTCTACATAGCTGCTGTCTATAATTTAAAAATAAACAATGTTTATAACAAAATTGAAATTGTCACTGTTTAATTCAGGTTTACTCGAAAACACCTTATTTTTAACGTAAAGCAGACAGATGTTTTAAAAATAATACAAACCATACAGATATATCATTTCCTCAAAAAAAGTTAAAATTTAAAAAAAAACGCAAAACGAAAACATATAGAAAATCGCTTTAGTATTTCGACAAGCTTACAGGTCCATGTTATTCATAAACAACTTCGGCATTTATCAGTAATAACGGGAAACTGTTGCCTTTGATCATGATGAAGAACATTCTATTGAGTACAAAACAGCGACAAAAGTCATACAGATTTTTTAATGTATATGCATGTAAACTGTATGTGCCTGAAAAGTGTTACATAAAAGCGGAGAAGGCTAGCGAACAGCTGGATTTTAGTACTTATAAAATCCAAGATATATTTTGTAAGAATATAAAATACACAATGGAATAACAATGAATGATGTGCGGTTCTAATTATGTGCATAGCAAACAAACATTCATTTATTTTCCATTCCCTACTAATGTTACAAAATATACCTGTAATCCTACATTTCATCATGTCATTTATGTACTGTACCAAAACTACCGAAACGTAGTTTTGTAGAGCGCAACTCTAGCTTGCTCGCTTGTTAAGAAGACAAACAGGGTGAGAATATACATCCATTTTATGAGTGAATCGACATCCTTCCCCATTTTCCTATCGACATGTCGTGCTGCTGTAAGATAAAACACCAAGAATAAAATTATTCTGAAAAGAATTTAGCTTCTTGCTTCATTTCGTCGATCGCAGGTAGGTTATACATTAATAATGTGAGACACAAAGTTCTCCGAAAGAACTAAAAACTACGGTTAACAGATGGCACATGGCTTTCAATATTGTAGTGCATAAATAG
Organism: Schistocerca serialis cubense; assembly: GCF_023864345.2. Lineage (NCBI taxonomy): Eukaryota > Metazoa > Arthropoda > Insecta > Orthoptera > Acrididae > Schistocerca > Schistocerca serialis. The sequence continues at coordinate 115,192,001 of NC_064647.1, forward strand.
GTCTACTACTTTGATACTTGCTGTAAAGTTGTTATTGTGAAAACTGCAGCTTCTCAATCATTGTGATCTTGTAACAGATTCCTGAGTTCTTGCCCACCCCTAGCGTGAAAGATATTTCAAGTGGAAAAGTTTCCAAGATGGCCGCCGAGTAAGTGACGCCAGAAACTACTTCCAGAAAGTTAAGTGATTTAGACAGGAATATACTTTAGTTTAACGCCGATAACAAATTAAATACGTGCATTAGTGTATCGTTTAGTCTTGCCGTTGGAGGTTTGACTTTTCTTTGCGTATTTTTTCGGAAAACACGAAAGGATCGTAACTTCGCGAAGTCGCGCTTAGGCTTAAATTTTGTAAACGTGTTTGTTTCTTGTTTCAGGGTAATTTAACTAGTTTCTCGGTAACAAATAAGTAAACTACCGTAAACAGCGTATAACTTCATTGTTTTAAAACATATTTCAGAAAAACAGCGTAACTTTATATCAGAAACTTGCTTATATACATTTGTTTATAGGCTTAATTCTCGTAACGTTTTTGGAGAATCAAACTTAAAGTATCTCGTTTAATTGTCCTTTTTTTCATTGCATCGAGTGAAATATATAATAAATAGCGTATACCTTCAGTGTTTTAATACAGACTCAGAAAAACAGCGGAATTTTAAATCAGAAACTTGCTTATATACATTTGTGAATAGGCTTAATTCTTGTAACGTCTTTTTTTGATTTTCGGTAATTTAATTGATTTATTCTAGCTAAAGTATTATTTTTGCCATGAGTGAGAAGTGCCTGACTTGCCATAGAATTGTTAGTTCCGGGGTTTGGTGTGATGGATGCAGTAGTTTTTTTCATTGGGGGGGACTGCAGTGGCGTGGGTGTCGGGGAAGTGGATCAGGCTCGTCAGTGGTTATGTAGGATTTGCAGCAGAGATAGGAAGATAGTGGAACAGGGGGGGAAAATTGCTGCCCTTCAGGCTGAGCTAGATCAGGCTAGGGAAGATCTGAACAGGTTAAGGAGGGAGAAGGGCAAAGAGAGGTGGGAAGTGGCAACAGGTAACAGACGGAACAGGCCTAGAACTAAGTCTGACAGTTTTGTGGTGAATGTCAAAAATAAGTTTGACCTGTTGCTTCAGTTAGAAACTGATGAGCCTCAAGCAGAGGTATGTGTAGACAGGACACAACAAACTTTCAATAGGAAATTGAAAAACAGTGTAGGAAAGTCATCGAAAAGGAAGAAAGTTTTGTTGTTAGGCAGTTCTCATGCCAGAGGTGTAGGCCAACTTCTGCAGGAGGAATTAGGACCAGAATACCAGGTCACAAATTTTTTCAAACCAAGTGCTAGTCTGTATCAGGTGACAGAGGATTTAGGTTCACTATGTAAAGGATTTACCAGGGAAGACACTGTGGTTATTGTGGGAGGGCCAGGGAACAGCATCGACAGAGATCCTGGGTACAGTATAGAGTGTGACCTGGTAAAGATTGCGTCGGCATCGAGACACACCAATGTTGAATTTTTATCTGTCCTGAGACGCCATTACCGGCCTCATTTGAACTCTTCTGTTGATTATCTCAGTATGTGGGACTATACCAGGCACGGCCTACATCTCAACAGGAAAGGGAAGGGGAAACTGGCTGGGGTAATAGCAGGAAATTTAAGGGGGGGAGGCACTGCCATGAATGGTAAAATACCAGTGGTTACAGGTGTTGGAGCAGCACCTTTTTTAGGGTAGGTAAGACAGAAAGATGTCAAGTTCTACGAGAGGTCAGGATTGAAACAAATCTTCAGTTTAGGAAAGAAATTAAACAGCACAATTCTAGCACATTGGATCACCAATCACAGGTGTCAGTCATAAATTTTCACTAATCACCAGAAATTTTATCTCCACCAAGTTGTATCTCAGTCCTAGGCAATTGCATTGATGAATTAAAGTCACCCAACCCAGTTGACATAATCTGCCTCTCTGAACACCATGTGACCACTGGTATAGGAACTAGGCCTAAGCACAATGAGAAACTCAGACAGAAGAGTACTGAAAATGTTAGAATAAGGAAAGGTTCTCATAAAAGTATAATTAAAAATGATGTAAGTATATTTCATCAAAATATTGGGAGTTTAAAGAATGAAATAGATAAGCTTCTGGTTTGTTTAGAAGATTTAGAAGCTGAGGATGAAATAGATACACTATGCCTGTCTGAGCATCACATTGTTACTGATATGGATAAGGTAAATGTAAGTGGATATAAGCTCTCTGCACATGTAATGAGAGAAAATATGGAGAAAGGATGAGTTGCCATATATGTCAAAAGTTTTCATTGTGCAAAAAGTACAGAAACAAAAAAGTTTTGTGTAGAGAAACATATAGAAGCATGTGCCTGTGAGCTTAAATTAAATAAAGGCACATTTATAAATGTAACTGTATATAGGTCCCCATCAGGAAATTTTCATCTATTTCTGAAAAATTGGGACTCCTTGTTGTGCTATCTGTCAGACAGGGGGAAGCAAATTATTATTTGTGGGGACTTCAATGTAGATTCTCTGAAAGAGGGTAATAGGAAAAATGACCTTGAAGTATTACTCGGTTCTTTCAATTTGACACCTGTTATTGATTTTCCTACTCGGGTGGTAAAGGATAGCAGCTCACTGATAGATAACTTCTTTATAGACCAAGATAAGGTTAACCAGATAAATGCTCAGCCTGTTGAGAATGGTCTTTCTGATCATGGTGCACAGCTAGTTACATTATATGACACAGCTCCATTCAGCAATACTAAACAGTCCTCCAAAGTAGTACGTTCAGTCAACGATTTAACAATTGCAAATTTCAGGGAAAGCCTACAGCAGTGAGACTGGTATGAGGTGTACCGTGAACCTGATGCCAATTTAAAATATAATTTATTTCATGACATGTTTGTAAATGCATTTGAAAACTGCTTCCCCAAGAAAATAGTTAAATATACTCGTAAGAAACCCTGTAACAAACCATGGCTTACTAAGGGTATAAAAATATCTTGTAACCGAATAAGGGAAATGTATCTCACAGCAAGAAAGAGTAGTGACCCAGAAACTATCAAACATTATAAAAACTACTGTGTTATATTAAGAAAAGTTATTAAAAAATCCAGAAGTACGTGTATCATGTCTGAAATCAGCAACTCTGATAATAAAATTAAAACAATTTGGAATATTATTAAAAATGAAACAGGTCAACCAAGAGCACAGGAAGACAGTATTACCATCAAATTGAATGAAAACTTTACGAACAAAAAGTCAGAAGTTGAAAATATTTTTAATAATCATTTTCTAAATGTTGTGGATATAGTAGGATCCAGGTGTTCATTAGAAGATGCTAGGCTGTTAATGGAAGAGGCCATACCTATGCAATTTGATGCAATTGAAATCTCACCCACTTCTCCCTCTGAAATTAGGAAAATAATAAACTTGCTTAAAAGCAAAAACTCACATGGAATTGATGGCATTTCCAGCAAAATACTAAAAGCTTTTTCTTAACAGATAAGTAAGATTGTCAGCCACCTGTGTAATAGCTCTCTGTAACAGGGCATTTTCCCTGATAGACTGAAATATGCTATTGTTATACCTTTGCATAAAAAGGGGGATAGATCTGATGTCAACAATTACGGTACAATTTCCCTTCTAACAGCTTTATCCAAAATTTTTGAGAAAGTAATGTATTCAAGAGTAGCTTCACATATCTGTAAAAATGAAGTACTAAAAAAATGTCAGTTTGGTTTCCAGAAAGGTTTTTCAACAGAAAATGCCATATATGCTTTCACCAATCAAATTTTGATTGATCTGAATATCCAAACACCACCCATTGGGATTTTTTGTGATCTCTCAAAGGCTTTTGATTGTGTAAATCATGAAATTCTGCTAGACAAGCTCAAATATTGTGGCTTGAGTGGGACAGTGCACAAATGGTTCAATTCATACCTAACTGGACGAGTGCAGAAAGTTGAAATAAGCAGTTCTCATAATATGCTAAGATCAGCACATTCGTCAAACTGGGGAACTATCAAGAATGGGGTTCCACAAGGGTCAGTCTTGGGTCCTTCGTTGTTCTTAATATATATTAATGATTTGCCATTCTATATTCATGAAGAGGCAAAGTTAGTTCTCTTTGCTGATGATACAAGTATAGTAATCACACCTGACAATCAAGAATTAACTGATGAAATTGTCAATACTGTCTTTCAGAAAATTACTAAGTGGTTCCCTGTAAACGGACTCTCACTGAATTTTGATAAGACACTGTACATACAGTTCCGTACGGTGAATGGTATGACGCCATTAATAAATATAGATCTTAATCAGAAGCATATAGCTAAGGTAGAATATTCCAAATTTTTAGGTGTGTCCATTGATGAGAGATTAAATTTGCAGAAATACATTGATGATCTGCTGAAACGTTTGAGTTCAGCTACTTATGCAATACGGGTCATTGCAAATTTGGTGATAAACATCTTAGCAAATTAGCTTACTACGCCTATTTTCACTCATTGCTTTCATATGGTATCATATTTTGGGGTAATTCATCACTGACGAATCAAGTATTTATTGCACAAAAGCATGTAATCAGAATAATAGCTGGAGTCCACCCAAGATCATCCTGCAGACATTTATTTAAGGATCTAGGGATATTCACAGTAGCTTCTCAGTATACATACTCTCTTATGAAATTTGTTATTAACAAGCAAACCCAATTCAAAAGTAATAGCAGTGTGCATAACTACAATACTAGGAGAAAGGATGATCTTCACTATTCAAGATTAAATCTAGCTTTGGCACAGAAAGGGGTGAATTATTTTGCCACTAAAGTCTTTGGTCACTTACCAAATAGTATCAAAGGTCTGGCAGATAACCAACAAGTATTTAAGAAGAAATTAAAAGAATTTCTGAATGACAACTCCTTCTACTCCATAGAGGAATTTTTAGATATAAATTAAGGGGAAAAAAACAAAAAATTATTAAAAAAAATAAAAATAAAATTAAAATAAGAACAACAAAAAAAGTAAAAAGTTGTTATATTAACTTAAGTATGTTGTTAAATTAACTTAATTATGTCATATATTGGAAAATTTGACTCGTTCTACATCATTACGAAATATCGTTTTCATGATCCATGGGACTAGTATTAATCTAATCTAATCTAATCAACAATGAAAAAGACATTGAATGAATGCTGTTTTCTCTAAATATTACTTGGAAGAAAATTATACATTACAGTTAAAATTAAGGCAATATAAGTCTACTCATTATGTCTCTTATTTTTGACAATGTGAGCATTAAAGAAAAAAACTTTCTCTTTTCATAGCCATTGAGCGAGAGTAGCGAACTTTTTATTAATTACCCGTAAACTGATGCATGATAATGATTGGAGACATTGACTGAAATACTGCTAGCTTAAAGACAAAGCGAAATGACACAGAATTTATAAAGTAGGCGTGTCGTAGCTTTCTGACAACACATAAGCTCGTCTTGAACGAGTGGAATATTTGAATGGAGAGACTATACGGACAGTGGAGAACACTCACTTTCATTTGCATTTACTCGTTTTCTCGTCTTTCGCTTACTGGAATTTGATAGAAGTTTCTCACTAGATACGTTTCGTTTGTATTTACAAATCATCTTTTGTGTTCACTGTGGCTTTTTCCTCTCTTTTTAATATTCTGAAGACGACACCTTTACCCCCGTTGTTATCGGAGGTTGGCGTCGACAAAAACATGATTGGATATTTGTCTCTCGCGATTTCTAGACTGTTAGAGACTCGCATGTTCTTTTCTGGCATTTCCTATTTTTTGCGCGTCTGGAAGCTTCACAAAAGTTGTTTTTCACAGAAGCAGAGCTGCAGTTTCACTTGTTCCACACTAAGCGCTTGTGTAAACATGTTATTTTCCGATTCCAGCTCCCGCTAAAAATGAAGGAAAAAACAGTGAGCTTCAAAACACGTAAACAAGGTTAAGAGACCCCAGGGACTAAAGAAGACGCCTTACAAATATATGAGCAACACATCTTGGTGAAAAATTTCTTTTCAATTGTAGTAAACTTAAGACAAAAACATTCAGAAAATCAACAGACAGATCAAATCGATTTCTCTACGAATTTTAGGCGTCCGGGTCCCTTTACCGAAAAGACTGAGCCGAAGCCGGCGAACCAGCGATGACGTCACAGATCGGTGAGCAGGCTCTCCATTCTTATATTATATTTTAGGAGGTGCTGATACAGTACACTGAAACAAGCCAATAATCCCAATAAACATAGGTCTGGAAACTAATGTTTGAAAGCTGCTTTACTAATATATTACCCAAAAGACAAAATAAATAAAAAAACAAGTAAACCGTGGATAACGAGAGAAATTAAAATCTCATGTAAGAGGAAGAGGAAAATTTGTGTAAAGGCCAGAGAAAATCAATAGTCCACATTACATCCATAGTACAAAAAAATACTATACTATTTTAAGGAACGTATGCACGTACTGACAGAAATAAATAATGCAGGTAATAAGATTAAAACTATATGGCACATTGTCAAAAGGGAGACAGGACAGCCAGTCAGTGTACAAGATTCCATAACAATTACAGTAGATGACACTAATATGACTGATAATTCACTAGTTGCAAGTAATTTTAACAATCGCCTTGTAAACGTAGCAGCAAATATAGGATTAAAAGGTTCAGTTGAAGAAGTAAGCACATATAATAAAAATGTCATTCCACAAAACTTTAAGCAACTAGAAGTGGCACAAACATTCTTCTCTGAAGTAATACAGTTATAAAAGTTCCAAAAAATAAAATCTCTTGTGGGGTTGATGGAATTTCAAACAGAACTCTGAAATGTTCTTCCAAAGTGATACATGCAATGCATCAGTGGTACAGGGAATTTTTCCAGACGGGTTAAAATTTACAATTATTAAACCACTTCACCATCTTTTTTCAAAATATTCGAAAAAGTACCGTAATCAAGAGTAGTTCCACACTTAAGTGGGAACAATATACTTAGCACATCACAGCTTGGCTTTCAGAATGGTTGCTCGACTAAGAATGCTATTTATACATTCACTTATCAAATAGTACAAGCTTTAAATAATTATATATTGCCTGTTGATACCTTTTGTGATACCTCCAAGCCTTCGATTATGTAAATTCTCTTAGCAAAATTCTGGCTGTATGGAACTGATGGCTTTACACACAGCCAGTTTCAATCATACTTGGCAAACAGAATGCAGAAGATTGTGATGAATAAATCAGATAATGTCAGAAGGATAGAAAAGTTTAGTGACTGGTGTCAAAATCACAAAGGTTCAGTTTTGTGTCCACTCCTATTCCTTATATGTGATAATAACCTTCCACTTATCATTCCACACACACACTTGGTAGTTTTTGAAGACGATGCTAGTGTTACAGTAAATCCCTCTAGAGAGTAAGCAACAGAAGAGTTAGTAAATGGTATTTATGTGGTTCTCTGAAAATGGGCTCCCCCTAAATTTTGTAAAAGCACACTCCATTCAGTTCTGTACAACAACAGCCATATCAATAACTGAGGCAGCATATTAGCAGGGGTCAGCCAGTAGGGCAGAATGCTCAACATTTTTGGGTGTATATACTGATGAAAACTTGAACTCGAAAAAGCATACTACTGAACTTCTCAAAAAATGAAATTCAGCTGCTTTTGCTCATCGTATAATTGCTAATGTCGGAAACAAACGTATCAAACCCACGACGTATTTTGCATATTTCCACTCAATACGACTGGGCTAACACAACACTTAAACAAAAAAAATATTGATTCCACAAAAGTGTGCAGTGAGAATAATGTGTTGTGTCTGACACACGGACGTGTTGCAGGTACTTCTTCGAGGAGCTAGGCATATTAACTATGCCGTCATAGTACATATATTCGCTAATGAAATTCGTTACAAATAGTTCATCACAGTTTGATAAGAATAGTGATGTACATACCAGCAACACTGGAGGAAAAAATTACTTTTATTACCCATTGTTAAAGCTGCTGTGGCTAAGAAAACAGTTTAACATCCACCAATAAAAATTTTTGCTCGTTTGCCCGTAAGTTAAAATGTCTGACAGGTATCGAAGCAGGTTTGAAATCTGATTTAAAATCATTTCATACATAACTCCTTCTCTTGCATTGACGAATTTCTACCTGAAAACAGCCAGACAGTAAAAAAATAAAAAAACCTTGTTAAGTGCAGTTGCACGAGTAGCAAAGTCTAAGGCTATGTTTATTTCAAAACACTGGAAGTAAGATCTTTTTTTATTATTATTATTATTATTATTATCTATATTCTGACTGGTTTGATGCGGCCCGCCACGAATTCCCGAATTCCTCTCCTGTTAAACCTCTCCATCTCAGAGTAGCACTTGCAACCTACGTCCTCATCTAATTGCTGGACATATTCCAATCTCTGTCTTCCTCTACAGTTTTGCCCTCTACAACTCCTTGTATTACCATGGAAGTCATTCGCTCATGTCTTAACAGATCTCCTATCATCCTGTCCCTTCTCCTTGTCAGTGTTTTCCACATACTCCTTTCCTCTCTGATTCCGCCCGGAACCACCTCATGCCTTACCTTATCAGTCCACCAAATTTTCAACATTCGTCTGTAGCACCACATCTCGAATGCTTCGATTCTCTTCTGTTCCGGTTTTCCCACAGTCCGTTTTTCACTACCATACAATGCAGTGCTCCAAAAGTTCATTCTCAGACATTTCTTCCTCAAATTAAGGGCGATATTTGATATTAGTAGGCTTCTTTTGGCTAGGAATGCCCCTTTTGCCATTGCTAGTCTGCTTTTGATGTCCTCCTAGCTCCGTCCGTCAATGGTTATTTTACTGTCTAGGTAGCGGAATTCCTTAACTTCATCTACTTCATGACCATCAACCTTGATGTTAAGTTTCTCACTGCTCTCATTTTTACTACTTCTCATTACTTCAGTCTTTCTTCGGTTTACTCTCAATCCATTACAATGTTGTAAGCTGACCTCGTTCGATTTTACCATTCGGGACACCCAAGTGCTAGTAAGTAGCATTTTGACGACATATGTATCGGTCGTGGTTCGGTAATACTGTGACCTAGTGATGGAAGAACGGACTGGTTTCAACCACCGATTGTTTTTTCGTTCGGTTGGATTTTTCAATCGAGTGAAGCAACCAAACGAATCCAAATTGCGATCGCCGCGTAAACTATATGAGTATTTTTCACTTACTCTCCAGTTTGAGCAATTCCGCTTACATACTTTTTAAGCGTTTTCAACTTTAAATGAACCATGACTAAGAGTGCCTTAGTTCAGGGAAATGCCAATAAAAATATGTTTCCAAAAATGATATAGTATCAAAAGTGAATAGTTCGCACTCTATCACGATCAGTCACTGACGGGTAATACAGCAATATAGAAATAAGTAAATGCAAGTATTAGTCTAAGTATTAGTCTAACTATAAAAGTCGATATCATTACATGTAACATGGTTAATTGTAAAAGATATAAGAAGCAAATATTGTCATTATCAGGTCAATTTATTTCTTAAAACTTGTTGACAACAATGTTAACAGTTAAATATGACCATCATTTACTTTTTAGCTGTATGTGTCTTTAACACAAATATATCACTGAATGTGCGAACCCTTGAGAAAGTCACGCATAGATTTCCATGCGAAAAACAGGTTCTAGTTAATACGGTCCTGCCATTTCAAGCATCTGCTTCATTAATAGTCATTCCGAAGGCTATTTTTATTGGGAATCGTTTTCGTATCATTTCGAAAGGCGTGGCTGAATGTTTGAAGTTAATTGGTGTGTGTGTGGGGGGGGGTTACGATCACAGTTTTATTGGAGTCAATGAAGAATTTAGCAGAAATGATTTGCATGCCTAAGTGAGTTACCACCTACTTTGCACCGTTAATTAATCCTTAATTGCCATTAAGACAATTGATAACGGAGTAAACAGGGTGGATTTAAAGAGTTCTAGAATTCTATGGGATATAGTCGAACACTGTTTATTTTTTCAAGTCAGAGAGAATCAAAGCTAAGGCCTTCGCCTCTGCAGGTAACGAACTTTAAATGACATTAAGTGTTGTAAAATCATCATTTATTGGACATAAAATCACTGTTAAATAGAACTGTGAAACATTTTCTTCATTGCTTTTTGTGTCAATAAATATGGTAGTAATAAAACTATCGTAGTTGCAATAACAATGTTCAGGAATTTTGATCGTTTGTCCGAAGTAATCTGTTCGAGTTTCTTAATGGCCGCAACGAAATTTAAGTAACCAATCAGTGAAAACGAGTTCATAATTGGTCCTCATGTTTTGAGTAAATTTATGAATTTTAACATGAGACGATAAGGTTGATCGTTTAATTGTAGTGTCGACAATGGGTATTCTATTAGCTTGTCTAACGACGGATAATACTTGACGGAAATCTCCGACAAACAGAATTTTTTTGCCTCGATGAAGGAGATAACTAGGCCTATTCACGATGTCCCTTAAAAGGCGATCGACAACGATTCTTTGGGAAGCACAGATATGTCGTGCCAAATCAGAGTCACAGAGTAGTGGTGCGATGACGTGTTCGAGACGGGTACAGGTAGTCTGAAAATCGAATGTGTTGTGTGTCACCCAGGCAGGAGATTGGCAGCAATGCCTGCCCATGCAACTGTTAAAACAACCTTGTCTTCCCGTCATAAAATATGACACAATGTTTTGTAGACAAATGTTTCAGCGGAGCCGCCCGAGCCGTCAGCGGAGTAAGAGTCGAAAATCTTGTTCCGCAGTGAATGTAAGACCTCCTCAGTTACTGCTTTCCGGTCTCCGTTTAGCTTCTCGTAAGCTGTCTTGCAGTTTGTACGTTCTTCTTCTACGTTGTACGGTTCTGTTGTGTGTCGTGTGGCAATCGCATGAGGGGTCGGCAGTCTGAATTATTGGCAAGATTTGGCACGATATTTAAAAGCGATCTCCAATTGTAACAGTGTGATGTTGTAGGCTTCACGTGGCGTGTGCTGTCTCTGAAAATCTTCTGAAAGTGCTTCCTGAAATGTTGTCCACAACTCAGGTATACTCGCGGGAGACGTGTATGTGAAGATGATAAGCTATCTTTTCTTGCGTTGGCGTTTGGTGTCTGACAGACTCCTGCAAGTATTCTTTCCATTCGGCGTCATTAATCACTAACAGTAATTGTTCTGCATCTTGGAGAAATGCGTTCCATAGTAATCTGTGCGTAGATAGCCAAACGACAGCGGTTCTTTGACGTGCAGAAGTAATACTCGGAGGCAATGTCTTTCGCTGTTGATTGGACCGACAGTGTAGATGCGCCCAAAGCACTTGGTGCTTTTCTTGCGAATATGTCCTTTTGACTGTGGAAGACGTGTAACATCATCTCTGTCAGCTACAACTGAGACCATCTGTATAAGTGTTTGTTTGTGTATATTCTCGATGTATAGTGTGCACAGAAATTTGTGTATGATGTTCCATATGTGTCAGATTCGGCACAAATGGACCGTAGGAAAACAGTAAGTACTAGTTCTTCCAAATTTCGCCTGTAACTAAGCTGACACTAAAACTCAGAACAGGTCTCGAAAGGCCCAACGGTGCCGACCGACTGCCGTGTCATCCTCAGCCGATAGGCGTCACTGGATGGAGAGACGTGTGGTCAGCACACCGCTCTCCCGGCCGTTGTAGTTTCCGTGACCGGAGCCGCTACTTCTCAGTCGAGTAGCCCCTCAGTTTGCCTCACAAGGGCCGAGTCCATCCCGCTTGCCAACAGCACATGGCACCCCCGACGGTCACCCATCCAAATTTCACCATTAAATGTAAAAATAGACAACTAACAAAACATTTCTCGTGTTTTATATATTGTACTAAAGTCAATAAAACAAAGCAGAACCTCACTCATCGAAGACATTACGTAAAAATGGCGTAGTACACAGAGAAAAAGGAAACTGAAAATTGGAATCATTTCCCGAAACGCGCAGTGTACACTTGAATGAAATAAAATTGTGACTAATAGCAGAGAAGTTATTTATTAACAACCCACCACTCTCTTTCAAAATTCAGTAACACACATATAACCAATGCCGACGCCTAGTACATATATTTTTTTGTAAAGTTCATGTAATACTGCTTCCAATTTTAAATGGAAAAAGGTACAAACTACGTCAGGTGTATATAATTGCGTAGGCTTCCGCGGCCAGAGTCAGTCGACATAAAAGTTTTCTGGGTTTGGTACTGCGTCATAATGTAAAAATTACTGCTGCTACAGAAAAAAGACCAACGTTTCGTCCACGATTGCAGCGGCCATCTGGGTCTTTTTGTCTCCAGCAGCAGTAGTTTTTACATTATGACGCGGTACCAACCCCAGAAAACTTTTTTGTCGTACGTCAGGTGTATGTACGTCTCTTTCATACGCCTTAAAGTGAGAGGTAATATCAGGCTACTTGGGGTCGCAAGTAATTTTGAGAAACATTTAGGGCACTGTTAAGCGGCCAACAGTGGCCACTGCGTCTTGATACTTTTGAAGCATATTGCGAGGGATGATAATATAATTCTCCCAACTGCTTCTCTTCGTTCAGCATCAGAATTACGAAAGTCCATCAAACCTTTGTAATTGTCAGCTCAGTGTCCTTTTTGATGGGTCGAATGAATGTCGACCTGCAACCTCCTACTCTGACATAACTGTGAACAGTATATTCTTAGACTAATTTTAGTGAAGCATGAAGTATACTGAAACCATCTCTGACTGCTAAACCAGTTGTACTGTACCTGCATTATGACTGTACTCAACGCAATAACAAAACCTTCAGTATGTGGCTTACCTACAGTCCATCCAGAACCGCCACATGGAAAAAAACAGTGGATAGCACATTGGATCAGAATGCGGTTTCGAGTAAGATACTGTGGTGAGTATACCAGTAGTTTCAGAGTAAACGACGAAACGACGTAATCAAAATTGCCTTGTGGTGTTCATCAGTAATAAACAGCAGCTATCTCACAGACTGTAGGCTCATTGTGTCTTCCAGGATGGAATGCAATGTTAGCAGTGAATCGTATCCGAAAATCAGATATATTGCCACCTATATCTTTCATGTATTTAAGCAACTGTGCATAATGATTATGTGTATCAAACATCGCTTGCAGTGTAACCACAAAGGAGTTTTGCTATTTAGGGAGTAAAATAACTGATGATGGTCGAAGTAGAGAGGGTACAAAATGTAGACTGGCAATGGCTAGGAAATCGTTTCTGAAGAAGAGAAATTTGTTAACATCGAGTATAGATTTAAGTGTCAGGAAGTCGTTTCTGAAAGTATTTGTATGGAGTGTAGCCATGTATGGAAGTGAAACATGGACGATAACTAGTATGGACAAGAAGAGAATAGAAGCTTTGGAAATGTGGTGCTACAGAAGAATGCTGAAGATAAGGTGGATAGATCACATAACTAATGAGGAGGTATTGAATAGGATTGGGGAGAAGAGAAGTTTGTGGCACAACTTGACTAGAAGAAGGGATCGGTTGGTAGGACATGTTTTGAGGCATCAAGGGATCACAAATTTAGCATTGGAGGGCAGCGTGGAGGGTAAAAATCGTAGAGGGAGACCAAGAGATGAATACACTAAGCAGATTCAGAAGGATGTAGGTTGCAGTAGGTACTGGGAGATGAAGAAGCTTGCACAGGATAGAGTAGCATGGAGAGCTGCATGAAACCAGTCTCAGGACTGAAGACCACAACAACAACAGGTTGGCTTTATTCTCGTATGATGCAGCATCGAAATCTGTAATGAGGAGGAAGCCATAAATTGCTGCAACTGCTGTTGTAGGCTTCAAACTTCCCAACCATATGGCACACTTGTTCACGTATTTTAAAACAATATGGACTATTGCTAGGAATATCAACCAAGTTAAAGTGAAGCGAAGCAAATGCCAGAGCATTGTTAAACTGTTTAATATGATGTAGGTAATTCTTAGTATAGAACTTACTCTGCTCTGCGAGGTCCTGAAGCTTTTCACAAACTTTCATGGGCTCCAAGGTTACTTTTCCCTTGTAGCAACACATGGTAGTTAAATTGTCACTCAACTTCCGTGCAAACAACCCTGCAGAGCGATATGCAAGCATTTGGTCTTTATTACGAACACTTCACAGCCTTTAGGGAAAAGACGGGCAGAACAATATGTTGAAACTTCCTGGCAGATTAAAACTGTGTGCCCGAACGAGACTCGAACTCGGGACCTTTGCCTTTCGCGGGCAATTGCTCTACCATCTGAGCTACCCAAGCACGACTCACGGCCGGTACTCACAGCTTTACTTCTGCCAGTATCTCGTCTCCTACCTTCCAAATCTCATTCTGGAAACATCCCCCAGGCTGTGGCTAAGCCATGTCTCCGCTATATCCTTTCTTTCAGGAGTGCTAGTTCTGCAAGGTTCGCAGGAGAGCTTCTGTAAAGTTTGGAAGGTAGGAGACGAGATACTGGCAGAAGTAAAGCTGTGAGTACCGGCCGTGAGTTGTGCTTCGGTAGCTCAGATGGTAGAGCACTTGCCCGCGAAAGGCAAACGTCCCGAGTTCGAGTCTCGGTCGGGCACACAGTTTTAATCTGCCAGGAAGTTTCATATCAGCGCACACTCCGCTGCAGAGTGAAAATCTCATTCTGAGAACAATATGTTTTTGGAAGTTAAAGTAGTTGTCTCCCTGCTCTGATATTTTTGTTGAGATGAAGTTGGTAAGCCGCCTAGCACCAACTGTTGCCATTGAACACTGAATCGGTCTTGTCTGCGCCCTGCGTTGAGTTTCTCTACGTCTCTAAAGTAAAAGTTGTCTTTGTTCGTCACTTTGTCTGCATTTCTTCTTCTGTGGTCTCTGACGCGTTCCAGAGGCCTGGTTGCAGATCTCCCTCTCGGTCTGCTTGCTGTGCCCCGTGGCACCGTAGAAAACGAAAATACAGAAGAAACAAGTTAGCAGACATATGACATTTTTTGGTTATTTTGTGATCATTCATTTGTTAGGAAAAACCAGTAAGAAACAAATAATCCTAGCAGTAAATGTTTGTTTTGGTTTTGTGGGTGATACAGATTAATGGTACTGCGGTTAGAGGTTGTAGTGTGTCACAGTATTTTTCACTGGTGCGTCACGATTTCTCTGTCCGCCTTCTCTTATTACGAATTATAACTCGGTTAATTTTTTGTAGACTGAGTTTATTGTGTTGTATGATTATGTTGTACTGATATTTATATGTAAAGCACTGTTGTACATTTATGGCGGACGTCGCACGGTGAAGTTGTCTCATACTCGCCAAGAAGCCAGGAGGGGTGCGGGTAACGCTCATTTCACACTACTTCCTGCAAACGTTACATCGTTTTGACGTCATGCGCAATACTGACGACCCCACGATCTGCTATCGACTTTGTGACACGGAAGAATGTGAATGTTATTGCTCCTCGTTTTGCTAACAGTAATTTAAGCTGTTCTCTTAGGTTACAGCCTAATTACTCCCTCGAAAATCGCCACATGTTCGGAAAAAAAGAGCCAAATTTTTACGAGAAAAAAGAGTAAGAATTTTATTGCTGCTGATTTCAATCGCAGCAATTTTAGCTGTCCTGTTGTGTTCCTGCCTAATTACAGGAGCGGTAACTGCTAAATATTTATTTCATCCTTCGTTCTCTTATCAAATGTAAACGTAAATAATATCAAATATTCCAGAACATAATTGTACTGCATTTATAAGAAACTTCCAGAATGCGGTGACAAAGCTAAAATGAAAAAAAATGTATATTTGCATGTGCCGAGGTGACAACTACATTTTTTTGACACCACAAACGACGACGGTATCCATTTAGTGGTACGCTGTTTGTTCCCTGTCTTGGTTGCCATAGTAACTCTTGAAGTCTTATATCGTTCATGCGTTATTAACTGATATTTAATGACAATGGTGACGTGTTTGTCATAAATTTTCAGTGCTCCGGTACCTTGTAGCAGCATACTGCATATTATAATATAAGCGTGTTTTACGCTTAATTTGTGCATTATTGACGACTACAATTCCTTCCTGAGAGAGCATTCTGGCACGAAGGCATTAACTTCCAGTTAATTATTATGTGACCTTTAATTATAGCAATAATTATAATAAATCATCCCAACAATGGCGTGTTTTTATTCATCTTCGATAAGCGTGCGTGTAGTCTTGTGAGAGGCCTGTATCGAACGCTAACGAAAGTCGATGGCAGCTTCTGCTGTCATCTATTTTGTGTTAAGTGTTGTGAAATTAGTGTTATCCGTATTGCCCCAGCCAGGGTGACCCCAGAGAGCGGTAAATGAGAAGCAGCTGGCCGTCATAGCAGCGACCGACGGCTTCGACCAAAAATGCTTTTATTAGAGACGGAAAGCATTGTTCTCTTTTTCGTTTTATGGTCCGCTAACAGCTTCTACACTGACTTAATACAGTGGCTGTTCGTGTGTATCCACCGGTGTACTGGATTGCTGTCTGTAGGTAGCATCCTATATTTACCTGGTTAGAAGAAGATCAGTACTACACCCCAAGCCGGAGGTAAATGTAAACAGGCGGTGAGTTGATCTCAAAATAACTGGTGATCGCGAGACCGTTTTTAATGGTTGATTATCTTGTCCACGGCGATTAAGGACGCGTGGATAGGTTTGGGAGCTCAGGTGCTAGACAGTGTCGAGCTTGGGTTAATTTTATTCGAGGTCTGACGTTTGAATGTGGAACGCAGATAAATGTGAGCGGAGGGGAAATACAGTGTCAGAATACAGACAGATACATAACTCCGATTATTTAGCATAGGGATCTGCTCAGAGCGCTCTAAGATAATTGAGTGCATCCAGTTTATGAAGTGGATTCTTGTTGCTGTGAGTAGGTGGGCTGAGTACGAACTGAGATCTCAGTGATACTGGTGGTGTTTTATGTAGGATCCTTACCCCATTTGGCAGAATTATGAATGGTGATTTAGTTGTGATATAGGTGAATTCCAAGCTATTTTCTACCAGTCTTGCGATGGAAGGCGACCTTGAGAGAATCTGTCATTATTGACCATCAGCCGAACAGAACAGCGATTTCTGAACCTTTATTCACCTTCATGAAGAGTGTTCTTTCTTAAGCAGCAACAGTGGGGTTTTAAAAAGGCTAATAGCCAACGCCTGAAGAGGGAAAACAATTTTTGATATTCTAATTTACTTTCGTGTAAAAGTGGCGGTGACAAAAATTTTTATTTTTGAATAGGCGATGTTCACGAGTAGATTTGGTGATTATAAGATTTTTGACATTACCACAAAGATTATGTTTTGTGAACTGTATATAAATAAAGTAATAAATCAGTAAAGGGCTGAAAAGAAAAAAACAGAAGAAAATAGAAGTGGAAGTCGAAAGAAAATTGCGGTTTTTTAACTTATTCTTATGTTGTTGTTGTTGTGGTCTTCAGTCCTGAGACTGGTTTGATGCAGCTCTCCATGCTGCTCTATCCTGTGCAATCTTCATCTCCCAGTACCTACTGCAACCTACATCCTTCTGAATCTGCTTAGTGTATTCATCACTTGGCCTCCCTCTACGATTTTTACCCTCCACGTTGCCCTCCAATACTAAATTGGTGATCCCTTGATGCCTCAGAACATGTCCTACCAACCGATCCCTTCTTCCAGTCAAGTTGTGCCACAAACTTCTCTTCTCCCCAATCCTATTCAATACTTCCTCATTAGTTATGTGATCTACCTATCTGATCTTCAGCATTCTTCTGTTGCACCACATTTCGAAAGCTTCTATTCTCTTCTTGTCCAAACTATTTATCGTCCATGTTTCACATACAAAGCTACACTCCATACAAATACTTTCAGAAACGAGTTCCTGACACTTAAATCTATACTCGATGTTAACAAATTTCTCTTCTTCAGAAACGCTTTTCTTGCCATTGCCAGTCTACATTTTGTACCCTCTCTACTTCGACCATCATCAGTTATTTTGCTCCCCAAATAGCAAAACTCATTTACTGCTTTAAGTGTCTCATTTCCCAATACAATTCCCTCAGTATCACCCGATATAATTCGACTACATTCCATTATCCTCGTTTTGCTTTTGTTGATGTTCATCTTATATCCTCGTTTCAAAACACTGTCCATTCCGTTCAACTGCTCTTCCAAGTCCTTTGCTGTCTCTGACAGAATTACAATGTCATCAGCGAACCTCAAAGTTTTTATTTCTTCTCCATGGATTTTAATACCTACTCCGAATTTTTCTTTTGTTTCCTTCACTGCTTGCTCAATATACAGATTGAATAACATCGGAGATAGGCTACAACCCTGTCTCACTCTCTTCCCAACCACTGCTTCCCTTTCATGTCCATCGACTCTTATTCTTACATTAACAGACAATTGCCAACTTTATGGTTTTCCTCTTCTTGAACGTCACGATCTCCTTCGGGGTGAATACGAATACTGGGAGGAGTACCAGTTTCTGGCAATGTTCGATATGTTGTACTAAATGTTTTGGCACTCTGAATCCTACGATTAGTATACCGACGATGATATTTGGCAACAGCAGCTTTCGCATTACCATCACAGAAGCCCAAAATGTACATCACCTCTCCATACTCCTGCGATGAAAACGTGTACGGCGTCGCATCGCAAAGTGTGCCGTACACAGGAGACAGTAACAGTAAACAGTGACTGCAGTATCAACAACGTGACTGTTACGCAAACGCACCACTCGCTTCACTTGTCTACCTAAGAAATGGTTCAAATGGCTCTGAGCACTATGGGACTCAACTGCTGAGGTCATTAGTCCCCTAGAACTTAGAACTAGTTAAACCTAACTAACCTAAGGACATCACAAACATCCATGCCCGAGGCAGGATTCGAATCTGCGACCGTAGCGGTCTTGCGGTTCCAGACTGCAGCGCCTTTAACCGCACGGCCACTTCGGCCGGCTGTCTACCTAAGACAGATCGTGTGTCGTGTAAACGCAAGTGTAGCGCTCCATACACCGTGGCATGTTTCGGAACTCTGTTGTAGCTCTTTAATTACGGATCTGATCACATTACTGTACTTACATTTTTTGTTCCAAATAACGCAAGGAATAACCTCCAGCAAACGGGGGAAACGTAGTCACTCGTACCGTATAAAGCTATAAGTAACACTTTTTTTTTCTTTTTTAACGATTAGTTTCTGTAAAACTGTTTGAGAAAGACTGTTGCGGGCGCCAACCGTGCCGAAAGCGAACAAACAATGCCTCGCTGCGTGGCTCCAATTGTGTGCTGCTTCTTCAGATGGAGGGAGATGTTTTCTTGTTGCATCAAGTCATCTCGCGTTGTTACCCATGACACAGGTGACCCGCTTTCTTTTTGCGCGCAATGTAAGAGAGGGTGTCAAGGCCCCAATCTTACCAAGTTAAATAAAACAATAGATAAAATTTAAAAAAAAAAGTGTTAGCTGGTTAAGGCCGGGGTGGCCGAGCGGTTCTAGGCGCTACAGTCTGGAACCGCAGGACCGCTACGGTCGCAGGTTCGAATCCTGTCTCGGACATTGGTGTGTGTGATGTCCTTAGGTTAGTTATATTTAAGTAGTTCTAAGTTCTAGGGGGCTGATGACCTCAGAAGTTAAGTCCCATAGTGCTCAGAGCCACTTGAACCATTTGTTAGCTGGTTAAGAACATCTTGATGTACGCCATGAGCTGCATTTCAAAAATACCTATTTACCAGGCCGATATTCGCTCATACAGCGCATCATCAGTGGAGTGTATTCTGTGTGTCTTCATTAAATTAAGTATCTGTCAAGTGCAGACTATTTATAATGATTAAATGTGACGCCCATCCCAGTCACACAAAGATCGTCGCGAGCACTGTGGAACGCTAAACAGAGTGAGAACGGCCATCTCTTTAAAATCCATGTAAATGCGATCATGAGACAATTTCCATATGTCACGGATATGATACAAGAGTTGGTGCGGCTATCACTAAAACAAAGGCGCCTTTCGCTGCGTTGAAACCTTTTCACGAAATTTCAAACTCCAGCCTTGTCCTCCGTATGCGAAACCACAGGGTGTATCAAAAAGAAGGATCCGATTTAAGAAAATCATAACTTTTACGTTGAGATATGTTGGAAAGGGCAAACTCTAGAGGTTTACATGGCTTCCGCTAGGTAGCAGCGGTGTGCGCCCACTTCAGTTCTCGTAAAAATGGTGTCGAGACAACAGAAAGCGCTTTGTCAAAAAATGGTTCAAATGGCCCTGAGCTCTATGGGACTCAACTGCTGTGGTCATAAGTCCCCTAGAACTTATAACTACTTAAACCGAACTAACCTAAGGACATCACACACATCCATGCCCGAGGCAGGATTCGAACCTGCGACCGTAGCGGTCGCTCGGCTCCAGACTGTAGCGCCTAGAACCGCACGGCCACTCCGGCCGGCATTTCTTTGCAGAGAACACTGTTACAGGAAGCATATATCTCGATATGCTTGAGAACTTTCTTTTCCTAGTGTTGGAGACCGATTCGAACGAATTCATTTACCAACAGGATGGGATACAGCCACACTGGCATCTGTAAGTGCGTGAATTTTGAAATCAAAGGATTACTGAACGATGGACCAGCCACACTGGACCAAATGGTTCAGACTTACATTACTGGCCTCCAAGGTCACCTTACCTGACTGTATGTGATTATTTCTTGTGGGGATTTATAAAAGACTGTTTTTGCGCCTCCATTAACAAAAACAATGAATGAACTGAGACATCGCATAACAGCAGCTATGGAAGCTGTAACTCAAGACATGCTGCAGTGTGGGAACAGTTTGAATACCGCATTCAGATATGCCGTGCATCTCAAGGTAGACATATCGAACACCTATGAAAAGGTATGAAGGTGACTCACCCTGTATATCAGCTTCACGGTGAAGTGCCCGTCATTTCTTTAATGATCACGGTTATTGTCATGTTTCACATGTAAGTAAGACACTGCGCGAAATTTGAAAACTTTACAATAAAAATTACAGTCGCTATGATTTTGCGTTTCGTGCATATTACCTCATATCTTGCTTCTTATTGTAGGAAATCATCGTGATGCAAAGTCAAATACTTAATAGTACTGCGGATCTCTCCTACTATGGAATTTTGTTCTTCGATTGCCTTACAATTGTGAAAATGATTACTACTAGCTCTTTTTCCTATTAGAGCATCCAGGTATTGTACAGCTTTACTTCCGCCAGTAGAGCACTTGCCCGTGGAAGGCAAAGGTCCCGAGGTCGAGTCTCGGTCCGGCACACAGTTTAATCTGCCAAGAAGTTTTATTGTATCACTTGTTAGCGTAATTTCATGATGGAATAATAGCTAAAAGTTTAAAATGCGTTCTGTTTTATTTTTTAGCACCATGCAACGCTAATCACAATTCTGCTATGTGTTTTTCATTCCCGTTACGACAATTGGATGGTTGGTTGGTTGTTTTGGGGAAGGAGACCAGACAGCGAGGTCATCGGTCTCATCGGATTAGGGAAGGACATGGGAGGAAGTCGGCCGTGCCCTTTGAAAGGAACCATCCCGGCATTTGCCTGGAGCGATTTAGGGAAATCACGGAAAACGTAAATCAGGATGGCCGGACGCGACGACAATTGGAAGTGGCCTGTTTGGTGACGCAGTGATCACTCGCCAAAAACGCTCCGTCATTTCCAAATTCAGCGTACGTCGACCTTGTGTGCAGTCTATAATTTTAGTGAAGTCCGACCACAGTCATTATTTTCATGCAATTCTGACTTTGTGCATCAACCGTAATAACTACACACTCTGGCCTCACAAAGCTGACTGTTTTCCCCAACTATGATCTCTGGCTACAATAAATACAACGTTACGGCAAGAAAAGTTCTTTCATGACACTGAAGTTTAACTGGCGCCGAACATCACATTCACCAATAAAACACCTTTCTTTCCTTGTCAGTATCATGTTTCTTCCTTCTACAGTATTTCGTTTTACTGCTTGAAAATTAACTTAAAATCCAAACTAGTAAGAAGTGGGTAACATTAGGGTATGAAATTTAGCTAACATAATGAATGCTTCTTACGACTTGGGAGGAGGTCTGTATCGTATCACCAGTCTCGAGATAATTGATTTTTTGTAGCGCACTGATTTCTGACTTTTGTCATATTTCAGTAACCGTTTGCGATACCGAAGCGAGACTTCGGAAAATAATAGGACGCACAGAGGACAGTATTTTGCCACTTGGTTAACATGCGGAACTCTCTTGTTTACGGCAATATAGCGGAAGCCATAGTTTCTATTTCTGAGTTAAAGAAGGACTGCCCTTTTGTAAGAACACAATTATTGTTTTGCTTTAATACCGAAACATGTTTCACTGCAGTTGTGTCATTCTTAGTGCTTTTTTCCCCTTTATTTGTTCTTGAAATACATACATGCTAATATTTTGTAGCTTAGGAAATATGTGCCGGCAGATTTTGTTGTTCTTTAAATTACCTGTGAACCTCATCTTTTTTTTATTACACTGTGTGTGACGTGTGGCTGCCAAAAGGAATCAGTCACAGTTCTAAATTAATACACCACGTCATTTGCAAACATAGGGATATGCGAACTGAATTTTCGTTTGAAATACAACATTTAAAACATATATTCCGGTAAAGTCGTGGCATATACCGGTTTTAGGTTTACCTTTGCTGGACTTGTCCTGAACTGTGGCTGATTTTTACTTTGCCTGCGAAACGTGTCTATGTTGGTGTTAATGTACCTGTGGACATCGGTAAAATATTATCAGGCCTGGTTGTGGAGAATTATGTGGTGTGCTTTGTTATTTATCTAGGGTGTTCAAAAAGTCTTTCCGCAGCGTAGTACGATTGTTAGCCGCAGTGAATATACCGAAATGAAACTCAGTGAAATGCAAGTTATTAATTTATTGAATATGCATTTTTACTTACAAATTTTTACATTAAATGTTGAAAGTGTCCCCTCTCTATTGTTGAATATGCTAGGACTACCAGTTCTCGGGGCATCCGTCCTTGAACCCACACTTAGAAATTTGTTAATCAAACCTCGCACAGTATCGCGATGTGGGATTGTTGTCTCCGGGAAAACTGAATTAAATGTTTGACGAACTGAAACTGTGAATTTACCACCAGCTTTGAACACTTATTCGACTACAAACATACGTTCTTCAATGGTTATCATTTTAACAGTGACAAAAACGAATCCAACGAAACAAAGGAACTAAACCTAAACGTTCACGTCAACACGTTACGACACACACCAAAGATACTACTGACGCTGGCTGAGATAAACGGAACAGTGGAATGTTGGGAGAGTCTACTTGAAGGAAAGTAACCGAGGCACCCTCGTCTAACAATCATACGAGGTTTGTCCGGAAAATACGTATAAAACTTGAATAATGTCTTTATGTTACAGGTTGCAGTCACCGCTAGGTGGGTCTACTGCTGTAATCAATCCCATCAACGCTCAGTTCGAGTCAGAGCACTCTGCGTGAAGGTGGGAGTGTGCGGCAGCTTGTTGACAGTTCCCCTTTTTCACCTGTCGTCGGCATGGAGCTCTCTCTGATTGGGGAACAGCGTGTCAACATCAAGTTTCTTGCAAAGCTAGGCAAGAATGGCCGTGAGATTTTTGAGTATTTTAAACAGGTTTACGGAGACAATTCACTGAAGGAACCAACCGTGAACAAGTGGTTAAAAAGGTTCCGGGATGGCAGAGAAGAAGTGAACGATGACCCTCGCCCAGGACGCCCGTCGACATCGAGTTCGGTTGTAAATGTTGAACAAATTCGGGCTTGTGTTCTTAAAGACCGTAGAGTGACAGTCAGAATGATTGCTGATGAGCTGTCAATCCCCAAAACAATCGTTCACGAAATCCTGACACAAAAACCTGAAATGAAGAAATTGTGTGCGAAAATCGTACCGAAGCTCATGACGCCAGAACAGAAAGCAAAGAGGGTTGAGTGCTGTGAGGATTGGTTGGAAGCAGAGGAACGAGGGGATTTTCTCAACCGAGACATCACTGGGGACGAGTCCTGGTTTTACGGATTAGCAGCTCAAATCTCAAAGCAAGGAATGGAAACTAGCAGGAGAACCGAGAACAAAAAAGTCGCGAAAATCAAGGTCCAGTGTGAAGACAATGTTGATTGTTTTCTTTGATTCTAGGGGCATTGTTCACAAGGAATTTATCCCTCCCGGCCAGAGAGTGAACGGAAGTTTTTACGTTGAAGCTCTGACACCTCTCAGAGCTCGTGTGGCCCGAGTTCGACCGGAGTTGGCAAAAGGGGGCAGGTGGATCCTTCATCACGACAATGCGCCCGATCACACGTCGCTCGTTGTGCGCGAATTTTTGGCCCGAAGCTCAATCACCGTGACAGGCCACCCGCCTTATTCACCCGATTTAGCCCCGTGTGACTTCTTCATGTTCCCGAAATGCAAAATCGTGCTTCGGCGGCGGCACTTGGGAGATGTGGAAGCCATCAAGGCGGAAACGACACGGCAACTGAACAACATCACAACTGAAGACTTTCAGCAATGTTATCAACAGTGGAAACGGCGTCGGCAGAAGTCTATCGCGTCTCAGGGCGAGTACTTTGAAGGAGACCATATTCTAATACCCGAATAATTGTAAAATAAAGTTATTATTCAACTTTTATACGTATGTTCCGGACAAACATCGCACGGCACCGCGGAGAGACTTTTTGAACACCCCCGTAGATTTTGCTGCGTATTTTAATAGTTTTCTCTTGCT
The DNA here is from genome assembly GCF_023864345.2 of Schistocerca serialis cubense. NCBI lineage: Eukaryota > Metazoa > Arthropoda > Insecta > Orthoptera > Acrididae > Schistocerca > Schistocerca serialis. The sequence continues at coordinate 115,216,736 of NC_064647.1, forward strand.
CATTGATGAATACTGTGTCTTGTTTTGTTGGTGTGGCTTCGACACACGTTTCACTGCACAGTGTTTGATGCACTTCTCACATTCATTTGTTGCAGTGATTTGTGTTACGATTGATGGCCGTGAATTTTGAATTAGTCCCCGTTTGTTTTTATTTCGTTTCTCTGGGGTATCCGTGCGTGCGCGAATAATCACAATTTCGTTGGTTGTAGACACCTTGTGTCATGGTATATGAGAAGACGCCAATAACATATTCGACACAGTAAAACTAAGAAGCTGACTTGTAACCTGAAATCCAGCTAGCAAAAAATAAAAATTTATGAAACATAGTCCAGAAATGTGGTTTCCTGTGTAATAATTACAATGTTTCAGCAAGAAAATAGAATCAAGTCACGTAAAATGGTTTACAGATTTGAATCAGGGAACGGAGACAGGGCACTGAGTGCGAATGTTTGTATAATGCGATAGCGAAGTGGCACTCGCGCCCGCTGTTGAAATGCCAGCCATCGCTAATATTACCGTTAATTGCTGCGAGCCCAATCCTATTGCGGTGCGTATTTGCAGACAAAAACACTTCACAGGCAGGGAGAGCAGAGATACTACATTTGCAGAGTGACGAATGATGACATCGCCCATGATTGGCTGAAAGCTTGCGCTCGTGTAACCCACGTGTCTCTACCACAGCCTGCTTTAGCGCTTTCGTATTGGTGCCGTTGTACTTAGTTTTAGCGCTCTGAATAGCAGATCGCTGATATTTTTGTATAGTGAAATACAGGAAGAACCACTCGCGCGGAGCACGGCTAGCTTTATCCATACGTGACACATTGCAGCAATAAATGTAGGTGAAGCAGTGGATTCTGTGTTTCTATGCGTCCGAGAGGCGTTTAGCACAGTGCTACCACCACCGAGGTACGAAGACAAAGAGCGTTTTAGCAAACGTGTGTCAGTTCCATTCCATGTCAGTTTCCATTCCATTAGAACTACTGACGGCCTTGGGAGAGCCAGTCCCTACAAAACTCTACCATCTGGTGAGCAAGATGTATGAGACAGGTGAAATACCCTCAGACTTCAAGAAGGATATAGTAATTCCAATCCAAAAGAAAGCAGGTGTTGACAGATGTGAAAATTACAGAACTATCAGTCTAATAAGTCACAGCTGCAAAATACTAACGCGAATTCTTTACAGACGAATGGAAAAACTGGTAGAAGTCGACCTCGGGGAAGATCAGTTTGGATTCCGTAGAAATGTTGGAACACCTGAGGCAATACTAACCTTACGACTTATCTTAGAAGAAAGATTAAGGAAAGGCAAACCTACGTTTGTAGCATTTGTAGACTTAGAGAAAGCTTTTGACAATGTTGACTGGAATACTCTCTTTCAAATTCTAAAAATGGCAGGGGTAAAATACAGGGAGCGAAAGGCTATTTACAATTTGTACAGAAACCAGATGGCAGTTGTAAGAGTCGAGGGACATGAAAGGGAAGCAATCGTTGGGAAGGGAGTGAGACAGGGTTGTAGCCTCTCCCCGATGTTATTCAATCTGTATATTGAGCAAGCAGTAAAGGAAACAAAAGAAAAATTCGAAGTAGGTATTAAAATTCATGGAGAAGAAATAAAAACTTTGAGGTTCGCCGATGACATTGCAATTCTGTCAGAGACAGCAAAGGACTTGGAAGAACAGCTGAACGGAATGGACAGTTTCTTGAAAGGAGGATATAAGATGAACATCAACAAAGCAAAACGATGATCATGGAATGTAGTGGAATTAAGACAGGTGATGGTGAAAGAATTAGAGAAGGAAATGAGACACTTAAAGTAGTAAAGGAGTTTTGCTATTTGGGGAGCAAAATAACTGATGATAGTCGAAGTAGAGAAGATATAAAATGTAGACTGGCAATGGCAAGGAAAGCGTTTCTGAAGAAGAGGAGTGAGTTAACATCGAGTATTGATTTTAAGTGTCAGGAAGTCGTTTCTGAAAGTATTTGTACGGAGTGTAGCCATGTATGGAAGTGAAACATGGACGATAAATAGTTTGGACAAGAAGAGAATAGAAGCTTTCGAAATGTGGTGCTACAGAAGAATGCTGAAGATTAGATGGGTAGATCACGTAACTAATGAGGAGGTATTCAATAGAATAGGGGAGAAGAGGAGTTTGTGGCACAACCTGACAAGAAGAAGGGACCGGTTGGTTGGGCATGTTCTGAGGCATCAAGGGATGCTTCAGAACTGGAGAGCAGCGTGGAGGGTAAAGACCGTAGAGGGAGACCAAGAGATGAATACATTTAGCAGATTCAGAAGGATGTAGGTTGCAGTAAGTACTAGGAGATGAAGCAGCTTGCACAGGATAGAGTAGCATGGAGAGCTGCATCAAACCAGTCTCAGGACTGAACACCACAACAACAACATGTCAGTTTCGGTGAATAATTGACTAACTGAACCCACTACGTTATAATAGTCTGTAAATGTTCCACAGAAATGAAAGCAGCATCTGGTGTAAGCGTAACCGCGCCTCTGACGTTTTCAATGTACAAGAGCACGATAAAAAAAGCCTCCCGTCTTTCAAAGAGTAATTACAGACAATAAATCAAAGATACAGACAAAATACTTATTATATTAATGGTAGAAGCCGAATAAATGAATTAAAATCAGTGCTCTCGCTGGGACTTGAACCCACGTCTCCTGCTTACAAGGAACGTGTGCTAACCATTACACAACAGCAGCTGTGTGGTTTCTATAGCAGCGCCGATTACCTACGCCCAATTCCCTCCCTAACACAAACTTTAATTCAAACCTTCAGCCTCTTTTCCCCTTCTCACATCGTCAATCTTGTCGAGGCTCTCCGACACTGGAATAGCGCCCGCTTTGTACTTTGTAGGTAATGAGGAAATCCTGCCTCTACCTCAGGCGTAGGTGATCTATTGATCTGATGGAATTAAATTTTCCTTGAGACATGTCAGTCTCAGCTTTGTGAACAACAAGTACTACGACATATTACTTTAGTTCGTTTTAAAAATTATGTCCGGTAAATGGTGTCCTCCATTGTTGACAAATTGATGAAGCTTGTCCCTTGGGGCAGCCCCTTCTGGATGACTGACTGCCTCCTTACGTGCTTTCAGTGTTGTGGGGCGATGACTGTGCACCTCAGCCTTTAAGTGACCCCACAGAAGAAAATCACAAGATAATAAATTGGCTGACCACTGGGGGGGGGGGGGGGGGGGGGGGGAGGGGGGGAGGCAGGAGATGTCTGCTCGCTAAGAGAGAAGACGTTCAGGAAACAACTCTTACAAAATTTCTAGAGAACTCCCAGAGATGTGAAGTGTGAACTGTGACTTCTTCTTGTTGGAACCAGACTTCTTCCTCTTCATGGTCCCCAGACAAACTAATTTAACTGAGGCCTCTATTAGTAGAGAGCTTCTTCGAAAAAATACAGACCTCACACACCCAACTCAGCAACGGCACACCAAATCCTCACAAAATGGCTGTGAAGTGGTCGTTGGTGAAGTTCCTGAGGGTTTTCTGCTGCCCAGTGGCTGAAATTCGTTTATTTACCTGACAAGTGAAAGTGAGACTCATTAGATGAAATCGAAACACCTGTTCTTCCTAATTATCTCAAAACTTTCCTTCGGCATTGATTCTGCTACGATTTCTCGCCCAACAGCCACAAACAGCCACTAATCGCCTTCCATTGCGATAAACACGCCTTGCAAATATTCCACAAAGGATTCCCACGGGGTTCAAATGCAGGGTACGTGCAGGCTAGGCCAATACATCGATACCTTTATCTTCAAACCACTTTTTTGCTGTAGCAGACACATGCACAGATGCATTATATTGTTGAAACATTAGACTTCCGTTCCCTAGGTCCTCATGCAGTCTAATCAACGAAGAATTTCCTCAAACACAGCGCTGCTAGTTTCGAAATTTGTGTAACTTAATAGTTGGGCAACCAGCATTTTGAATGGCTGCTTCAGAAGACCCCTCTGCAGGATTCTTCATACACTCCTCCAGATAAACCCAGGGCAGCTGAACGCGTTGGAGGTTACTGGACGGATGCTGTCAAACGCGTCACATTTCCAGCCGCTCATACAGAAGAGCGTGGCTTGCCAGTAGGTTTTCTTTTCACTGGAGAACCGAATGCTCTAAAGTTAGATATACAAACACGAATAGTTTTTCTACCACTAACAGAATCACGTCGGCCGAGTTCGAAGCAAATGCTAAACGCTCACTGATAGGGGAACCTCCCCATCGCACCCCCCTCAGATTTAGTTATAAGTTGGCACAGTGGATAGGCCTTGAAGAACTGAACACAGATCAATCGAGAAAACAGGATGAAGTTGTGAGGAACTATGAAAAAAGTAAGCAAAATATACAAACTGAGTAGTCCATGCGCAAGATAGGCGACATCGAGGATACTGTGAGCTCAGGAGCGCCGTGGTCCCGTGGTTAGCGTGAGCAGCTGAGGAACGAGAGGTCCTTGGTTCAAGTCTTCCCTCGAGTTAAAAGTTTAATTTTTTATTTTCAGACACTTATCAATGTTCAGGCACTCACACATAATCAACTTCGCTCTCCAGAATTCCAGGACATGTTCAGATTTGCTTGGACATATGCAGGATTTGACGGTCTACACACGGAAAAATTTGAACACGTTAAAAACATATGTTATGACAGAGCACAGGGAAAACTGTGCGACTGTCAAACTGTTGTATTCATTTGTTGCAGTTTATGTGACAAACTCTTATGTTTTCATCACTTTTTTGGGAATGATTATCACATCCACAAGAAAACCTAAATCGGGCAAGATAGAAGAATCTTTTTACCCATTCACAAAATTAAAAGAATGTGTGAAATCTTTTGGGACTTCTAAGGTTATCAGTCCCTAAGCTTACACACTACTTAACCTAATTTATCCGAAGGACAAACGCACACCCATGCCGGAGGGAGGACTCGAACTTCCGCCGGGACCAGCCGCACAGTCCATGACTGCAGCGCCCTAGACCGCTCGGCTATTCCCCATTCGCCAAGTGTACAAGTTAGGTGGGTCGACAACATATTCCTGTCATGTGACGCACATGCCGTCACCTGTGTCGTATAGAATTATCAGACATGTTTTCCTGTGGAGGGATCGGTTGACCTATGACCTTGCTATCAAATGTTTTCGGTTCCCATTGGAGAGGCACGTCCTTTCGTCTACTAATCGCATGGTTTTGCGGTGCGGTCGCAAAACACAGACACTAAACTTATTACAGTGAACAGTGACGTCAATGAACGAACGGACAGATCATAACTTTGCGAAAATAAAGAAAGAAAACTTTTCACTCGAGGGAAGACCTGAATCAAGGACCTCTCGTTCCGCAGCTGCTCACGCTAACCACGGGACCACGGCGCTCCTGAGCTCCCATTGCCCTTGATGTTGCCTATCTTGCACATGGACTACTCAGTTTGTATATTTTGCTTACTTTTTTCGTAGTTCCACACAACTTCTTCCTGTTTTCTCGATTGACCTGTGTTCAGTTTTTCAAGGCCTATCCACTGTGCCAACTTGTAACTAAATCTGAGGGGGGTGCGACGGGGAGGTTCCCCTGTGAGTAGCAATCTCTGCAACACCATTATGAACATACTCCTCCACAAAGAATCTACGACGTACACTTAGCCAAGCCATCGCTGCTGTTGAAAATGGCACCTACACCGCTATCGCTGGATACGCCCTCCACAACAGCGTGCCCACAACTACTCACACAGTGGCCTCCCCAAATAAGGGAAGTCTCTTCGCCGGGCCCTGTGCGTAAACGATTTGCGAGACGGGGCCAGTAGCAGCACTACACGCTGAAGCTGCCGGTGCCGTTGGATACAGGAAAGTATCCACTTTGGACGACGGTAAGAAACGTCGGTAAGACGTTGACTAAATCTGCAGTTGTTTTAATCAGTGGCTTGAGACTGGTTTGATGCAGCTCTCCATGCTACTCTATCCTGTGCAAGCTTCTTCATCTCCCATTACCTACTGCAGCCTACATCCTTCTGAATCTGCTTAGTGTATTCATCATTCGGTCTCCCTCTACAATTTTTACCCTCCCCACTGCCCTCCAGTACTAAATTGGTGATCCCTTGATGTCTCAGAACATGTCCCACCAACCGGTCCCTTCTTCTAGTCAAGTTGTGCCACAAACTCCTCTTCTCCCCAATTCTATTCAATACCTCCTCATTAGTTATGTGATCTACCCATATAATCTTCAGCATTCTTCTGTAGCACCACATTTCGAAAGCTTCTATTCTCTTCTTGTCCAAACTATTTATCGTCCATGTTTCACATACATAGCTACACTCCATACAAACACTTTCAGAAACGATTTCCTGACATTTAAATCCATACTCAAAGTTGACAAATTTCTCTTCTTCAGAAACGCTTTCCTTGCCATTGCCAGTCTATATTTTATATCCTGTCTACTTCGACCATCATCAGTTATTTTGCTCCCGAAATAGCAAAACTCCTTTACTACTGTAAGTGTCTCATTTCCTAATCTAATGCCCTCAGCATCACCCGGCATAATTCGACTACATTCAATTATCCTCGTTTTGCTTTTGTTGATGTTCATCTTATGTCCTCCTTTCAAAACACTGTCCATTTCGTTCAACTGCTCTTCCAAGTCATTTGCAGTCTCTGACACAATTGCAATGTCATCGGCGAACCTCAAAGTTTTTATTTCTTCTCCACGGATTTTAATACCTACTTCGAATTTTTCTTTTGTATCCTTCACTGCTTGCTCAATATACAGATTGAATAACGTTGCGGAGTGGCTACAACCCTGTCTCACTCCCTTCCCAACCACTGCTTCCCTTTCATGGCCCTCGATTCTTATAACTGCCATCTGGTTTCTGTACAAACTGTAAATAGCCTTTCACCCCCTGTATTTTACACCTACCACCTTCAGAATTTGAAAGAGATTATTCCAGTCAACATAGTCAAAAGCTTTCTGTAACTCTACAACTGCTAGAAACATAGGTTTGCCTTTCCTTAACCTTTCTTCTAAGATAAGTCGTAAGGTCAGTATTGCCTCACATGTTCCAAGATTTCTACGGAATTCAAACTGATCTTCCCCGAGGTCGGCTTCTACCAGTTTTTCCATTCGTCTGTAAAGAATTCGTGTTAGTATTTTGCAGCTGTGGCTTATTAAACTGATTGTTCGGTAATTTTCACATCTGTCAACACCTGCTTTCTTTGGTATTGGAATTATTATATTCTTCTTGAAGTCTGTGGGTATTTCGCCTGTCTCATACATCCTGCTCACCAGATGGTAGAGTTTTGTCATGACTGGCTCTCCCGAGGTCATTAGTAGTTCTAATGGAATGTTGTCTACTCCCGGGGCCTTGTTTCGACTCAGGTCTTTCAGTGCTCTGTCAAACTCTTCACGCAGTATCGTATCTCCCATTTCATCTTCATCTACATCCTCTTCCATTTCCATAATATTGTCCTCAAGTACGTCGCCCTTGTATAGACCCTCTATATACTCCTTCCACCTTTCTGCTTTCCCTTATTTACTTAGAACTGGGTTTCCATCTGAGCTCTTGATATTCAAGCAAGTGGTTCTCTTTTCTCCAAAGGTCTCTTTCATTTTCCTGTAGGCAGTATCTATCTTACCCCTAGTGAGATAAGCCTCTAAATCCTTACATTTGTCCTCTGCTTCGCCATTTTGCACTTCCTGTCGATCACATTTTTGAGACGTTTGTGTTCCTTTTTGCCTTCTTCGTTTACTGCATTTTTATATTTTCTCCTTTCATCAATTAAATTCAATATTTCTTCTGTTACCCAAGGATTTCTACCAGCCCTCGTATCAGTGGCAGCTCTCTTCAAATATGGATAAATGCAAGATAATGTCAATAACAGAGCGAAAAGCTGGTTAGTATCAGATTAAAAAATCGGTGGTGAACATGTAAGGCACGTCACATCGTGTAAGCACTCGTTTGTTCATTTTTTTATTTATCGTATTGTTTACTAAGCACATTGCCTCTACGTAAGTCAGTGTCCTGGCTGATTGGCTGACTTGACTCATCATCACCGAGCCCAAACCGCTAAGGGTAGAAATTTTGAAAAGGTGTGAATCTTAGACTGTAGAAGCGATTTTTCGAAATTACAGCTACAGTCTAATGCATATGTGACTAGTCATGGGTTAACGAACATGTGCATTTTCAGATTATGTTGTTTTACGAAGTTTGAATACGTGTGCTCGCACTGTGTAACACCGACACGAATGTATATAACAGGGTTGACAACGACATACAAATGTGTCAGCTTACATTACGTTGAGATGGCTTAAAGCCGTAATATCAGCACTTGATAATGTCCTAAGGCCGAAATTGCAATAGAGTGTAGTAAAAACTTATAACAGTCACTGGCGTGAAGATGATGTCTTTCAAGAAGTTTTTTATGACTGTGAATCCCAGCTACACTAAGTGTATTCATTTGTCTTATTCTTGTTTGGAATTTTATCGCAGGCGGGAATATAGAATTCATCTCAAACGAACAGGAATGCTCTGTAAAAGTCTTGGCTTGTATATTGTTGACTAATATGAATAAAAGTACTTTATTATCTTCAAAAAGAATTATACTAATTTTTTATTAAAATAACTGCTTTTAATTTAGCTTCTGCTTAGGTCATTATCGTCCGTGGATTACGGCAAAACGTTATACAAGTTACTGGTTTCTCTTAATTAAGTCTCACAATTTCTAAACGACACACTTGCGTATTTAAAGTCATTTCAAGTATTTGAAAAAAAAAGTGAAGTGTTGAACCACTTTAAACTACGACCTTCAGCGAAAATAAAAACTCAGCAAAATTTAATCCCCATCAATTTCTGTACAGAAATTACAGCACTATTTCTGTCAAACCCATCCCGACCAAAATACCTTAATACTGTCAAATATGCTTTTTATGCTTTAGAGGTATAAGCAGCGAGAAAGCAAAAAATTAATTTAATTTGCTTTTATCTTTTGGTGAACCAGTGGTACACACAAAAAAATAATTGCTTTCATAGAGGTCACTAAATCTAAAAAAAGTCTGACTTAACTGTGTGGTCAAAGTTCGCTGACTATAATTAAGATAATTGTACACTGTTTCCTAAACTTTGCATTAAACAAGTTACTAGCAATTAATAAATTTATTTAAAAGCAAAAAAAACTTATGTAAGCTGACATTGCACCAAGTTAGGGAAATAATAACAAAAATTCTGAGTTGCGTTGTTTGCACTCACCACCCACCACTATTTAAGCGTTTTATTTGCCGTAGTACGATGGACTTAAGAGGAGCACAATGCCAAAACAGTAATTTCCTTAAATTAAGGAAGCATCTGAATTTTACGTGCAAGCGACTGTACTATTATTACTTGTAGAGTTGTGCACTCGGCGAATTACACAACGAACAATTGTTTTATAGGAAACATTTCATCTTCATGCGGGCAAATATTTTTACGAAAATCATATAGAGCCAAAAGTTTGTAAAAATATAATTCACCATGTTACAATGATTGTCTACATTCTGTATATTAGAGATGCAGCGTAAGATATAACCGACCTGTTAACCATGAGATATTTGATTCCAGTCTGGTAGTGAAGTAGCTTAAATTCCGTAATTTTGACTTCGCTTTACTAGCATCGTAATCATTATTTAAAATCATGATTCAAATTACTGAATATGGTCCAACAGATAGCATAAAATGTAACATTCAAATAAATTACATGTACTCAACACTCATCTCATTAACTCTAAACATCTCTCTGAACACTTTTTACCGTTCACAGCTCCTAGTTTGATTTTGTTCTACAGTATTAATTTATTTTGTTAATCGGTTTTCAGCCTACAAGGCTGTCGTCACATTTGCTGACTACCGTCGCCAAAGAAGTTACAATATTTGTAAACGACATTGGAAAAGAAGTTGCATATCTAGATAGAAGCACGAACGCATAGTGAATGACATCTTTGACACTGTGGTGGTAATGCATCTTAAAAAGTAAAAAGCTGAACAATAAATAAATATAAAGAGAGTAAACATGAAAAAACATTAACGCAAAACTGGAAAAGCATTCATACGTAACAGTTTGTATTAATACACAAAACCAATAAAATAAATAAAAATTAGTATTCGACAAGGCTATTTCAACAGGTATAAAATATGGAGAGTGATACACAAACCAATTAAAAGAAAGAATTACCGATTGTACCTACAGAATATATGAAGAACTTAAGCAATATCAGTAAGATAAACAGAAATGAATAAATGCAGGAAAATGGAGGAAAGTGAAGGAACATACAGTAAATGCCATCTTTGAGAGTGTGATGGTACCGCATTTAAAAAAATTGAAAGTTGAACAATATACAAACCTACATAACAGTTTGCATTAAATAAATAAACCAAGTAAAATAAAAACGGTACTGTTTAGTTTTTCTACCCAAATAAGCAAAGGTTACTTAATTAAATATCAGAAATAAGAACGTAGACAGAAATGAGTGTAGATCGAATAATTCAGCCGTACTTTGAAGGCAATGTAACATCAACGTTTTTTCCCTCTTCCAACATGGGTAGAAATTCCATTGTAAGCTTTTAATCAGATATTGAGTAGTGAGTAACGACTAACCTCGTGCTGAGTCCACATAAAGTCTGAGCTAAGATTCGAACTTACGTCTCTGCCTGATTTCTTATCTGTTCTCTTTCGTAGAGGACAACGTTGTGTAGCGATTTTTTTAGATTGTTTGATTCCTCATTTAGAGAGAAGCACATGCCATTAGTCTACGGTCGCCGTTTTATTGAACTGCCCAAATAAGCTGATCTACCTTTATTTCGTTAAGATGGCTTAAATTAATTAAGAGAATTTCTGAAGTTGTAAAAGATAATGATGTTATTTAGTAATCAGATACAGCATACACAAACGTAATTCCTCGAGTCTTGGATAGCGATAAAATTAAAAAGGTGTATAAAACGTTGATATTTTACTAGTTTCAATGATGTTTTGAAGTTGGGGGCGTAAAAGTGTATTGATATTACTATTTTACAGACGTTAACTGTCCGTCCCCGGTAGCTGAGCGATCAGCGCAACAGACTGTCAATCCTCAGGGCCCTGACACAATTGCAATGTCATCGGCGAACCTCAAAGTTTTTATTTCTTCTCCATGGATTTTAATACCTACTTCGAATTTTTCTTTTGTATCCTTCACTGCTTGCTCAATATACAGATTGAATAACGTTGCGGAGTGGCTACAACCCTGTGTCACTCCCTTCCCAACCACTGCTTCCCTTTCGTGCCCCTCGACTCTTATAACTGCCGTCTTGTTTCTGTAGAAATTGTAAATAGCCTTTCACTCCCTGTATTTTACAAAATGGCTCTGAGCACTATGGGACTCAACATCTTAGGTCATAAGTCCCCTAGAACTTAGAACTACTTAAACCTAACTAACCTAAGGACATCACACACATCCATGCCCGAGGCAGGATTCGAACCTGCGACCGTAGCAGTCCCGCGGTTCCGGACTGCAGCGCCAGAACCGCTAGACCACCGCGGCCGGCTGTATTTTACACCTGCCTCCTTTAGAATTTGAAAGAGAGTATTCCAGTCAACATTGTCAAATGCTTTCTCTTAAGTCTACAAATGCTAGAAACGTAGGTTTGCCTTTACTTAATCCAGCTTCTAAGATAAGTCGTAGGGTCAGTATTGCCTCACGTGTTCCTATATTTCTACGGAATCCAAACTGATCTTCCCCGAGATCGGCTTCCACCAATTTTTCCATTCGTCTGTAAAGAATTCGCGTTAGTATTTTGCATCCGTGACTTATTTCGGTAATTTTCACATATGTCAGCACATGCTTTCTTTGGGATTGGGATGTGGACACACATATGTGTCTTTAAAGCGGTGATTTTCATTGCCTCCTCGGAGGCATGACAGTGTAAATAAAATCCTGCTACAGGGAAAAGGAACCATCACAAGTTTAAAATCCGAAATGGAAACAGCTCAGTGAGCGAGGGCGGACGTATGCGGTAGCAATAGCAGCAGGGAGATAGCGCAAGCTACCGCCGCGCCGGCGAAATGTCAGCCATCACTAATTACCGTCAATTACTCGCGAGCCCAATCCTATTGTGGCGCATATTTGCAAACAAAAACATTCCACAGGTAGGGAGAGGCGGCAGGCTCGGGAAAGGCAGCAGTGGTTTGGATGGGGGTAGAGGGGCTGGAGGGGGCGTACGTTCCGGCTGGACTGATTGGCGGGGTAGTGGAGGGGCAGCGCGTGACTCACACCCACGCAGAGGGAAGGGATGGGGCACAATAGCGGTGCGGGTGGGAGGGGTTGGAAAGGGGGTAGGGGGGGAGCGAGAGGTCACACAAAGCGGGCAGCAAACCAATTCCCCTGGCCGCGCGTGGCTGCCGGCAGGGATGGAACGCGCCGGCACCACTCACCGCTGATTACAGAGCGCCCGGGCCGGGGTCCGCTGTTCGAGTCCTGTCGGGGCAGACCGCAGCGGCCGTGCTTGTCGGCTGCTCTGCTCCCAGCCACAGAGCAAGCGAGACCTCTCCACTCCACTCCAATATCTCTCCCGCCTTTACCATTGGTCTGTGCAGAGTGCCTGCCACATTTGAACCGAGGACTGTTTGTTCGCCAGCAGTACTCAACAACGTCGATGATGGGATCAGTTACGAGTGTTATTGGTTTTTTCGGCTTGATCTTACTGCAATCAAATATTGCTTTCACCAGACCCGTTTCGCGTGTATTAGATTGATGCATAAGTACGTAGCGTTTTTTTACCCCTTGTTTGCGTAGTCTGCAAGCCTCTGCTATTTTCTTCGGAGGGTTCAGGTCGAAAAAGACTTGGTTGAACAGTTACTTTTGAAATTATTTTCGCCTTTTTTGAACCACCTTTTTCACGCGCTCGATTGGTGTTTACTCCACTTGAACTCACTTTCGTAAAACTTCACGAGAAAAATAATACTGCAGTTCACGCCTTAAGCACTCAGCACAGTGTTTACGTCTATTCATTTGTTTTATGTGTAAGCTGTGAATGAATAATACCAGCTGATGAATTCAACTGTATTTGCCTCGTGGTCGTGTGTGTGTGTGTGTGTGTGTGTGTGTGTGTGTGTGTGTGTGTTGTTTGTGTGTGAGTGGGAGAGTAGTCACAGCCTATATAGAAAGCAAGTGTACAAACATCAACATTCAGCTCAATGCGGAAGACGTGAAAGTACAGGTCAAAAGAGCGAAGAAGTGCCAAAAGTGAATGTGCCGTGACGCTTCTTTCGATCTCAATCACCGCTAACATAGAAGAAAAAAGCAGTGGTTTGCACATTATATAAACACAGGGTAAAAACAAGGTGAGTAAATTGTATGGCCATTCTGTAAGAAAATATTGCTTTCAATCAATAAATGCCATAATGTGGAGACACTTTGTGCATACACATTTCAAGAACGACCACCGAAGATGCTTTATAGATAAAACCGAAAATTGCAGGAAACTTTGGGCGGTAAAAGATGAGAGTAATTGAATATGTCAGCAGCTGTGAAAGATGGCGCAAACAAACACAGTGATGAAACTTCCTGGCAGATTAAAACTGTGTGCCCGACCGAGACTCGAACTCGGACCTTTGCCTTTCGCGGGCAGAAGTAAAGCTGTGAGGACCGGGCGTGTGTCGTGCTTCGGTAGCTCAGATGGTGGAGCACTTGCCCGCAAGAGGCAAACGTCCCGAGTTCGAGTCTCGGTCGGGCACACAGTTTTAATCTGCCAGGAATTTTCATATTAGCTCACACTCCGCTGCGGAGTGAAAATCTCATTCTGGAAACACAGTGATGTTGGGAATTTAAACACTGAAGTTCGAACATCGATCGCAACATTAATGTTAAAGACAAAATATCAGACTTCAATATTGGCACTGTCAATAATATTATCGTCATTTAAACGAAACTTTTTCTGAACATTACCCATAATGACGCACGTGCAACACATTTGCGTCTTTTCAGAGAGTCTCTGGTCGCACTTAAAGTACACCAGCGGCAAGATAGAATCAATACCTTCGCAGCGCTATAGCAACGGAGACGCTACGATGACAGTTCGCAAAACCGGAGTTGGTAAACATGGTTTCCCAAAATTTCTTCACCAAAGACGATTCAGTAAATACTCTAAAATACGAGTAAAGAACCGAACTGTCAGTACGAGTAATTTAAAACTAGATACCCACGGTATAGCTAAGCAGCAATAGTCACTTAATAAAGGCGAGACTCTCGGTCCACAATGTACACCAACTAGGTTCCTTTCCGAGTATGCTGATGAAATAGCTCCATATTTTGCAATTGTATACAAACGCTTAGTCGATGATAAATTCGTACCTAAAGACCAGAAAGTTGCATAGTTCACATGAACACATAAGAAAAGAAATAGAAGCAAGCTGCTGAATTATAGAACCATGCGACTTATATCGATTCTAAGTGTTCTGGAAATAAATCGTAGCCTTTGGTTCTCTTTCCGCACAACATTATTTATGTGATCTTTCCAATTTACGTTATTCGTAATTGTAATACCTGAGTATTTATTTGAATCCACAACCTTTAGGTTTGTGTGATTTATCGTGTACCCTAAATATAGGGAATCCCAACTAGTATTCGTGTGGGTGACTTCACATTTTTCACTATTGAGAGTCAGTTGCGACTTTTCGCACCATTCAGATATCGTTTATAAATCATTTTGCAATTATTTTTGATCATCGGATGACATTACAAGACGGTAAATGATAGCATCGTCCGCAAACCATCTAAGAGGGCTACTCATATTGTCTCCAACGTCTTTTATGTAGATCAGAAACAGCTGAGGAACTATATAACACTGCCTTGTGGGACGCCAGATATTATTTCTCTTTCACTCGACGACTTTCCATCAAGTACTACTAACTGTGATCTTTCTGACAGGAAATAACGAATCCAGTCCCACAACCGAGACGATCTTCTAAAGGCACTCGCAATTTGGACAGAAGTGTCGTGCTAGGTATGGAGCCAAAAGCCTTCTGAAAATCTAAAAATACGGAATCAATTTGACGTCCCTCGTCAATAGCACTCATACTTCGTTAGAATAAAGAGCTAGTTATGTTTCACAAGAACGATATTTTCTGAATGCGTGCTGACTATTTGTCAACAAATCACCTCCGTCGAGGTAATTCATAAAGTTCGAACGCAGGATCTGTTTTAATTTTTAAAAACCATTGAACAGCCAAGACCGCATAAAATATTACTTTAAGGCAACCGATTTCAACAGACTTTTGTGTCATCTTCAGGTCTTATAAATCTTTTGTTGTAAAACGTGTTCATTTTACGCTGAACTTCATGCACGAGATGTCAAGTGTGCGTGAGGTTCAGGGTAAAATGAACACTTTTTACAACAAAAGATTTTTAAGGCCTGAAAATGACAGAAAAGTCGGTTGAAACAGTTTGTCTTAGCACTAGAATGACAATGTGGGGTAAAAAATTACCCCAGTCTATAAACTTTTTATCCTGTTTTGGTACTACTGGCTGCTCGGGCGGGAGTCATTGTTTAACTTTCCATTCAGTATTGTTGTTCATGTTGAGGGGGCTCTACTATCTCAGGCTTTATTCTCCGTCATCCTTTAACATGTAAATTGCGAAATTTATCCACTTATGTTAAATTTTTTTTGTTTACAAAACAGGTGGTACTTTCTTTCGCAGATATGGAAAATGTCATCTGACAAAATATTAAGAGCTTCAGAGGAAATAATAGGAGAATTTGAGCGTCAAGAGGCTGAAAACGTATATATTACAGTGACTCAGACGAAGATGTGAGTGAACATGAAGACGATCATATCACAGGCGGCAATGAGAATGAGGAATTCGATGTAACCCCATTTAAGCTTGATTCATCAGGATGAAGTTGATCGCGAAGTAAGGAAAATTTTGTATGGCAGAAATGGGTATCGTTGGAACACACACACCCCGTCCATAAAAAAGCGTCGAGAGCGCCAGCAAAGTACATAGTGGTTGTAGTGGTACTTGAATTACGTAATCATTACGGCACCTCACCTCAACCTCTCGATACCAGCAATATCCTACTGTGTTTCTATAAAACAGTTAACATATTTCTGAGACAACATTCAGATTTGATTCCATTAATGTAGAGGTACGCTGATACATCGATATGTATATATTGCGATGATATTATTCTTATGTGTATTCTTTCTTTTGTCACGTCATCTTTGACGTACTTGTAACTCTGATTTTTGGGCGTAAGCGGTTATTTGAGAGAGTCAAGTATTGGTCGTCATGTTGAAAGGACGCAAATTGTAGTCAGTTTATGAAATGTGAGCTTTAACAGTGAGGAAGATGTTTTCAAGTATGTTTTGTATTGTGAGGTGATGTTTTGGAATGACTTGCGTGATACTGCAACAAAAGTAATAAAAAAAGGGGTGTAATTTAAATTCGGAGTGCTGATTATTTTTTACATCACCATTGTCTTAACTTGTAAAAGTTTAATCTTCAAGAATGGTTTACGAAACACATCTATAAAACTTTTGAATATCGCAGAATAATAGCTAGGCCTCTTTGCATCCGAGCTTGGAATCATCACCACGATTGAGCCATGAGTTCACAACGAGACCAGCGTGGGAAACACGAAAAGATGAGTGCCTAGTTTATCCATTATTCCATGAAATGACTTTGTTAACTGTGCTCTAATGACCTGCCACATAATATAACGTTGTTGTTGCCCGAAAATGCAATATTTAGCAGCGTGAGCAACACTACAATCATAATTAATTTTTGACCTTTGTTGTGGTAGGCTTGTTACATGGTACACGTACCTGGTGCACTGTTACTTACCAATGAGATGGTTTCACTAGTAGTTACCTACACAAATCAAAAATTGATGTTTTAGGGCAAAATTCACACGGGCGCTATGGTATGTTGGAGATAGTAACCAAACCGAAATAAAAACATTGCTTGGAATACGTTTTATGAGTGCAACGGCCTTGCCGCACTGGATACACCGGTTCCCGTGAGATCACCGAAGTTAAGTACTCTTGGGCGTGGCTGGCACTTGGATGGGTGACCATCCAGCCGCCATGCGCTGTTGCCATTTTTCGGGGTGCACTCAGCCTCGTGGAGCTACTGGACCGAATAGCAGCGGCTTCGGTCAAGAATACCATCATAACGACCGGGAGAGCGGTGTGCTGGCCCCACGCCCCTCCTATTCGCATCCTCCTCGGAGGATGACACGGCGGTCGGATGGCCCGGTAGGCCACTCGTGGCCCGAAGACGGAGTACCTTTTATGAGTTAACCTCTAAAAAATGCGCATGTCAGTTGTGCTGATGCGTGGTCTGTATATTACGGGTCCCCATTTTGCCGAGGAGTTATGACGAAAACCCGATTCGACTTAATCCAAGATTTGATGACCAACATACAAGAGTGCAAAGAAGGACGACAGACAAGTTCACTCCATTCCGAGATTTATAGTGTATGTTCGTCAAGCATAGTAAAGAACTTTACACTCCCTCTGCTCTCCTAACCAATGACGAGACACTCCTTGGCTTCCGAGGCAAATGAACATTCAAAATGTATCTGCCAAGCAAGCCGGACAAATGTGGGCTAAAGATAATTTCAATATGTGACGCGAAGACGTATTGCTTTTATGCAGGCATCCCACATTCGGCAAAAGAAACTAGTGATAATATATGGAAACAACGGGAACATTACGATGGATCCTATGAAGTAACCAATAAACTGGCTGACGAATATTTGGCACCTTCCGCAATAACAAACCATAAATCCGAGAATCCCTGCTTCAAACCAAAAGTAGGCCAGTTTTTTCGTCTGTATTCATTTACAAGAGAGAAAAAAATGTTCGAGCCATACGTTCCAAGGAAAGATAAAAACGTTATTCGTTTGTCAAAGATGTATGAGATAGGTGAAATAGATGGGAAGTCAAAAAAATCGAACATGGTGCTTTTCTACAATGATAACAAAGGCGAGGTCGATGTATTTGATTTACTATGCCGCAGAAAGGCTCTAGCCAATGGGATACGTGTATGGGTTTTTAGATGCGTCAGGAATAAACGCGTAGGTCTTGTATAAGGGGAATGGGAGTACAAATAGCTGAAGCAATTTTCTCAAGTCACTGGCCTTTGAGCTGGTTGGTGCAGAAATGAAAGACTCACGAAAAAAAAAATGTATCCAAAGAGCTTCGCATAACCGTGGAACAGATTTTGATACTTTTGGGAGCGATATTCCAAGATCAGCAGCACAACCAGAAAACACCTAAAAAAAAAAAAGAAACGTGGACGATGCTTGTAGGCGAAAAGAAAACCGGAAAACTTCCTTTTAATGCTGCGTCTGTTCGAAACCAGTGTGCCAAGACCACCGGAAAAATATTTGGCAAAGTTACTGTAACAGCATATTTAAAAAAATGTTTGAAATTATTTTATAAAATCTGTATTTCCTTTAACATGAGGAACTATTTTTTCGTAGTTGTTAGCCTTATATGTTTTACCAATTTGCATATCATGCTGATGAATTCCTTCAGTGATTCTCATGATGTATGATATGTTCTACTTTGTTTTGCAATGTTATAACAAAAAGGGTAATTGAATGCAATAGATAGGCGCAATCTCATATTTCTATAAATGACGATCAAGATACAATAAAATACATTGATACTATAATTATTATTTGCTTTGTCATATTGTAATAATTTGTAATAGATGTAGCATATTTGTTGATTGTTACGATGAAAGAAATATCTAATGCCGCCTTGTTGAATGGTTTTTATCAGGATATGTTCTAAAATTCTACTGCAAATCGACGTTAGTGATATGGGTCTGTAATTCAGCGCATTATTCCTATTTCCTATTGGTGTGACTTGTGCAACGTTTCAGTCTTAAGGTACGGATCTTTCGTAAGCGAGCGGTTGTATATCATTGCTAATTACGGAGCTATTGTATCAACATACTCTGACAGAAACCTAGCTAGTATGCAATATCGACTGGAGTTATACAGTCTTGACCGGAGGCTTTGCATTTACTGATGTAAGCTACTTCGCTACACTGAGGGTATCTACTACTAATTTACTTACGTTGGCATTGTTCCTGATTCGACTTCCGACGTTTACTTCGTCTCTTTGATGAAGAAAATTCGGGAAATCGTGTTTACTGACTCTTCTTTGGTGGCACTGTCATCAGTAACATTACCATCGCTTTCGCGCAATGAAGGTATTGATTACGTCTTGCCACTGGTGTGTTTTACTTATGAGCAGAATCTCTTTCGCTTTTCTGCCAGATTCCGAGACAGTGAAACTCGCATTGAAACTCCCGCTAAATTTCGAGCATCCGTAAAACTCCACAAATCTTGGCAATTTTTCGTTCTTTTAAATTTGGCAAGCCTTTTTCGTTGCTTCTGCAATAGTATTCTGACCCGTTTTATATAAGTGTGGGATCAATAAACCATGCTAATGCCTGTCTCCGCCATGATTCTTCCTTCTTGCTCAGGATTATTTGTTCCTAAAAGGTGCAGTATGTTACCGCTAGCATTTACACTTGGAGAGGGCTCCTGAACTAATTGTTCAAAATAATTTTCTGAGAAGACATCAAGTGCGTTTTCGGACGATACACATAACCGATACGGATTCAGAAAACACCGATCTTGTGAAACACCGTTGCCTCTTTATTCATATGAAGTAATGGGTAGCATCGACTGGGAATCTAAAGTTGATACAAAATGTCTAGAATTCCGGAAGGCTTTCAATATCGTTCCTCACAAGGTAACGAAACATTTAGTAGGTAAGTAACAACCCCCTTTATCGACTGCAAAAGCAGTATCATATAAGTCAAACAACCTACCCACACATGATCACCCACCACAGTACCATAACAAACGCGCGCACACACACACACACACACACACACACACACACACACACACACAACCAAAACAAAAGGCGATCGCATTCCACCACATCAAAACAAACGTCCCATGTCAATGAAGTGCATTTCGTTAAAATCGAACACCTGTGTGTAGAAGAAAGTTAGGAATAAAGTAGGAAACAAAAAAACCTCGGTAATAATGGTAGTTCAAAACTGTTTAATAATCTTATTCTTATTCATCTTCTTCCGCACTTCATGAATTAGGCAAGATTTCCTGTTCCGCCTTCAAAATATATATGACCATCGTTCCCTTGGTCTTCGCAGGTATCTTGTTCCCTTAGGCCAACAGTGCAACACACATCTTATGATCCTCTCCTTCGGTATTGTGTCAACATGCTTTTTCAGTCATTTTTATAGTTTACTATGTTCTCTTCCAAGGAGTTTATGCCTACTTCTTCACACATTTTTCATTTGAAATTTTGTCTAAAGGGGTCCCTTTACTTTTCTTAAGAATCTCATTTCGGCACCCTTATCTGGTTTTTTTTTTCCAGCTTTTGTCAACGACGCGATTTCAGATCCATTGAGAAATCAGTTGCTGTCATTACTTTGTAAAACTACATTCGTGTTTCTTTCCTGGTCTTAGTTTTTAGGTTTCTATTTATTTTGCCGCATGTTTGTTGAAACATTGGGCATTTGTTTTTAAAATCTTTTTCCCATTCATAGCTAACGTATGTCCCTAAGTAGTTACAACCCACAACATGTACTAATATAGTGCCACTAATGGCAGTTTTGTTGTTAAAAGTATATTTACCTTTGAAAACCATAGTATTTGTCTTATTTGTGGAAATTGTACAACTATAATTCTCGCATAACTTTCGTAAAATATATACTAGTCTTAGCAGTTCGTCTTCATTTTTTCTTATAATAATCTGTTGATCAACACATAGCATCGTCTTAAGTGTAAAATTTGGCGCGATACAGATGCCTCTATTAATTTTATACATCCATTCTCTAATTGGCTCTACATAAATTTTAAACAAAATAAGAGAAAAGCTTCTACCTTGCCTTGCAATTTGTTTAATATGTATCTTTTTAATATACCTTCCGTTTGCAGTACGTGCTCGATGGTTATGTCTTTATACAAATAGTTTAATTCTTCAGTTAGGTGATTAGCATCTCCTCTTTGAACCACGATTTTCCATAATTCTTTCCTACTTACCCTGTCGAGTGCTTTTCATAATCAATAAAAGCTATATGCGTTTCTGGGTTACAATCCCTTCTCTTTCCTGTTATCCGCTTAACCGCGAGTGTGACATCCATACAGAGCCGTTCGTTTCTTAAACGGTTTTGTTCTGCTCGTAATTATAGTTCTGATGACTCGCACTCTTTTACTTAATATTCTTTCATATACGAGATGTGATGAAGAAATAACGTGAATCACATAATTTCATAGGCTTTATACTTCCGACTTCCCAAAAAAATTTTATGTTGTTGGTACACGTGTCCCCGATGTAAGTCTGCATTTCCAGATGTTTTGAATGTTTAGTTGATTAATGATAGTCGCAAAGGTTATCCGCGTTTTCGAGTATTCGGAAACAGATGGATCAAAGAATTTGCATTACATTTTGCAAGTGTTTACGAGTTGTATAAACGTTACAAAGAGGGTCGAGAAGACGTTGAAGAGGACGAGTGCCCTGGACGCAATACGAGGTGCATTCAAGTTCTAAGGCACCCGATTTTTTTTCTCCGGACTGGAAAGAGATAGAAACATGCGCATTGATTTAAAATGAGGCCGCGTTCATTGTCAATACGTCCCAGAGATGGCAGCACCGTACGGCAGATGGAATTTTACCGCGAGAATGAGAACTGTTTTAAATACTTAAAATGGCGACGTATTCCTTACTTGAACAGCGTGCAATCATTCGTTTTCTGAATTTGCGTGGTGTGAATCCAATTGAAATTCATCGACAGTTGAAGGAGACATGTGGTGATGGAGTTACGGATGTGTCGAAAGTGCGTTCTTGGGTGCGACAGTTTAATGAAGGCAGAACATCATGTGACAACAAACCGAATCAACCTCGGGCTCGCACAAGCCGATCTGACGACACGATCGAGAAAGTGGAGAGAATTGTTTTGGGGGATCGCCGAATGACTGTTGAACAGATCGCCTCCAGAGTTGGCATTTCTGTGGGTTCTGTGCACACAATCCTGCATGACGACCTGAAAATGCGAAAAGTGTCATCCAGGTGGGTGCCACGAATGCTGACGGACGACCACATGGCTGCCCGTGTGGCATGTTGCCAAGCAATGTTGACGCGCAACAACAGCACGAATGGGACTTTCTTTTCGTCGGTTGTGACAATGGATGAGATGTGGATGCCATTTTTCAATCCAGAAACAAAGCGCCAGTCAGCTCAATGGAAGCACACAGATTCATCGCCACCAAAAAAATTTCGGATAACCGCCAGTGCTGAAAAAATGATGGTGTCCATGTTCTGGGACAGCGAGGGCGTAATCCTTACCCATTGCGTTCCAAAGGGCACTACGGTAACAGGTGCATCCTACGAAAATGTTTTGTAGAACAAATTCCTTCCTGCACTGCAACAAAAACGTCCGGGAAGGGCTGCGCGTGTGCTGTTTCACCAAGACAACGCACCCGCACATCGAGCTAACGTTATGCAACAGTTTCTTCGTGATAACTTTGAAGTGATTCCTCATCCTCCCTACACACCTGACCTGGCTCCTAGTGACTTTTGGCTTTTTCCAGCAATGAAAGACACTCTCCGTGGCCGCACATTCACCAGCAGTGCTGCTATTGCCTCAGCGATTTTCCAGTGCTTCTCCGTGGCCGCACATTCACCAGCCGTGCTGCTATTGCCTCAGCGATTTTCCAGGGCTCAAAACAGACTCCTAAAGAAGCCTTCGCCGCTGCCATGGAATCATGGCGTCAGCGTTGTAAAGAATGTGTACGTCTGCAGGGCGATTACGTCGAGAAGTAACGCCAGTTTCATCGATTTCGGGTGAGTAGTTAATTAGAAAAAAAATCGGAGGCCTTAGAACTTGAATGCACATCGTAGCACATCAGTTGCCGATGCCAATATGGAAGAAGTTAGGAAAGTGGTTCTGGAAAATCGCCGAATCACCATCAGAGAGGTTGCTGACGATGTCGGCATATCCTTTGGATCATGGTAAGAAATTTTTTAGGATGTTCGAGCATGAAACGTGTAGTAGAAAAGTTTGTTCCGAAATTGTCGAATTTTGAACCAAAAACGAAGTCGCAATGTTATCGCTCAAGATTTGCTGAATGAAGTAGACAGCTACTCAGAACTTAAAGTTATAACAGGTGACGAATCGTGGGTATACAGGTATGACGTCCAAACCAAGACCCAGTCGTCCCAATGGAAACTGCCTGAAGAGCCAAGACCGAAAAAAAAAGTTCGATCACATGTGAGGTTCTTCTCACTATTTTCTTCGATTAGAATGAGATACTGAATCGTGAGTTTCTGCCTTATGATCGTTCAGTCAATAAGGAATACTAACTGAATGTGTGAACCAATACGAAGAAAACGACCAGAGCTGTGGCAGAACCACTCTTCGAAAATGCATCTCGATAATGCTCCCGCTCAGACCTCAATGCTTGTTGGTGATTTTTTGGCGAAAAACAAAACTCTTAAGTTACTTCAGCCACCATAGTCGTCAGTCTGGTTCCCTGCGACCTCTTACTACTCCCAAAGCTGAAGAGAACCTTGAAAGCATGTCGTTTTGCCACCATTGATGAGATAAAAACGGAATCGCTGAAGGAACACCATAATGAAAAGTGAGTTTCACAAGTGCTTCCAAGATTGGAAGAAGCGCTGATACTCGTGTAGTATATCTCATGGGGATTACTTTGAAGAGGACAAGGCTGATATTGATAAGTAAGTAGAAATTCTTTAGACAAACAAAAATTCCCGCTGTTTTTTGATCAAACCTCGCATTTTGTACCATGTATTCAAAACACTTTTTCACCTATAATTTTTACGCCTTTTCTAGCACCTTTGTTAAATACAGGCTTAACTTGGGCAAGTTACGGGATCTTGGAATATGACATAGATTCCAGCATCTGTTTATTAGTATCAGAAAACATTGATTTAGTTTTGTGAATATATATGTCCATAACTCTGCATATGTTCCATTTTCTCCTGTAGCCTCCATATTGTTCATTTCTTTTCTTTTAATAATAGTGATTCACATCCACATCGACATCTACATACGTACTCCGCAATCCACCATACGGTGTGTGGCGGAGGGTACCTCGTACCACAACTAGCATTTTCTCTCCCTGTTCCACTCCCAAACAGAACGAGGGAAAAATGACTGCCTATAAGGCTCTGTACGAGCCCTAATCTCATCTTATCTTTGTGGTCTTTCCGCCAAATGTAAGTTGGCGGCAGTAAAATTGTACTGCTGTTAGCCTCATATACTGGTTCTCTAAATTTCCTCAGTAGCGATTCACGAAAAGAACGCCTCCTTTCCTCTAGAGATTCCCACCCGAGCTCCTGAAGCATTTCCGTAACACTCGCGTGATGATCAAACCTATCAGTAACAAATCTAGCAGCCCACCTCTGAATTGCCTCTATGTGCTCCCTCAATCCGACCTGATAGGGATCCCAAACGCTCGAGCAGTACTCAAGAATAGGTCGTATTAGTGTTTTATAAGCGGTCTCCTTTACAGATGAACCACATCTTCCCAAAATTCTACCAATGAACCGAAGACGACTATCCGCCTTCCCCACAACTGCCATTACATGCTGCTCCCACCTCATATCACTCTGCAATGTTACGCCCAAATATTTAATCGACGAGACTGTGTCAAGCGCTACACTATTAATGGAGTATTCAAACGTTACAGGATTCTTTTTCCTATTCATCTGCATTAATTTACATTTATCTATATTTAGAGTTGGCTGCCATTCTTTACACCAATTACAAATCCTGTCCAAGTCATCTTGTATCCTCACTCAACGACAACACCTTCCCGTACACCACAGCATCATCAGCAAACAACCGCACATTGCTATCCACCCTATCCAAAAGATCATTTATGTAGATAGAAAACAACAGCGGACCTCCCACACTTCCCTGGGGCACTGCACATGACACCCTCACCTCCGATGAGCACTCACCATCGAGGACAATGTACTGCGTTCTATTATTTAAGAAGTCTACGAGCCACTCACGTACTTGGGAATCAATTCCATATGCTCGTACCTTCGTTAGGAGTCTGCAGTGGGGCACCGAGTCAAACGCTTTCTGGAAGTCAAGGAATATGGCATCCGTCTGATAGCCTTCATCCACGGTTCGCAGGATATCATGTGAAAAAAGGGCGAGTTGCGTATCGCAGGAGCGATGCTTTCTAAAGCCGTGCTGATGCATGGACAGCAACTTCTCTGTCTCAAGGAAATTCATTATATTCGAACAGAATATGTTCGAGAATCCTGCAAAAAACCGATGTTAAGGATATTGGTCTGTAATTTTGAGGATCCGTCCTTCTACCCTTCTTATATACAGTCGTCACCTGCGTCTGCCAACTGTGTACGACGTTGGCAGAAAGATTTGTAAGAAAAACCACATGGCTACAGTAACCACTGAAGGTTCTTTAAACTAGAGCGTCTGATAGAAATGTACTTTAATTACGGTCGCAATGGACGGTGTGCAGTCTAAACTGCTTGTCAACTGCTGACCCGAAGTAACGTCCGCCGTGCGCAGTGTTGTATCGTGCACAACGTAGAAATGGATAGAGATGGACTTGGCGCGTTTAGCTACACATAACGACGAGCCGTCGGTGTGACCCCTGTCTGGGGAGGTGGTCTTCCCCGCCGCTCTGCCGGAGCGTAAGCCAACAGGTCGCAGTCGGTGTGAGAGAGAGCCTAATTACGAGACGCCAATTACACGCCTCCGCTGTTCTCAGCTGGGGTCGGGGCGTCTGAGCGCGCCTCGACGCTTCCCGCGGGGTGGGGGTTGTCTCGAGGTCTGCTCCCACACAGCCACAGGCTGCACTCCACACACACCACACGAGTGTGGGACTTGCCAGCGAAATGTGAAGCTCCGGCTAGTCCCCACTAGCGTGTGTAAAGCCGTCGGCACACGGACCGTGCATCCGAACGTTGAGCGTTGAGCGTGCCGAGTTTCAGACGTCATAGCGTTTAAAACTATCCAAATAGTGATGAACATGAAAGTAAGCTTAGGTCACTAGTTCTAAACTTATTCTTCATGCTTAAAATACTTAAATTATTCAAAGTGCTTCTGATCTGTTTAGAATTTCATTGTGTAAAACTTGATGTTGCACTTAAAATCTAGAACTGGTTGTGCAAGTATGAATATAACTCAAAGGTCATGAAGTTTTAAACAGTATTATGTAAATAATTTTTTAGGCATGAATGCTACTGAATGGTAAACATTTTAGTAAAATGAAATTGGCTTTGTAAGATAATGCAATTTTTTGTGTTCATATTATTACCTGTTTTCGTTTAATGAAATGTAATTTCCCTTCCACAACAATCACCTGAGAGTCTAGGTCTAAAGTTCTATGAATAATTCAAAATAGACTGGAATAAAAGAAGCCTTCAAAATGTTACACCTCACTTATTTGGAGAATAGATCAGGGTTTTAAATTTTGCTGCTTGTGCTAAGTAAAAAGAATGTTCAATTTCTCTTTTATTATAAAATTTTCTGTGAATTAGAATTTTTTCAAATTCATAATACTGTGTACAGTTGAATGAAAAAGTAAAATTGTTAAAAATGTTTTTCTTTTTCCCTGTTTCTCTTGAAGTTGTGTTTTGGTGTTATCTCCAATGAAGACAAGCTGTCGCTGAATGTGAAGCTTTAAAATGTGTTAAACTGCTCAGTCAGTCTAAAAATTATCCCATGTTTTGTAATAAATAGGTGGTTCGGGAGTCTTTCCGAACGTGCAGAGCAGTATCTGGCATGTCAGATATTCTGAGCGTGCGTCTGAGCGTTGACCAATGAGATGGCACAACGCCACCTATGTCACAATCACGCCGTCTCCCTTCAGTACAGAGTTGCGAGGCGCCATATTGGCATTCAATTCAAGCCTATATGTATACAGGGTGTTACAAAAAGGTACGGCCAAACTTTCAGGAAACATTCCTCACACACAAAGAAAGAAAATAAGTTATGTGGACATGTGTCCGGAAACGCTTACTTTCCATGTTAGAGCTCATTTTATTACTTCTCTTCAAATCACATTAATCATGGAATGGAAACACACAGCAACAGAACGTACCAGCGTGACTTCAAACACTTTGTTACAGGAAATGTTCAAAATGTCCTCCGTTAGCGAGGATACATGCATCCATCCTCCGTTGCATGGAATCCCTGATACGCTGATGCAGCCCTGGAGAATTGCGTATTCTATCACAGCCGTCCACAATACGAGCACGAAGAGTCTCTACATTTGGTACCGGGGTTGCGTAGACAAGAGCTTTCAAATGCCACCATAAATGAAAGTCAAGAGGGTTGAGGTCAGGAGAGCGTGGAGGCCATGGAATTGGTCCGCCTCTACGAATCCATCGGTCACCGAATCTGTTGTTGAGAAGCGTACGAACACTTCGACTGAAATGTGCAGGAGCTCCATCGCGCATGAACCACATGTTGTGTCGTACTTGTAAAGGCACATGTTCTAGCAGCACAGGTAGAGTATCCCGTATGAAATCATGATCACGTGCTCCATTGAGCGTAGGTGGACGAAACTAAAATGAGCTCTAACATGGAAATTAAGCGTTTCCGGACACATGTCCACATAACATGTTTTCTTTATTTGTGTGTGAGGAGTGTTTCCTGAAAGTTTGGCCGTACCTTTTTGTAACACCCTGTATATGCCGTTTCTGAGCACGAACAAATTGATAATCACTGGAAAAACCGTTGTTAACTGTGTGATTCGTTCCAATAAAATAACGAGAAACATCATGTTCGTGGCAAAAGAAATTATTGTAACTTGCGAATTATGAGAGCAGGCTATCTGAAGGCAGCGACACACTCAAGATCCACCCAAAACGCATTGTTCTTGGTCAAAATTTGTTATAATTAAATTTCGATTAGTAGCATATCTACGATTAAGGTTTTTAGCATCGAGTAACATAATATGATTCAATGCTAGGGGTGTAATGTTAGTTTAGCGTAATGAGTAGCGTATCTGTCTAACATGCCGGCATGGTAGCTCAGCGTGTTCGGCCAGAGAGCCGGTTGGCCTCTGTAATAAAAAACTGAGTGGAAGGATCAACCACCGATCTTGAACAGGATGTCTTGCGACGTCCGCAACGACCGAACACAACGATCAACAAAAAAAAAAAAAAAAAAAAAAAACTATAGGTGTTGGGGGTGTGGTTCGCGTCTTGACACTCCGAAATTTTATTCCTAACATATGCGTTTTTATTAGGTTCTGATACTTTATTATTAGTTTAATATAGGTATGTACTATCATATTTGATGTTATGTAAATATAGCTTAACCTTTTTTTGAGGGGTGGCTTTGTTCGATCGGCTTAATTAATAGACAGGACAGCTTGTATAAAGATATTTCGCTCCTTTTTCGTAATTCACATGTTGCAAAGATTCTGCTACTGGGTAGGAACAGTGATCAAGTAAGACTGACCTTGGGGTTTTACTAAAATGCGGGAATGATTAAATAATGTTTATCTTATGCGGCGAAGTATTCCAAATTTGTAACGCACTCTTTGTAATGGAACTTTTATAAGCCTTTGCCCTTATTGATTGGACATGGTACTTTCCTTTTCGTGGACGATGGAGAAAATGTGCGTTGTAATG
Organism: Schistocerca serialis cubense; assembly: GCF_023864345.2. Lineage (NCBI taxonomy): Eukaryota > Metazoa > Arthropoda > Insecta > Orthoptera > Acrididae > Schistocerca > Schistocerca serialis. Next base: position 115,245,442 of record NC_064647.1, read on the forward strand.
GACCAAACGTGGGAATTTTACGCGCGCCCGTTGAGTAAACAGTGTGATTTACGAACTAGAAACCTACCTCAGCTGCCGCTGGAGTGCGTTGCGATCGCGTATACCACGTTGGGGTCCACGTACCGTATGTACAAGTCGCATCATTTCTGAGCGTTCAGCAGCACACTGAACTCGGCACGCTCAACGTTGACGTTCCACAGCACGGTCCGTGTGCCGACGGCTTTACGCTCAGACGATGGTGCTTGCTTCTGCTACACGTAGGCACAACGGGCACAAAAATGAGCAATCCTAGCAGGCATCTCGTAATGCCGATTTACGCCAAGGGCACGGGATACCTTTTCGGTCCCAAATTTCGTGAAAGCCAGCACCTATTTATTTGACACACTATATCTTTTGTAAATGTTTTTACAGTTTTATAGCTTATCACAGTTAACGCATTTCTTTCCATACTTTCTACACAACCTGCAAGCATCTTGAAAAATTATGATGTATTGAAGCGTACGAAATACAATGATTACAAAATGGATCTACGAGATTTCCTAAATTACTTATTGTAACATAAGCACCATTTAAGGGGGGTTAGGACGTCAGACGGGCCGACTAGGAGCAGGAGAGGCACCACAGGACATTTTAATTTCCACTGTCTATACTTTTACAAATAAATTCATAAAACTTTGCCAGCATGACCAGAAAGGATTCAGGATTCATACTCATAGCAGTGGAAGTTCAAAAAAGTAAAAAAAAAAAATATTTTAACATGTGAAATTTCATCATTTTTTTACTTACTATTGGCTGCATTTGTTGCTGTAGGTACACTTTTCTTCATAAGTAAGAGAGATTTTTCGATTAATTTTGCACAGCATACAAACCATACTTACAGGTATATGAAACTCTAGAATTTTCCAAATCTATTAAAAACTGTGGTAAAAATTGAGATAATTAACTATAAAAGTTGAGTTTTCTTCTAAGCATGAAGTTTAAAATGTAACAACTCATTCAGTTTTTCATAAATTAAATAAATTCTAGGGTTTCATACACCTGTAAGTGTAGTTTGTACGCTGTGCAAAATTCATTGAAGAATCTGTCTTATGAACAAAAGTGTACCTGTAGCAAGAAAAGCAGAAAATAGTAAGTGAAGAAATGATGAAATTTCACATGTTAAAAAAATTATTTTGTTACTTTTTTGAACTTCCACTGCTGTGAGTATGAATCCTGAATCCTTTCTGGTCATGCTGGCAAAGTTTTATGAAGTTATTTGTAAAAGTATAGACACTGGAAATTAAAATGTCCTTTGGTGCCTCTCCTGCTCCAGGTCGGCCCGTCTGAGGTCCTACCCCCCCCCCCCCCCCCTTAATCCATTAATACACATGTGAAGGAGTCCTTATATTTACCGAGCGAGGTGGCGCAGTTGTTAGCAAACTGGACTCGCAATCGGGAGGACGACGGTTCAAGCCCGCGTCCGGCCATCCTGATTGAGGTTTTCCGTGATTTCCCTAAACTGCTTCAGGCAAATGCCGTGGTGATTTCTTTAAAAGGGCACGGCCGAATTCCTTCCCCATCCTTTTCTAATCCGATGGGTCCAATGACCTCGCTGTTTGGTCTCCTCCCCCGAATCAACCAACCGACCTTATATTTATAAGATATGTATGACATGTTGGCTGAGATCCTAGAGCTGTTTAAATTCGGCATTGTTCGTAGTAACGAAGATAAAAGTTATTATATCTTATATTTTAATTTTTAGAATATTTTTCGTAATTAAACATTTTATTTCTCAATAACTTAATTGAACATGCAATAAGTTTAGGTGTATGAAACAGATATGGACAATTGCAAGTTACAAAAAGAAAATTAGTGCAATACTTTATAAACTTACGGAGATATGTGTTCCTATATTCTGATAAGTACGTTGCAGCAAATTTCTAATTTAGGTTTGTCATATTAAAATGTACTTTGGAACATTACTGAAGCATAGTCTTCATCTTGCTGCATGGTCTTTTCTCTTGCCATTCTTTGCAGTAATTATTGCTTCATTTTTGAATTTATATTTCTATTAATTATATCTATGTCCACATACTTTAGCAAAATTATTAAATTCTTTTTGTTGCTTCAGATTACTGGGGAGATAAATAAACATAAATGAATATGGAATTGCTTGCCAGAAATTGTATGTGATTAGCAAAAGATTTCTACATTTAAGTCATCATTATGTGAAAAATTCTGAGGATATTCTGATACAATTTCATGGTTCGTGTATTGACCTCCAGATCATCTTCTTTGATAAAGTGACGAAATGTAAACAATATGATGATGTAGGTTGCCTGAAAGTTACTGAACAACAAACTACTAGGAAATGCTCAGAATCCACTACAAACAACATTCCTGTTAACACAAAAATTAAGCATCCCTGGAAAACTGACACATTGGTTCCTCTCAGAAGTGTCGACTACTTTGTTTGCAAATTACTTAGCCTCAAATTTTCGTTTATCGAATTTCTTGATGTCAGACATTGTTAGTATTTATTGCACAATAATGAACATCTAGACTCAAAAAAGTCTGTAGCAATTAGGCAAAAACTTTCAGTAGAACATAAACAAAACATTTCACCAAAGCGAAAGTAAACAAGAGCAACGATGTTCATTTACAGATGCTGCAAATCAGCACTGTAACCAACATATACACTACATCCCAAACAGAATCAAATTTTTACTCTGAAGCGGATTGTGTGCTGATATGAAACCCCCTGGTAGATTAGAACTGTGTACCGGACCGAGACTCGAACTCGGGACCTTTGGCTTTTGGGGGCAAAGGTCCCGAGCTCGTGTCTCAGTGCGGCACACAGTTTTCATCTGCTAGGGAGTTTGTTATTCCAGAGTCTTTGGAAGTAAAAATTTCCACTTGTTTTGCGACATCATCAGCAACAACCCGAAGCCTTGGGTTCACTGTCGTTTCCCGAACTTACAGAACAACTTCGAGGACTTCACTTTGATAGTGATGAAGCGATGCAAGCGGAGGTGAAGTTGTGGTTCCGTCAACGAAGTCAACGATTCTACAGTGAGGATATCAACAAACGGAACGGCCCTTGGGAGAAATGTGTTCTTCGCCAGGGTCATTATGGTGAGAAATAAATTTTTAGACATGGAGAATAGAGATGCAGAATGTTAATAACGTTTTTTTACATAAAAAGCTTTAACAGTTTCCGCATAAGAATTCGGAGCCATTGTTATTCACCACGCCATAGAACTTGAAATGTTGCACTTGAAGTGTAATAAAAATATTTTTATGAAACTTTGATTTTATCCAAACTGGATGAGAGGTCGTGGTTTTGAATGTCAATGTTAAAAAATATATCGGCTCAACCACTTGTCTATAGTGTAACACACTAAGATTGACGCGTTTCGGAAGTCAAGCTTCCATCATCAGAATAATAAAAAGTAAAAGAACCTGTTAAAAGTCGCTAAAATGAAACATGCACTTCCTAAACGCCTCAGTCTTAATGTTTTACACTATAAACAAGTGGTTGAGCCGATATATTTTTTAACATTGTTATTAAAATTTCTTTACTTATAATTGTAATCTCCTCTTCGTTTCGGCACACTTTATTGTAGAGTTACCAAATTCCGGAATGGTTGTTGGCAGCATTAAACCTGCTGTTTCAAACAGATTTTCTATGATATTACGAGCGTGTGATTTAGCGAGCCAGTCGAAGAATGCTGTTCCAACCAGGGACATATGTATGTAATCTTGTGAATACGACTGTTGTCTTCTTAAAAGACAGGAGCGTCGAAGTATACTCATAGTAAAGACATAGAGGGAAAGGCATGACTTGCTCACCAAGAACGTTAAACGTTCCAGTCATGTTCGCGGTATTAGTGGGCCCAAGTCATGGTCCGAAAAGGCACCTCGAATAATTCACAGGGCCACCGATGGCCTGAACTACACCCACCATACATTGCTGGGTAAATGCCTTATAGGGTTTTCAGCGCACGCCGCCTCGTGTTGTTACTCGAATCACCAAGCAACCGGCTGGTTATAAGCAACGTGCAGCTATTCACAGAGCTCCAAGGGTGGGCTGCAGCGGCAACTAAAAGTTTTAATTTATTAACAACAGTAACAAGACTCTTCAATAAAGTCATATAGGTACAGTTAAGGGTAACAGTTCTTACAAAGTTTCATTGTATCTTCCCAATTGCACAGTATGTTACATGAAAACCAACAAGCTAGGTAGACAATCAAATGCGTTAACGCGAAAACGATTTACGCTAGGAGAAAAAATAGTTCCAATTTTGGTCACCATTTGTAGTCTGGCGCTGTGAATGTTGGCAAGGCATTTGGCAATGTTTCCGCACGGATTAGAAACGAGACGTGGGCAGAGAAGAAACATGTTTATTATTAAGCATCTCAGTACCAGAGACTTCGACGAGATACTGTATAGCGCCAGATTTGTACCTAGTGGCCAGAAACTGGAATTAATTATTACCAATGTAAATTGGTTCCGCATTAACGCATTAGCACATCTACAAAGTTTAGCTGCCAAACGATAACTGCAGCCCACAGTGGATCTCCTTGAGCAACTGCGCTGTAATTATAACCATCCGGTTCATGCCTCCAGCTAGGGATCGGAAAAACCGATTGGTTAAAACCAATATCGGTAATTTAGTTCTAAATAACCGGTATTTTTTACTAATAACCGAGTAAAAAAGCCTAAATATTAATTAGCCATAGCAGGAGAGCTAAAATTTTTTGTTTTTAGATAAATCTTTTTTAAGAAATGAGCAATTTTTATTCGTAACATTTGCATTGGCGTGAAATATTGCGTTATTATAGAAAATGCCAAAAGCGATCAGTGCCGTTTTAGTATAATACCGACAGAAACTAGCATAAAATACTTGGCATAAGAATCTGTACAGCATTGCTGAGACACTAATGTCTCTGTAGCCGTGTGTCGAGGGTTAGGCAGGCATGTACGTGCGGTGTGCAATGTAGAGTAGCCGTGAGCATAAATGTGTACCGTTATTAAATGAGAGTTTTTTTTGTGAAAATGAAACACTAATTTTGAATTGAAAAGTAAAAACATTTTATTCGAAGTACTGACCATTGCTTTCTATAAATTTTGACCACCTTTCTGGCAATTTGTGGACACCACGCCAATAGAAATGTTCGTCTTTTGAAGCAAACCAATCAGACACCCAATTTTCGACTTTACTTCGTAGGAATCAAAGTGTTCCTCAGCCAATGCGTGTCCCATTGATGAAAACAAATGGTAGTCAGAAGGGGACAAGTCTGGTGAATACGGCGGGTGGGGTAGCAGCTCGCAGCCAAGCGTTTTGATTGTATCCTGAACCAGTTTTGCTTTGTGTGCAGGTGCATTGTCGTGTAAAAAAATTACTTTGCCATGTCTTCTGGTCCATTCTGGTCTTTTTTTCGATCAATGCATAGTTCAAATTGATCATTTGTTGTCTGTAGCGATTAGTACTCACAGTTTCACCAGGTTTTAGAAGCCCATGATACACCACACCTTTCTGATCCAACCAAATACAGAGCATTGTCTTCTTGCCGAATCGATCTAGTTTTGAGATCGAGGTTGATGGTTGTCCCGGATTAACCCACGATTTTTCCCGTTTAGGATTCTTAAACTAAATCCATTTTTCATCGCCAGTAATAATTAGATGCAAAACTGATTTTTTTTCATGTCTTTGAAGCAAAATTTGACAAAAGGTTTTTCGGTTTTCCATCTTTCATTCAATTCATGTGGCACCCATTTTCCACACTTTTAGGTCTTTCCCATAGCTTTCAAACGGTCAGAAATTGTTTGTTGTGCAACATTTAGCATTGCTGCCATTTCCTTCTGACACAAAGTATCATCTTCATCCAATATTGCTTGCAATTCGGCGTCTTCGAACTTTTTTCGTGGTCTTCAACGTTCTTCATTTCTTACATCAAAATCATTATTTCTGAACCGTTGAGCCCATCTTTTGCATGTTGCTTCTGATAGAGCATGATCACCATATGCCTCGACAAGCATTCGATGCGACTCTGCAGCACTTGTTTTCAAATGAAAACAAAAAATTAATACTTCCCGCAAATAATCACTTTCTGGTACAAAATTCGACATTGTTAACACGATGAAAACATATGATGTTGTTTGTTCCATGACTTGATGTATACTAAATATCTTTGACACATGTCATACCAACCAAACAAAAAACATTTAAGGCTCGTTCACAACTAATGTTCCCTATCGACACATTTGTATCTTAACGCTCGTTTCATACCGGTACACCTGGTAGTGGTTAGAGCGTTGGACTGCGAAGCGCGCCAGCCGTCTTCAAACCTCCATTGTGCCAATTTTTTCGCTGTTCGCTTTATTCAAATTTGCGTCTGTGTCGTGGTATAAAGTCCGTTTGCAACAGCGACGTATAATGACAGTTGATTCTGCAGAACTACTCTATTAGGAGCCGAAAGGAAATGGCTTTCGAATGGGAATCGCGAACGTTTGATGATAAGGCGACAAGTCGACTGAATCCCCACCGGAAAACACGTTTGGTGTGTCATATAGGGCATTAGTACGTGTGTCGTATGATACGGTTATCTTATCGACGCATCTAATTTGTGAGTGGGATATGCCTCCTTGTCTGATATAGGTGTTCGGATGAATGTGAGTGTCGACAGTCACAAGGGAATGATGAAAACATAATAGTTTGTCATATAAACTGCAACAAATGAACGTAACAGTTTCACAATCCCACAATTTATCTGTGCTGGAAGGGAGTGAGACAGGGTTGTAGCCTCTCCCCGATGCTATTCAATCTGTATATTGAGCAAGCAGTAAAGGAAAGAAAAGAAAAGTTCGGAGTAGGTATTAAAATCCTTGAAGAAATAAAAACTTTGAGGTTCGCCGATGACATTGTAATCCTGTGAGAGACAGCAAGGACTTGGAAGAGCAGCTGAACGGAATGGATAGTGTCTTGAAAAGAGGGTACAGGATGAACATCAACAAAAGCAAAACGAGGATAATGGAATGTAGTCGAATGAAGTCGGGTGATGCTGAGCGAATTAGATTAGGAAATGAGACACTTAAAGTTGTAAAGGAGTTTTGCTATTTGGGGAGCAAAATAAATGATGAAATGAAATGTCGTGTGGCTAGGGCCTCCCGTCGAGTAGACCGTTCGCCTGGTGCAGGTCTTTCGATTTGACGCCACTTCGGCGACCTGCGCGTCGATGGGGATGAAATGATGATGATTAGGACAACACAACACCCAGTCCCTGAGCGGAGAAAATCTCCGACCCAGCCGGGAATCGAACCCGGGCCCTTAGGATTGACAGTCTGTCACGCTGACCACTCAGCTACCGGGGGCGGACAAAATAACTGCTGATGGTCGAAGTAGAGAGGATATAAAATGTAGACTGGCAATGGGAAGGAAAGCGTTTCTGGGGAAGAGAAATTTGTTAACATTGAGTATAGATTTAAGTGTCGGGAAGTCGTTTCTGAAAGTATTTGTATGGAGTGTAGCCATGTATGGAAGTAAAACATGGGCGATAAATAGTTTAGACAAGAAGAGAATAGAAGCTTTCGAAATGTGGTGCTCCAGAAGAATGCTGAAGATTAGATATGTAGATCACATAACTAATGAGGAGGTATTGAATAGAATTGGAGAGAAGAGAAGTTTGTGGCACAACTTGACTAGAAGAAGGGATCGGTTGGTAGGACATGTTCTGAGGCATCAAGGGATCACCAATTTAGTATTGGAGGGCAGCGTGGAGGGTAAAAATCGTAGAGGGAGACCAAGAGATGAATACACTAAGCAGATTCAGAAGGATGTAGGTTGCAGTAGGTACTGGGAGATGAAGAAGCTTGCACAGGATAGAGTAGCACGGAGAGCTGCATCAAACCAGGCTCAGGACTGAAGATCACAACAACAACTATCAAACATATGTTCTTGACGGTTTTGATGTTGTTTTCCGTTTTGGAAGCCTTCACTCTTCAATTCCTTTATTGCAACAGAGTTCACACCCGTTTGTTGTTTTCGTTTCTGTGAGACGTCTATGTTACGGTAACGTACTCTTATCACATGACTCATATTCAATAACCAATGCGTACTATGAGAACTGCCTAGACTACAGAAAGAGAACAAACATTTCTCTGAGCGGACAGACAGTTCATAATGTTGTGAAAAAAAAAGTGGCACGACGAAGATTTGAACACAGCTCGCTCCGGTAGCAGTTGATCACGACCACCACTTACCCAACCTGCCTGCTCTGTTGTGCTCTTCTTTTTCTTTGGCCGTTCACTGTTTCTATTTTACTTTTTTTCACAGTGCAGTATACATTCATGCTGTTTTCGTGCTTGATCTGTGTTTAGTTTTTGACTGGGCCGTCTTACCACTAAATGTGAGGGAGGATACGATGGGGAGTTCAGCTGAATGGCTCTGAGCACTATGGGACTTAACAGCTGTGGTCATCAGTCCCCTAGAACTTAGAACTACTTAAACCTAACTAACCTAAGGACATCACACACATCCATGCCCGAGGCAGGATTCGAACCTGCGACCGTAGCAGTCGCGCGGTTCCGGACTGCGCGCCTAGAACCGCGAGACCACCGCGGCCGGCGAGTTCAGCTGAAGACTGAGACGATGCATCGCTGTGCGCGCGGCATGCAAATATCGCAAATACATCAACGAAATTTCTTACATTGTTTTGTTCAAATTAAAGCGAAAGTTATAATAATGTCCTTTGATCGACATATTTTCCCTTCAACAAAAGTTAACGGGCACTCTCTGAGAGGAACAGAAGTCGCATTATTTCACATCGAGGGGCGCCAGCAAACACGCAACTCCGATTAGAAAATGTACGTTTGAAAGAAGATCTGGTTAATTTTCTATTACAGTATTGGGCAGTCGACCAAGTAGCTTTTACTGGTAACAGAACCAATTATGTTAACTATGATAAGTACTGCAAATATGTTGTACGCAATGGCCATTAGAAAGAACGCACGATCAATCTTTAAGCTACCCAGCGCTCGAAGAAGCCGACATAGAAATCGTTTACCGCGGCTGTCGTACCGATTACGACGCGCATATAACAGCTGCATGCTCCGACACTGACGTGGCCGTCACCACGCCCCCGGCATGAGAGTTACAGGTAATCGCTAAGGTTCACAATTCAGTGGAAGTCTGTGTTGGCAATTAACAACGCTTTATTACAATCAGTAAACTGTATGAAACGTTAGGCCCTCGAATGAACGCAGCGCTGTTGGCTTTCCATGAGTTTACTCAGTAGGACTGGAATCCTCCTTTTTCAAGAAAGTGAAGAGTCAATTATTACAAACCTCCTCAGCGTAGGTTGATAAAAAAAAGTTCATTAAACCAACAAGGGGAGGCCACGACGATTGGAACGCGGATTTACTGCAAACTTCGTACACTCTTAGTACTCCACGAGGACAACAAAATGTGTTAGCAGTAGCGCGTACTTCTCAAGCGTTGCTGAGAAAATCGCAAGATAATTTCGGTCACTGAATATATATCTGTGCGTGGTCATTTTAACCATGAAGCGGCTGCAGCCGAGCCGCGGCGTCATGGTAGCTCAGCGTGTTCGGTCAGAGCGTTAGCTTCCCTTTATAATAAAAGAACTGAGCAAACGGATCATCGAACAAACTGAACGGGTGTCATTGGACTCTGCCCTGAACAAATTCAGCGAACAATATAGAACCGTTGTCCACAGTACGAGCAGCCCTTGGCGGCTCGCCATCTCACAACTGTTCATGACGTCGCCTCTCCGGCTGAGATCTTTTTTAATATGTGACTTGTAAGTACTGCATCTTTTCGAGTCAGTACAAACTTTAATTTTATTAATGTACTATATACCTAATATGTTTTAGTACAGTTAGTCAAATTCTGAAGACGACGCTCATAGTAGCGTCGAAACCAGGTCAATTTTGACTTAATATTTGTGACCGAGGGCTTATTTGTTACAATATAATAGAACAAAAGGTATTTTTTTTTAAAAAAAAAGTGTTTGGCGTTCAAGCCGCTGGATCGCTGGATCGAGTTCCCTTCATCAGTTTTTTTTTTTTTTATTTTCAACACAGTCATTTTCTTTACTATTTACATTACAATTGATATAATGGAAAAAATACATGTAACTTTCATTAAATTTACAATGTTATTTGGCAGTGCACTAATTTGTATTATCACATATAATATAATATTCATAACTATCCACTAGCAAACGACCAAACGCATAAAGTGATACTGAAAATGCATGCTTGTCCGTGTCTTCAAAACTGTTCATATTTAATCGAAAGAGAACGAGAAATTGCTTCTCGGAAGACCCTATTAAAATACACTCGATACTGCATATTATCAGCGCCGATTTTTAAGGAAATACTGCGTTATGCATGGTTTGCTTCCAAACTATCGTCTGAAAGAGACGTTTTTGAAAATGTTAACAAGGTTTGTTTTTCCACAAAAAACGTCAAAAGACCTTGCGTATGCGGTGCCGTTTAACTTTATGTTTTCCATGTTTTTACGAAAAATACCATCCTGCAACTTGTACTAGTAATGTCGAAAGCGACGATTAATTGTACATCTTTCGAAAGCCGTCTGTACCGGTCAAAACTTGGGGGTAACAAGTCGTTTCGGGCTCCTTCCAGGTATAAGGGATTTCTCAAATCACGGACAAGCATACATTTTCAGTATGACTTTATGCATTTGGTCGTTTACTAGTCAATAGTTATGATTATTACATTATTTGTGATAATAAAAATTAGTAGACTGCCAAATAACAATGTAACTATAATAAAATTTCATCCGATTACACGTATTTTCCCCATTATATCAATTGTAATATAAATAATAAAGAAAATGACTGTGTTGAAAATGAAAATAAAAACAGACGAACAGAACTCGATCCAGCGAGCCAGCGGCTTGAACGCCAAACACTTTTTTTTTTAAAAATAAAAGATTTTGTTCTACACTATTCGATGAATTTCTTCAGGGCGTATGTCCGATGAAACCCGATTAGTTTGTTCCATGATCCGTTCGCTCAGTTCATTTATTACAAAGGGTAACTAACGCTCTTTTTTTCTTTTTTTTTTTTTAATCTCATTTTGTTCGCTTTTGTTCGTTGAATCTGCTCGGGGCGGACGTCGTAAGACATCCGTTTAAGTTCGTTGTTGATCGAGTAACTCTGTTTATTTTATTACAGAGGGCAGCTAACCCTCTGACCGAACACGCTGAGCTACCGTGCCGGAACCACTGCGGTGCAGCCGCTTCGTAGTTAAAATGGCCACGCACAGATAAATATTCGACGACCGAAATTATCTTGCGATGTTGTCAATAACGCTTGAGAAGTACGCGCTATTGCTTACACATTTTGCTGTCTTCATGGAGTATTACGACTGTACTAAGTTTGCAGTAAACCCGCGTTCCAAACGTCGTGGCCTCCCCTTGTAAGTAAAGTACGAGGATTGTTTGAAAAGTTCTCGGAATCACCACGAGAGGTCAGCGCTAGCGCAACGAGTTGTCCACGTGATATTCATTGGTCTGTTGCCTGTAAACACGTGCCACGTCAGTGCTCTTGGAACGGAGCTGTGGCGGTGACGTGGCTCTGTTGTTCCCACGTAGTGATTTGCGAAGATGGAAAAAAAATCGAGATTCGAGCAGTGTTCAGTTAAGAAAGGTATGAAAGCAAAGGACATTCATCCCGATGTCCAGAATACAATGGGGGACTCTGCTCCTTCAAATTCAGCTGTTGCCAAGTAGAGAAATGAATTTAAATTTGGTCGGGAGAGCTTAGATGATGCTCCACGCAGTGGTCGGCCAAGGATGTGTCACTAATCCAGAAATCGTTGCAAAAGTACACAAAATGGTCATGGAGTCCTTGACTGAAAGAGTGTGAAATTGCTCACGCTTTCCAGATGTCATTTGAAAGGGAATATCACATTTTAACTGAAGAATCAGGACTGAAAAAGTTATCCACAAGATGGATGCCGTGACAAGACAATACGCGCGCGCGCACATGTGACGCCGCCATGGTAAAATTACACGAACTAAGGTATGAATTATTGCCGCACCCGCCTTATTCACCTGGCATGGCTCCATCAGACTTCCATCTCTTCCCAAAACTGAAAATTTTTCTTGTTAGACGAAGATTCACTTCAAATAAATAATTGATAGCCGGAGTTGACAACTATTTTGCAGGGCTGGAGGAAACTCATTTTCGAAGTGGGATCAACGCACTGGAACACTGTTGGACCAAGTGCATTAATCTACAAGGAGACTACATTGAAAAATAAAAAAAGTTTCGATAATGTAAGTACTTTTTTTTCTATTCCATTCCGAGAACTTTTCAAACCTCCCTCTTATCTGAAGGAAAGTTGGAGAGTACGTTCAAACAACTGAAGAATATGAATGTCGAGTTAACTGTTTAAAAAAAATCGTGAGTGTCAACGAGGCAAGAATCGATATGCTTTTAAATGCGTAAGAACGACGACACATACCGTCTGCCAACAAAAACTATTGACGGGTCAGCTCTGCCGCCTTGGAAACTCGAACTGTAGCAACATTAGCTTGAAACGACGCACGTTGCTAATATTTGGGTGCATGCGTTTTGTTTAAATTGTTCCATGGTGAACAGCTACCCTCTTCGCTTCGTGATATTACCATCGAGAAAGAGCAACGAATTACTCCATGTTAGAATTCTTCTTCTCTCTGCTGATATTTCCTTATTTAGGTGAAACTTTTCATTATTTTGTTTAACTTAAAAACAAAATTTAAGAACATTTATAAATGGTGCTTTATAACATTATTATATTTATGTAACAATATATATTGTTATTATTAGTTTTGGGTACAGATAATTAGGAACAGATGTTGACACAAATTGCAGCGATTACGAAAACGACGAGAAGTTTGCGGATGATGAAGGGGAACTATTACCTATCCTTTTCCTTCCTCATATGTCTTTGTAAATTTTTTTTTTTTTTAACTGAAACGTCCCCTTAGAAAAATTTATGAATTACTGTACTGATAAACCCTTTACATTATTTGATTTTCAAACAGCTGAGCAGAACTGAACGTACTCAGACATTTCGCTCTTTACCTACTGCCGGCCGGAGTGGCCAAGCAGTTAAAGGCGCTACAGTCTGGAATCGCGAGACCGCTACGGTCGCAGGTTCGAATCCTGCCTCAGGCATGGATGTGTGTGATGTCCTTAGGTTAGTTAGGTTTAAGTAGTTCTAAGTTCTAGGGGACTGATGACCTTAGACGTTAAGTCCCATAGTGCTCAGAGCCATTTGAACCATCTTTACCTACTCTGATCAACACTAAACTGACACACAGTATATTTAGCGCAACGCAATCTGACTTTCAAAAATCCGTACAAAAAAATGGCCCTGACTAACAATAACCTATACCTTTCATGAATCACTTACCTCACAAAAATCTTCATTACTCGAACTACTGCAATACAGTGAGTGCCAATACTGCCAGCTAAATAAAAGATTCTAACTACTGAAGGCACCAACTACTGATAGGTATACTTAGCAAGTGAAAGATTTTGGTAGAGAACAAACAATGTATTTACCTTAATAGTGTTCAAAAGTCATTATATATATATATATATATATATATATATATATATATATATATATATATATATATATATCAGTTCATGACATCCAGTCTTACAAATTTACTGTGTCTCTGATGGACACACGTCCAGATTATCCGCTCACAAAACTCCGCCATTTCTCTCTCCACATCCACCACTGCTGGCGTATCGCCTCCAACTGCGCAACGCTACGCGCTGTTAACATCCAACTGCCCAACACCACAATAGCAAAATTTCCAACAATGCAAAGCAGCCAAAGACTGCACAAAGCACAGTCAGTGATTTTCATACAGAGCGCTACGTGGGGTTACCAACATAAAAACCGAAACAGCCTACTTACAAAATGTATTAAATATAATTACATATTTTGGTATAGTCAATAGTAAAACCTAGCCCGAGACAGAAAGAGCTGATGCAGTGACACGGATGCTTCCGCGCTCATAGGCGCACTTGTCTTATTAATCAAAATTAATAGATACGGGAAACCGAGAACGCCGAAGCTTCATAAAACAATAGTTATCTATAACAGCTACACGAGAAAGGTTGTCTGCTGAGTATTTCGCAATGGAAAGGTGCTGAGCTGATGAAGTGAAAAATGACACGTGCCCGCGCTCATATTGAGGCTCCATATCTTAATCAGTCGTCGGCTGAGCACTTTTCCACTGCGAAAAACTCAGTGAACTACTTTTTTCAATAAATCATTAAAGTTAACTGTCACTTACTCAAATTTCTGTTTTATTACTGTCATTTTACTCAGTGCATATGTTTCACACGTTTACACGTGAAACTGACGTATAATGCCCTCCAACAAATTCAACTGACTACTTTTTTCCATTTGTTTTCGTCATAATAAACGTATCCATCTTCATAATGGTTTTTTCTTCTCATTATAAGGCATGTGTAGGCGGCTGCCACTGCTACACCCACTGCAAATGCGTAAGCTGAGGTTCACTTCGTTTACTAGCGATAGTACTTATAAATATACTATACCTAAGAATTGTGACTTCCTTACTTTTGGTCATCAAAAGTGGCTCCCAGCTCCCTGACTGTGCTGTCTGACTCGCTCCTTTGTACGTCGCTGTGAGCAATGCCCCCTAGCGAGGTACTCGACTCCAAATCAATGTCCATTACTTGCGGCTCCCCTCGCAATTTCCGCTCTGAAACTGGTTCAGGCTGACCTGCGTTCAATGACATTGCCAATCCCTGAGGAGAAAATCTGTTCTTGACAAAGACTGCCGCCTCCGATCACTGCCATTTTCAGTCAGGATCTTTTTACGCCGTCTTAAAGGGCAGCTAAAGTGCGCGTCATTTACGACGGCGGCCGAGTTTAGGTTCGTTCTGCGCATCTAACGACACAAAACACAGTCAACCAATGAACAGAGAACTACGTTGCCAGAGCTCGACTGCAGTGCAGAGTACGGACGAGTGTCTTCAGTTCTAGAAACGTTGAGTCATAAAGTAATTGAGCAAATACAATGTTTTGATAGCAGACTTTCTTTCATAGAAAGTTTGCAAAAAGCATTCTTTATACCAATTGCTTCATATTCTACTAAATAATTAAACCAAACAAGCAATAAGCCTCCTAATTCAGGCGATAGGAAGGAAAGGTGTTTGTATCACTCTCACTAACCGCTTTTTCGCAATAAAGAAGAGTGGTAATTGTTTATTTACTATTGTACTTCGACGAAACATAATTCATAGTCATACCAACAGTGTTTTTCGGTATTTTGCATGACATTATAAATTCCTCCTGAAGGCCTGCTGGATGATGAGCTGCATTAGCATGAGGGTTATAGTGTTTGAAAGCTAAGCAAAAGGTTCTGAGTTCAGCTCTAGTTCAGTGCTAAATATTTTCTTTATTTAAAAACAATATCGGAGTGTCTTACTTGATGAATTTTATTCGTTTGAATGTGATTTTTTGAAATTTCTAGTGGCAACTAAAATCGACCATACGGAAAGTATATGCGATGGACTTTTACCTCTGCAAACTCTTCAAAATTTCGTGCAATGGTTTACTACATCTAATGCTGCACAATAACTGCGTTGAGCATCGAAACAAAATTAAGTCATTTATGGGGGGAAGGTATCATTCAAGAAGATGTGTAAACATCAAATTTTTGGGCCAAATAGTTTTTATGAAATCGAATGATAAAGTGTGTCAAAGCAGTCGGAACACCATGTGTCTGCACAGGCGAGCAGTGCAGTGATGACAAAATCGCGCACATTGCGGAATGCGGGGAGCACGTCTCTGTAGCAGCGAAAGGGTTAATGCGGCCGTGGTGGTTTTACTTCACAAAATGCTCGCTTCCCCCCCCCCCCAAACGTAAGTTTGCAAACTATACTATACTATGGCGCTGCTTCTCTTGGCTCGTGCAGCTGGCAACGCAGCAATCTCCTGCGTCTGGGCGGATATGCGCGAACAGCCAAGACAAAAGAATTGAACTATAGTATGCTCCACTTAAGCCCAAATTGGCATAAAACTTTTGTTATTATTTTAAAATGACGCAAAACTGTATAAACCCTTTGTTTCGTCATTTGTTTTTGTGCAAATGGAAGGAAAAATAATTTCTAAACAGAAAAGATTTTGTGAAGACCTACATTGTCAATAAAAGTGTCGAGTGGTACGTACCATACAACAAAATACAAGTTTTTAAATTAAAAAAAATCTTGATAAGTGCGATTAGGACTTGAGCACTGACAGTTCTGTACAAACTTAGTTGCATATGTAGACATTTCATCCATTCCGGGAATGTAGAATCTCGACAATTTTTGCCTTTCATAGATACCGATACTGACAAAACATGCGAGGTCTGTTCAGAACAATTCCGTAACATTCGTAATTTCGCACCAGTGGTGTGGTGGAGCGAAATGCGGTAGACATCCCCGCACAGGCCTGTGTTTAATGCGTGACTGCCGGAAGTTCCATTGTCGTATGCCTGTTAGTCATTGTTTAGTGCTGTGTCGAGTAGAATGCTGCGCCCCATAGATTGCAAATTCCGAGATGGTACAGCTAGAGGAGCAATGCGCCTGCATTAAATGTTACGTGAAACTCGAAAAAGACACACCGAATGATGCAGGTACTGTACGGTTATGAGACCTTAAGACGTACCCGGTGTTACGAATGGTTCACACGGTTTAAAAAATGGCCTCACGGAAGTTAAGGATGACCATCGTTTAGGACGTTCTTCGATGTCTGCCGACGACGCTCAAATGTGGACGTCAACGAAATTGTGCGGGTCAATCGAAGACTGGCCGTCCGAAAGACTGCAGAAGAATTTAACATTTCAGTAGGATCATGCCATGAAATCCTGACACAGCAAATTGGAATGCATCGTGTTGCATCATAACTGGTGATGAGTGGTGGGTCTACGGTTACGATATTCAGACCAAGTTTCAATCTTCACAATATTTCTGTTTGCTGATGACACCAGCTTGGTAGTGAAGGATCTTGTGTGTAATATTGAAACATTATCAAATAATGTAGTTCATAAAATAAGTTCGTGGTTTCTGACTCACAATTCAACAAGAACTGATATTTTCATCAGACAGAATGGGCATATTATAAGCGAAACGGAACAGATCAAGTTCCTAGGCGTTCAGATAGATAGTAAGCTGTTGTGGAAAGCCCATGTTCAGGACCTTGTTCAGAAACTAAATGCTACTTTATTTACCATCAGAACAGTATCTGAAATAAGTGATAGTTCAACACGAAAAGTAGTCTACCTGGCATATTTTCATACGCTTATGTCATATGGTATTATTTTTTTGGGTAATTCTTCTGATTCAAAAAGGGTATTTTTGGCTCAAAAACGGGCTGTTCGAGCTATGTGTGGTGTAAGTTCGAGAACCTCTTGTCGACCCCTATTCAATAGTCTGGGAATTCTGACATTGCCCTCACAGTATATATTTTCTTTAATGTCGTTTGTTGTTAGCAATATTAGCTTATTCCTAAGAGTTAGCAGCTTTCACTCAGTTAATACTAGGCAGAAATCAAATCTGCATGTTGAATGCACTTCCTTGACTCTTGTGCAGAAAGGAGTGCACTATTCTGCTGCATCTATTTTCAATAAGCTACCACAAGAACTCAAAAATCTTAGCAGTAGCCCAAACGCTTTTAAGTTTCAACTGAAGAGTTTCCTCATGGCTCACTCCCTCTATTCTGTCGAGGAGCTCCTGGAAGAGCTGAAAAACTAAGCAAATTCCAGTGTTACATTGTTGATTTTCTTTATTTAAACTTACGAACTGTTGCCTGAATACGTTTCTTGTATTTCATTTTATCTGTTTCTACTATCGTGTTATAATTTCATGTATTGACTCGTTCCATGACCATGGAGACTTCTCCTTAATTTGGTCCCACGGAACAATAAATAAATAAATAAAAAGTTCTCCAACACCATAAAAAGCTCATCAGGTGAGATCAAATGTCAAAGCCATGCCGATAGTTTTCTGTGACTTTGAAGGATTAGTTCACTATGAATTCGTTGTACCATCGGGACGTGTTGTGTGTGACTCCTGCGAGAAAACGTGAGGACACGACCTGAAATGTGGCGAAATGATTCATGGCTCTTTCATCACGATAACGCACCCGCACATTTGTCCCCGATGGTGCGAGAATACTGCAAAAAAAAAAAAAAAAGAAAAGAAAAGAAAAGAAAAGAAAGAAAGAAATCACTGTGCTGCCGCAGCCTACATAATTTCGAGATCAGGCCCGTGCGGATTTTTTTATTTCCAAAGTTGAAAACCCTCAAAAGACGAAGATTTGCAATGATAGCCGAGATAAGAGAAAATTTTCGAACGTCGCTTCGCGCGATCCAACATGAGGCGTAACAACACTGCTTCCGGGAGTGGAAATGGCGTGTGCAGCGGCGTAGCAGCTGTGGAGGTCAGAATCACGAAGCAGACCACGCATAATAACTAAAAGGGAAGCGCAGAAATCTTTTGTGGACAAAGTTCCGGAATTTTTTGAACAGACTTCGTACGTCTACCCGTTCCCGAGAAAAGATCATCTTAACAGATCGAAAGACAGTCGGATAACAAACAATTACTTACATTTGACACCATTACAGATTCAGAATTTTCGAACGTTTTTTTTTTCCTTTACTTCCACTAGGACCTTGCCTAGTACGGCGAAGCAGGTCTCCCGCATCGTTCCCCTACGCTCTGTCAAGGAGTATGGGACTTCTTCATCATCATATACTGTGCACCACTGTTTCGTGCAAAATTTCATGATTGTAAGTCAACGAGTATCGAACTATCTTTTGACTGCGTTCGCTTAGAATCTTCAATTTTTTTACTCTGCCGTCGGACCGTAGACTTTAGTATGTGAGATAAATTGCGACTTGATACGTTTACCCGTTATTCAGAAAAATGGTGTTTAACAGACGGACAGACAGAGAGAGAAACAAAGTGATACTATGAAGTTTCCACTTTTACCGACTGATGTACGGAACCAAAAAAGAAGCAAACAATAATTATGAAATCTGTAGCATATGGCAAGTAAACTCTTTACGTAGAAGTTGTTGTTGTTGTTGTTGTTGTTGTTATTGTTGTTCTAGTCTTCAGTCCTGAGACAGGTTTGATGCAGTTCTCCATGCTACTCTATCCTATACAAGCTTTTTCATCTCCCTGTACCTACTGCAACCTACATCCTTCTGAATCTGCTTAGTGTATTCATCTCTTGGTCTCCCTCTACGATTTTTACCCTCCACACTGCCCTCCAATACTAAATTGGTGATCCCTTAATGCCTCAAAACATGTCCTATCAGCCGATCCCTTCTTCTAGTCAAGTTGTGCCACGAACTTCTCTTCTCCCCAATCCTATTCAACACCTCCTCATTAGTTATGTGATCTACCCATCTAATCTTCAGCATTCTTCTGTAGCACCACATTTCGAAAGCCTCTATTCTCTTCCTGTCCAAACTATTTATCGTCCATGTTTCACTTCCATACGTGGCTACACTCCATACAAACACTTTCAGAAACGACATCCTGACACTTAAATCTATACTCGATGTTAACAAATTTCTCTTCTTCAGAAACGCTTTCCGCGCCATTGCCAGTCTACATTTTATATCCTCTCTACTTCGACCATAAGTTATTTTGTTCCCCAAATAGCAAAACGCCTTTGCTACTTTAAGTGTCTCGTTTCCTAATCTGATTCTTTCAGCATCACCCGACTTAATTCGATCAAATTCCATTATCCTCGTTTTGCTTTTGTTGACTTTCATCTTATATCCTTCTTTCAAGACACGAAGACACAAATGCTGTAAGCGGCGGTGTGACGTTCGCGCTGTGTTAAAAGTTTCCTTCATTTTTGACAAAAGGGAAATGACATAGGTGTGGAATCACTTATGGCCAATAAGGAGAATGGAGCATCTTTACATCATTGTTTTTGGCCAAAAAATTCACGAATAAGCAATGAAATGTGAGCATATGTATTACTGTGGTGCAAGAGTCGTGAACCTTCTGTCACAAATCTAGGATTTTTTTTCACATTGCCTCACATGTACGTTGTTAAACGTGGTAGTGGTAGGATGCTCGTTATCGATCGTTCGTCGTTGCGGCAGAAACGCTCGGCGCACAATGCAGTACGCGATGCACGGAGCCCGCAGCTGCCGAGCTTTTTTCGGTCTTGGAGGCAAAGCGTGCTTCCACTGGGTCGATTAGTTCCACTTCATCACCCGGTATCACAAGTTTTTCAATAGCTGCGACTTCTCAACAACTTGCATTCGCGGCAGTTTATGTTCGAAATTCAACAATTCTGGAACAAATTTCGCTGTCACACGTTTCATACATAAAATTCATGACACGAGCCAATGGATTTGCCAACATAGTGAGCAGCTTCTCTGATTATGATTCGGTGGTCGTTCACAGTCATTTCTTCCACTTTTTTTTCACAGTTTCATCGTTTGATGACGTGTTGGGCCGTCTGAGGCGCTCGTCATCTGCAACGCTTTCACAAACGTCTTAGAAAAGCTTATACCTTTGAAAGCTGTCAGGCAAATCGAACACCTTCCATGAAAACCCTAACATGATAAGCAAATCCAGTAGTATGTCACATAGCTCCGAATAAATCGTGACATTAAATTAACGAAAGTAATACGAGTAACGAGTGAGCAAATGGAATACCACAGACTAACACAAGAATGCCTAAATGCTTGTCATACCTTCTCACCGTGAGACAGACGCAGTTCCCAGGGGAGAAACGAGAATAGAAGCCGAGAGCAGAACCGTGTTAAGCTGGAAGGCCCTACGATAACGGACGGACGGACACCCACGTCGCCAGCTAACTGCTAGGACCACACCACCCGCAAGCTTTAGCGTGAGACTTTTTCCCATCTCTGTTACGTTAGGAGCACCCCCTAGCCCATGTTAAAAGCTAGAGCCCTCCAGAAGAACAGTATAGATCTTACGATAACGCTAAAAGGACCACACCAGCTGCAAGTTTTAGCGTGAGACTTTTTCGCGTCTCTGTTACGTTGCAAACTTTAAAAACATTGCCCCACCACGAAAAGTATAACGTTTCTCATTGGATAGACAGAATTTTTGTGGGTGGAGCTTAAGGTTAACATTGAGACCCTGATTGGTCAGTTGAAAACACAGCCAGATAGCTTTTTTTTTAAACCAACTTCGGTAAATTGTAGTGAGGAGAAGTTAGGACAGAGTTGCTAGAGAGTTGCTTCCGAGAGGGCGAGCTGGACGGAGCTGCGCCGGCCGCCGCCCCCTGACGAACACCGACAAGGTAATCAACGCACGCGATGCCGCAGTTTTGAGCGCATAAGGCTTCACCCAGAACTGCGGAAGTCTCATCTGTTACATCCCCTTTACGTAATACTAGTGTCGATCGTCAATTAAAGCTCATGGTGTTCACATTTGCCACTTGAAGTAAAAATCTGAAACGCGATGATTTTTCTGTTATTTAGTTATTGAGAAGCCACATCAGCCACCGTTATTTACGACAAGTTAGATAAGTAATTAAAGATAATTGAGGGTCACTGTAGAGCATTTTGATAGGTTTCTCTCTTGTGAAACTTAATTTAAACCTAGATTATAGATGTGATATGGCATAGGTCATCCTTCAATCCATTGTAGAACTTGGAAACCCATTCAGGGAATATTCGTTCACATTTTTGTTGAACGCAGTTGGTTTTTACCATCCTGTATTAAAACATTTCCTTTTATCAATAGTGCGATTTATAAACAATGCTTTGTGAGTAGAATAAAATTTCCATTGGTAAACTTAACTGCTTTTTCGACGTTATTTTACCAGCTAACTAAAAATAGGAAAGCCTTGAACCCCTTCCACTAAATTTAGTTAGTATTAAGATTCTTTTACAGGGAGTGCAGTGGAGCTGACGCTGAAATCAGTAAGTATTTGATTATATCATCGCTAGTCTCACTGAACTCTTCTGAATTCTACATGTCATGTGTGGTCTGGCGTCACCTTACCAGCAACAGGTCCCAGGTTCAAACTAGTCAATTCCCTAAAAAACACGCTCAGAGCGTCGTTGCGCGAAAGTGATAGGGAGACACCATATAGAACAAACAGACACCACGCAGAATGTTTAGACCTTTGTCTTTCTAATAGAATACTAATGGAGAGCAATTTTTAAGAATTCTGAAACTTCGCTGCACATTATTTCACTCATATATCAAAATCTAAAACAAATACTCTGATCTATTCTTGTACAAAATAAACTATCGCCGATACTACTAAAACATAAGTGGCCTTTCGTACATGACACTGTAGGAAATACCGCAACCAGTCACAAGTTTCCTTGCAATGATTTTATCATACCATTACTAGATTTGGGCTGGAGAACATCGTCGGTAAGATTTACTTCTTGCAACTTTACATTTGTAACCTAAAATACAATTGTGTCCTAAAATACAACAAAATTTTTATAGGAGTATCAGTCTACGATCCCGGGAACATGTGGATGCTCTCAGGTTCAACAATTTAAATAAGTCAACGTTCGCTACTCACTTGATCCAACACGGAAAGCATCAAACAAACTTTAAAAAGTATTACTTTTGCCGAAAAAGGAGTACAGATGAATTTGTTAGAGGAATTAAAAGTATACAGTCACATTCACAATAAACCTGACTACACACTAAATGATCAACTAGAATTAAAAAACCAAAAATACATCCAAAATTTCACACAACTCGTATCATTTTAATACGCAGACACAATTAATTGACAGAGAAATTGCTTCATTGGCCATTACCGCCATCTTTCGTACCTAAATTATTAAATGTCTAACTGTGTAAAATTATCTGTATTATGTAGAGGTATCTCTGAAGTAACTTCAGAAGTGTAACATTTATGTACACATATCACGTTCTTTGACACATCATATCAGCAGCCGATGTAAGGAAATGTACCTGCCATCTTGTTTTTAGTTCAGTTCATCAATATGAATCGTAAAAGGAAACCAAACCTCTGTCTTGTAACGTGTAAAGGAGGGTTTTACAGGAAGTAAGTGCGATGTATAGAGCAGGTATGGGAGTAACGCTACGTAATCACAAAAGCTTTGTTAAATTTTAGGACTCAAGCGTAAAACTTGCAGGAAGTCAACGCTACCATCTGACGATGGGCTCGTTTCAACGCTTGTGACTGATTTCCTACGTGTAATTTACGAAAACAGCTGCAGTGTTCTCCAACTAAATGGATAAAATAATATGTGACCCTTTTGACAGCCGACAACAGAATAGTTATCCGATGTGGGCTAATACTATTCAGATATTATTCAGTCGTTTTCATCAACAAAACTATGGAAGAATCATTCGAATCGGACCAATACAACATGCAAAATTACAATATTCCCGTTACCTTTTTGATCACAACCAGTAAATACACACTCCTTCCAAAAAGTTCCATCGGTAATTTATTTCCGGCGTACACCTGATACCAGCATACCAACGACGGTGGCAGTTTGAACAAAGAGTTGTAAGCAACAGATGTGCATTCGAGCACTCGGTTGTCAGCACGCAGTGGGAGCTTCTATTAACCCAGTCTCTAAACTATTGGACTGACGGGGCTATACACGAGTTCTTTTGAGCTTGTTGGACATCATTATCCTAGAAATAAATAAAAAGAACCGTTGAAATCTGCCTGTTCGAATAAATATGCCGCAAGTAACATTTTCGCCCCACACACAAACTTGATTTCTGCTGCGAACTGATTCTCCCCCACTGTTAGTTCAGATGGTGTTTAATTGTGAAGAACCGAGATTTTATAATGGGTCAGATCGCAAACAGCCCACTCTTTCACTTGGATTAGAGAAAGAAACATTCCAAGTAAAGCAAGTATTTTTCAATGCGCAGTTAAACACATAAGCACATTTTATTTTTTTCATTGCACAGTTAAACACATATGCACATTTCATTTTTGTCTAAAAAATGAATTAAGTATGGTTCCAGCCCTTCAGTTCTCATCAATGTTTTTGGGAGAAAAATATCTCATTACTGTAAAGACTGTTAGGTTACATATTAGTTACACAGCTGGCCATTAAAATTGCTACACCAAGAAGAAATGCACATGATAAACTGGTATTCATTAGAAACATATATTTTACTAGAGCTGACATGTGAACACATTTTCGCACAACTTGGGTGCATAGATCCTGAGAAATCAGTACCCAGAACAACCACCTCTGGCCGTAATAACAGCTTTGATACCCCTGGGCATTGAGTCAAACATAGCTTGGATGGCGTGTACAGGTACAGCTGCCCATGCAGCTTCAACACGTTACCACAGTTCATCAAGAGTAGTGACGCGCGTATTGTGACGAGCCAGTTGCTCGGCCACCATTCATCAGACGTTTTCAGTTGGAGAGAGATCTGGAGAATGTGCTTGCCAGGCCAGCGATCGAAAATTTTTTGTATCCAGAAAGGCCCGTACAGAACCTGCAACATGCGGTCGTGCATTATCCTGCTGAAAAGTAGGGTTTCACAGGGATCGAATGAAGGGTAGAGCCACGGGTCGTAACACATCTGAAATGTAACGTCCACTCTTCAAACTGCCGTTAATGCGAAAAAGAGGTGACCGAGACGTGTAACCAATGGCATCCCATACCATCACGCTAGGTGATACGCCAGTATGGC
This sequence comes from Schistocerca serialis cubense, assembly GCF_023864345.2. NCBI lineage: Eukaryota > Metazoa > Arthropoda > Insecta > Orthoptera > Acrididae > Schistocerca > Schistocerca serialis. Next base: position 115,270,159 of record NC_064647.1, read on the forward strand.
GATGACGAATACACGCTTACAATGTGCGTTCACCGCGATGTCGCCAAACACGGATGCGACCATCATGATGCTGTAAACAGAACCTGGATTCATCCGAAAAAATGACGTTTTGCCATTCGTGCACCCAGGTTCGTCGTTGAGTACACCATCGCAAGCGCTCCTGTCTGTGATGCAGCGCCAAGGGTAACTGCAGCCATGGTCTTCGAGCTGATAGTCCATGCTGCTGCAAACGTCGTCGAACTGTTCGTGGAGTTGGTTGTTGTCTTGCAAACTTCCCCATCTGTTGACTCAGGGATCGAGACGTGGCTGCACGATCCGTTACAGCCATACGGATAAGATGCCTTTCATCTCGACGGCTAGTGATATGAGGCCGTTGGGATCTGGCACGGCGTTCCGTATTACCCTCCTGAACCCACCGATTCCATATTCTGCTAACAGTCATTGAATCTCGACCAACGCGAGCAGCAATGTCGCGATACGATAAACCGCAATCGCGATAGGCTACAATCCGACCTTTATCAAAGTCGGAAACGTGATGGTACGCATTTCTCCTCCTTACACGACGCATCACAACAACGTTTCACTAGGCAACGCCGGTCACCTGCTGTTTGTTTATGAGAAATCGGTTGGAAACTTTCCTCATGTCAGCACGTTGTAGGTGTCGCCACCGGCGCCAACGTTGAGTGAATGCTCTGAAAAGCTAATCATTTGCATATCACTGCATGTTCTTCCTGTCGGTTAAATTTCGCGTCATCTTCGTGGTGTAGCAATTTTAATGGCCAGAAGTGTACATATATCTGTTTGGCATAAACAAGGGTAACAAAGGAAATGCGTTTCCTCGAACACCCATAGCCACACGAAAATGTGCTTGGAATGTAAGTCGTTCATTCCATAAACAGTAGTGTGAGATACTCGCAAGCAAAAGTGCGCGACTCATCACTAGAGACATTTCAATGTTCAGCTGTTCTAAGTCTAAAAGATGAATTTTGGTAACGCGAAGAAATAAAATCTGTATAATAGGACGAAGACAAAATATTTCAATCGTCGTGATGCGTGCTTCTTTTGGAAACATAAACTCCGTATGAGAAGCATCGTTGATTTTCAAAACTACGATGTGTAAAACCACAAGTAAAGCTACGCGTGGTAATTTCATCAAAAGACTTCACTCTGTGAACTCTGCGTACTGGAGTGCGAGTCCACATTACAATATGATTGCCAAAAGTTAGCCAAGGATACTGACGTACCAATGCCATCGTTTCAAAAAGTAATTACTGCAGCATTTAATACTTAACTGCTTCAATGCAAAAGTTGTGTTGTATGAAACGTCCCCTTAGAAAAATTAATTAATTACTGTGCTGATAAACCCCTTACGTTATTTGATTTTCAAACAGCTAAGCAGAACTGAACGTACTCAGACATTTCTCTCTTTACTTATTCTGATCAACACTAAACTGACACACAATATTTTAAGCGCAACGCAATCTGACTTTCAATAATCCCTACAAAAGAATGGCCCTGACTAACATTAACCTATATCTTTCATGAATCACTTACCTCACAAAAATCTCCGTTACTACTGCAAAACAGCGGGCGCCAATACTGCCAGCTAAATAAAAGATTCTAACTACTGAAGGCACTAACTACTGATAGGCATACCAAACAAATGAAAGATTTTGATAGAGAACAAACAATGTAATTACCTTAATAGTGTTCAAAAGTCGTAATATATATCAGTTCATGATACCCAGTATTACAAATTTACTCTTTTTGGTGGACACACGTCCAGATCGTCCGCTCTAAAAATTCTGCCATCTCTCCCCCCACATCCACCACAGCTGGCGGCCCACCTCCAACTACGCAACGCTACGTGCTGTTCACATCCAACTGCCCAACACTACATTAGTGAATATTCCAACAATGCCAACCAGCCACAGACTGCACACAGTACAGCCAGTGATTTTCATACAGAGCGCTACGTGGCGTTGCCAACATAAAAACCTAAACAGCCTACTTACAGCTGAATGTGAAAAAGCGCCTTTAGTTAGATGTGCATTAAAATCCAACGCCCGCACGTTTAAGACGAACAGCAGTCCAATACTATCAGGTCAGTAGAAAAAGTTAGATGTTCAAGTAGCGTAATTATTTTAAGGAGAGCGAATTGCAGCAATAAGTCTCAACTTTGAAACAAGGGGGCTTTTTTTTTCAATGTCCTATTGATTGCGAAATGGAAAGCACAGCGAAAATAAAAAATGTTTTATTTGAAACAGCTGCACCTTCCACCTACTTCTCCACATCGTCGCTGCCCCGACGTAGAAGTTTGTCGTAGCGTGACACCAACCTTCTAACACCCAACGTTTCATGTGAGCTAAGAGATGAAAACCGGAGGGGGACAAGTCCGGGCTGTCTGGTGGGCAACCAAACACTTCCCATCGAAAACGCTGCCGAAACCCGGTTGCTGCAGCTGCAGTTCGCGGCCGACCATTCTCCAGAACGACACTCCCTAATGTCAGCTTTCCTCTATGTGTGTTCTGAAGTGCTCTTGTCGAATTGCCTTATGCACTCGCTGACGGAGATCTTCGGTTGACAGTCGCTTCCTTCCAAGTCCGCCTGCATCATGATCTGTTTCAAAGTTCCTGCAGCAGTGCCGCACTATGCTACGGTGCATGACAGTTACGTTATGTGGGTTGCATCAAATCAGGCGGAACCCCTCAGCATAAAGAAATCGATTAACAGCTGACATCGACTTGTGCTCTACGGTTTGGTAGTTCTGGTATAGTACATAAATGACGAACTAAATGGTAGGATAACCGATAGCATTGCTAGAATTGCTACGGAACGAAAACTAAGTTTGCAATGTAACCTTCCAGTACTGGTGGTGGTAAAAGTCTACCTAAGTAGGAAGATTACCGTCGCTTTGACATGTCCTACCGCTCCTGCAAGCTACCGTCTGTAGTAAATGGTTTCTTAAATTCGTGTGGTCCACGAAATTACCGGCCCCTGCGAGCTATTGCTGGGTATTAATAATTTCTAGCGGAAGGTTTTAACGAACCGGTAAAAATTTGAACGCAACGGATAACGCATTTTTTTAACCACTACAAAAGGCACCTATACAGGGCTTAATAGGCAATATATAGCTTTTATTTGCTTTCATGACCCAGAATTCGGCTGTGGTACCGACTGCCACCTATTCTTTATGATGGACGGAGTAAATAATCAGTCGAGGGTAGAGATTAATTGATATTTATTCAGTACCGACGGTATTTCAACAACTAGTCGTGTTTCTCTTGCAATGTACATCATCAACCTCGGTCTCTAGTTATCATGGTTCAGTTTCGCCACGTAATTATGGAATGGGACAGAGGAGCGCAGACCTGGCTTCAATGTAATTTTATACAACCGCACAGTTACACCTAAACCCACGGTTATTACATTCATTTGTTATAGATTACTCAGAACAAGTTCCGCAAAGACACTACAAACAAAACTAGGTTAGGGTGGAAGAGTATTTCGCAAATCTTTATCAAATCAGTGGGCATTAAAATCCGATACTTTTCCTAGTGGCACTACTATTTTACTTAACGCACAACATCGCCAACATAACAACTCCTTATGGGGGTGCACAAGAAACATCACTTCAATGCTGTTCAACCCACATGGCCAAATTTCAGTAGCCAACAGAAACCCAGAAAAATATGGACACACACGATTATTCCTTCCCTATTTTACACTCGGTCACTATCGCATGATTATTCATCGTGTACAACATATTTTCAGACCGAAACTACAATTTATCAATGCGGCGGTTGCTCCAACCGACCACGTGGCGCGAAAGCAAGTTCACAAAGAAAACATATGAAAAATAAATAAAAATTCCCTAAATATTACTGTAAATGGAAGAGCAGATTGAAATACATTGAATGAGTGAATTTCCGTTAAGCACAGAGCAATAACGTGACCGTGGGCTTAAGGCACATGGTGCGTTGCCCGAACAAGGTACTAACGCATGGTCTACTGAAATTCGAGTAAATTAAGAAAATCAATTTCCTTATGGGGTTCAATGGTAATTTCGCACCTGATTTCAACATCTGGACTTCATTACAGAGCAGATTTCAGACAATCTAATACCTATGTTAACATTACCAAAACGAGATCTGCGTCTCCATGTCTGTCCAGCACCACAACCCACGAACAAGTGCCCTTCCAACCGAGTTCACCTAATCGTTCCGCTTACAAACGTGGTGGGGGTGGCGCGCCAACCTGACAGAGCCAATTCGCGCGCCTTCGTGTCATCTTTGCCCTGACCTGCAAACTTGGTCTCTGCTTAACTTGTTCACGCTTGGGGGGTTGGCACTACCCTACCACAGAACGACCATTCATGCAGTTTTACAATCTCTGCCTAAAGCTTTCTGCTAGTTCACACACTCACTCATTTATACCGTCCAGGCCGCACAAAGGAAAGGAAAATGGGAAACGTGGTACACAACAGAAAAAAATTCAAAAAATAACACTGTTTAGCCCATTCTCTCCTTTTGGACACCAGCTGAAGTATTACCTGTAAGAGAAGAAACTTTTGCGAATAATTTCTGCGTGCTAGCAATTTAATAAAACATTGGAACGGTAAAACAAGTACCGTTTCAAGTTAACGTGCGAGAGACAAATTGAGAGCCGACTACTTCTCCTTGTTTTTTGTTTGTTGTTTTTTTTTCACATGATTAGAACTGAACATCGTTCAGCGTTCGTCCATTGATTATTTTATGTATATCCTTACGAAACATAAATTGCATTCTGTAAGTAATAAAATTAATTGGCCACTTCTGCGCTTTTGTGTAACTAATTACTTTTGATGCAAGTACAGTGTACACGCACAAACATAAAAAATATTGTTGTAATTTTGCGTTCTTCATCGTGCTCAAAGGCAAGAGTTCCTTGTTAGTACTGATAAGTGTGAAAGCTGTTTATGAGTAACAGAGACATGGTTTGCTTAAGCTCCACGGAGCGCTGAAGCGATGTTTGATGTGTTTCTATTTTGCGGCTTATTTTATTTGGACTTTTTTTTGTAAGGGAAGTCCTTTTTCTAGTACTGTGTTATGAATCAGTACTTTTTAAAATTTTTGTCTGTAATGTCCCTCTGCTTCACGTTACAAATCAATTTTCGAATAAAAGCTGAATTAAACGGTGAATATTTCAGTTTTGCTGTAAATAATGTCTATTTTTAAGTAGCAGACAGGAGGGTAACTACGTGGAACAAAAATGTTCTATAGGTTTTACCGTCCTTTATACATCCACACTTAGTTTGTCAACGGTTGACAGCTTCTGGTTTCTTGGGGGATCTAGTAGAACACTTATCGTGTACGCAAACAAAGCGACCGAAGTAAGGTAATGCACGGTAAGTATGCAACACATACAACGCACAGATATCGTGCTTGCGATCTTAATTGACCAAAGCTGCTAGGAGAACTGCCGTAGTCAACCTTTACTTCCGATAGTCTATTGTAGCATACGGTAGTTTTGCAACTCTAAACTCGCACTTCACACTTGGCGGGAGACTATTCTTCTAGGTATCTTTATACGCTCACCGTGCACTCAGAACTAAAAAGTGCGACGTTATGCAGTGGAAGGGCAGACTGGAGACAGTGCGTAACACATCTGCGAAAAGATTTACCAGATTTTCACAGTGGTTTTAATTTCGCGACCGATCGGACGTTGAAAAATGAATAGCCCTCGCGCGTGTGTGTGTGTTTTGGTCCTATTGTACACACATACCTCGGAGCAAAACTCGACCGTACATTTACTTACATCGCGAGAACGTGAAGCTCAAAGTCTGCAGCAACAATAAAATGACCCAGATTCTGAGCTAGTAGCACAATCAATGAGGCAGCTGACTACAAAATAATTAGTAATCCAGCAGGTGTATGGCAGGGATCTGATGGAACTACGCTGTTTAATGCTCTGAGGGGGTCACTAGCGTGAGGTAACTCTTGTACGTGGCAGCAGAGTGATACAACGCAAGTTTATTTTATTTTTGTTTAACAAGACAGTGATTTAACTCAAATAAGTTTACTTTATCATTGTTTAATTAAACTAAGATTAAACTGTGATTTTGCTCATACACATATACCTTGGTAACAAAAAAGAAATCTACTCTTTCTTTAAGTGTGCATTGGGCAAGAAAAAAGAAAAACAATTTTTTAATGTTTCCCACACCTCATGAGTCAATTCTCAGTAATTTTGGGTTGAGAGAAACGAATATGACAATGAAAAAATTTTCCTTAGCTTTAGTTTCTATGATACACACTAGGTGGAAGTATTTTATTGTAACAGATTAAGAGAAAAAGATACATTTTAACTACATATGCTAACAAAATTGGAAGTGTATTTAAATTTCTTTAAATGGCAGTTATATTTTAAGAGTCCTACATTGCTGGAAAAATACCTCGCAGGTGGTTGGGTCTGAAGAGAATCACATAGTGGCTGCATGAGACCATCTTTTAGCTTGCCTCTTGGAACAGAGTTCCAAAACATCCCCACCCAAAGATCAATAGTAATCCACAAGCATTGCTTCATCCCAATGGCCCTGATATCACTGTTCCATAACAGAAACATCCTGATGGAATCTTTCTCCACACTTATCACTGACAGCTCGACAACTAGGAGGGAAAAAGTCAAAGTAGGAGTGGACAAAATAGATTTTAAGGGACATGTTGCATTCAAGGTTACGATATTTTTGCAGGAGCACTGTCACCATCTGAGTGTAGTTACCATCCCTTTCGTTACCTAAAAATCCATGAACAGCTCCCTTGAAGGCTTCCCAAGCATCCTTTCGCTTTCCCTCCAAAACTACAGCAAATGCAGGATCCTTTACAAGTTTTCTCTCAGTCAAATGTTCTACGAACGTCTGCTCTTTGTTTCTCTGCGGCAGAATATCGATGGTAGGCAATGAAAACCTTATAATTCCATTTTGTTATATTTTGCACGTAAAGCCAAAACGGCGTCTTAAAACATAATATAAAGTGATACATTAAGTTGCTACATGTGTAACTGTTCTGTAGAAGTCTAGTTGTTCACAGATTAGAAAAATCTATCCAGTTTCAAATATCTTTGGTTATGGAGTTAGTGCTTACTGGCATTAAGAGTTTACACAGGCAGATGGAATTGCGAGGGTTTCATTGCCTACCATTCATATGCTGTACCACTGTGGCAGAACTCTGCACGTTGCAGGCACGTTCGCACAGGTCGTAAGGAGTCAGGCCGCGATATAACTGGTTGCCTGCGACCAATTCCAGTCGGCATGATCTGCCATCTCACAGGTATGGCAACCCCGGATATGAGACGAAGAACAGCTACAGAGGTTGAGAAAAAGAAACAGCAAAATGATTCCGGACATCCCATGTTTGGAAGCGAAACATAATGTCCTAAGGTGAAGTCGAGAAAGAGTGAATTTTATCCACAGTGGATGTTGAACTCCGCGACTGTCCCTTCATAGTGTGTAGACAAATTTCCGCTACCAGTCATAATAAAAGATTATTTATTCGTCACACGACTGGTTTCGAGGTTGTGCCCATCCTCAGGCGTTTATACGTTCATTTACATGTTTCTACGGCTGGACATCACTGTTTCGAAACAAAGAAAATTATTTGCTGGTGACTAAAGAGATACAAGTGGAATAATTGTAAGTGGCAAGGCGGCACTTGTCGAAAATACATCTCTACTTACATAAAGATGAAGTATCCTTATTATAATTGTGCTGCGCTGACAGTTTTTCCACTCTGTTGCACATTTGTTACCATTTTTACGTCCATGTTTCGGTTTTTTAAAATTTAGCTGCATATTTCACTACTGTGTCGTGAACCCGTTATACACACTGCGTTTACATACAAACGTGTAGGTTATGGTCAAAGAACTTAGCCATAGGAAATGCAAAAATGCTGCACATATCATATACAAACACAACATCGATATTTCGATGCCTCGTGTTACCAAAGTTCCTGTCTTAAGCCGTCGGCACACGGACCGTGCTGTCGAACGTCAACGTTGAGCGTGCCAAGTTCAACGTGCTGCTGAACGCTCAGGAACGATGCGACTCGTGCATACGGTACGTGGGCCCCAACGTGGTATACGCGATCGCAACGCACTCCAGCGGCAGCTGAGGGATGCTCGTAGTTCGTAAATTATACTGTTTACTCAACGGGCGCGCGTAAAATTACGACGTTAGCTCTATTAAAACGCACATTTCCTCCATCGTCCACGAAAAGGAAAGTACCATGTCCAATCAGTAAGGACACACACTTATAGAAGTTCCATTACAAACAGTGCGGTACAATTTGGAATACTTCTCCGCATAAGATAAACGTTATTTCATGATTCCCACATGTTAGTAAAACCCCGAGGTCAGTCTTACTTGATCACTGTTCCTACCCAGTAGCAGAATCTTTGCAACATGTGAATTACGAAGCGTAAAAGAAAAAGGAGCAAAATATCTTTATACAAGTAGCGCAAGCTGTCCTGTAGATTAAGCCAATCGAACAAAGTCACCCCTCAAAAAAGGTGAACTTATATTTACATAACATCAAATATAATAGCACATGCTTATATTAAACTAATATAAAGTATCAGAACCTAATTAAGACGTGAATGTTAGAAAACTAAATTTGAAAGTGCTACGACGCAAACCACCGCTTCAACAAGAACTCACTATTTTTTTTTCTCATTTTCTTCGCTTTATCTGCTCGGGGCGGTCGTCGTAAGACATCCGTTTAAGTTCGTTGTTGATCGATTAACTCAGTTTTTTTTATTACAGAGGACAGCTAACCCTCTGACCGAACACGCTGAGCTACCGTACCGGCATGTTAGACAGATACGCTAATCATTACGCTACACCAACAACATGTTTCTTATGCTCCTTGTACTTACTGAAAATGTTAATTGTAGGTAATTATGTTACTAATTTAAATTTAATTATAAAAAATTGTACCAAGAACAATGCGTGTTGGGTGGGTATCCAGTGTGTCGCTGCCTTCAATTGGCCTACTCTCATAATACGCAAGTTACAATAATTCTTTTGCCAGGAATATGTTTCTCATTATTTTAGTGGAACGAATCACACAGTTAACAACGAGTTTTCCAGTGATTCTCAATTTGCTGGTGCTCAGAAACGGCATATATACATATAGGCTCACAACTCTGTACTGAAGGGAGACAGGGTGCGTGTGACGTAGATGGCGTTGTGCCATCTCATTGGTCAACGCTCAGACGCACGCTCAAAATATCTGACATGCCAGATATTGTTCTGCACGTTCGGAAAGACTCCCGTACGTGCTGTTCCACGCTATGACGTCATAAAGTCGGCACGCCCAACGGTCAACGTTCGGATGGACGGTCCGTGTGCCGACGGCTTTACACTTTGAATAGGTGCTCGTTCAAAAATCTCTCGCCGTAAGACGTGCTCGTACCATTGTTTTTGGGAAAAGCGACTTGTATTCTACGCACATTTTCGTACGGTTCTGAGCGTGCGAGGTCTCGCTCTTGCTTTGTAAGTGCAACTGGGTCTATCAGTAGTTGCAGCAATATGTGGTTATCTTTTAGCAGGTCGTGACGGCACGTGGAGACTTCGGGGAATATTCTTGGCAGATCACGAAACGCAACATTTCACATACAGCAAGCGGACAGGGAATTGTGCTCCGGTTGTATCAACAGGACGCCGAACGCACGTGGGGGAGAGGCCACGCAAATAAACCGGGACGGCACGTGCCAAGCGCGGGGAAAGCGGGGGAAGGGTCCGGTGTGGGAGGGGGGATGCCGGGCCCCGAGCAACAGGCAGCTACTACAAAGCGCGGGGGTTGGCGGCCCTGCCCGGGGAAAATCCCCGCCGCAGGGGAGCGCCAGCCGGCAGGTCCCACGGCGGGGCGGCGCGGCGCGCCGTCAAAGCGCCGCCATCCTCTTATCTCCCGACAGCGGGGATCCTCCTCAAAAGGGCTCCCTCCTCCTTATCTGCCGGCGGACCCGCGTCTCTGCGATTCCATCTTTCCATCTTTATATAAGCCCACTCCGCAAACTGTACCTGGACGGCGAGCGACTGTGTTTGATGCCTTACGACGCCCACCCCTTTTCAGAAAACAGCTGCGCTTCCCTAATGTACCTCAACGCCTCTTTTTCTGAACTGTCGCGACACACTGTGTCGGATCGGGACTCGAACTCAGACCTCTGCTGTCGTCGGCCGACTCTTCCTTTACACTAGAGACACAGTGAAACACATCATACTTTGATATGGCGCGCGCCGCTAACCTGTGATCTTGTTCAGAGCCCCCCGCACTGTAATCGATTATAGTTGGCTGTCCTGGTGCGGGTGGCGCTCCGGTGGCGATTTGCTATGACGTCGCTGGCGTGTGTTTGCGGTGGCCGGCGGAAAGCGAGAGGGTAGTTGTTTTTCCGGGTATTGCACGGAACGTGAAGTTCGCTCTGCCTGACCGGCTAGTGACTAGCGCTAAGCCTCGCAATATGAGCAGAGTGGTTTGGGGCGGAGGCGACTCGCCGCTGTGCTGGCCATGCGGTGATGATTAACTGGAGTCGGCGTACTTGTTCTGCCTGCCTGTCTGATGTGGAGGTCCGGTGGGGTCCTGTGATACTCTGGCCCGGAGACAACTAGTTGCTGAATTTTGGAGTCGTCTTCCAGGTTAGGGCGTGGACTCAGTTGGCTCTTCAGATTTTCCGCTGGACATTCCAGCAGCGGTTTCTGAACTTTTCTAATGTAGGACAGTGTTGTTGGAACTTTTTGCTGGGTGTGTGGCCCGTTACGATATTTGTTGGTACTAATTTATTTGCTCAGCTGGAGTCCTACCCGGAGTTGCGTTCATGTATGGTACATTTGGCATTCGATGTGTTAGGTAAAGTCTGTCTAAGAAGGGCGGTTTTGTACAGTGTATACGTAGTGAATTACTGCTGCTTGGTATATGTGGTCTTCTGGGACCTGAACATCACGATCTCGTCGATTTCGTTGTGTAACAGCATTTAGTGGTATGTTCTGTATTTTTTTTTTTTTTTTACTGTTCTATTATTAACTTGGTGGAATAGTGGCGTTTGGTGTCGTTAAGGCGCTTCTAAGACTGTGGTTTGACTATTCATGTGCGCTTGGCTTTTATTATTTCGTTTTAGAAAGCGAGAACTGTTTGAGATTTGTGTGTGTCGGCTTCCGACACTTATTAAGAGCGCCCGAGTTACGGCGTCGTGGTTATTATGTGCTGTCGGGATGTTATACTGTATTTTTGAATTTTATCTTGTGTTGATATTACCTGTCGTGTGTTAGAGAACATAACCAAGGTGCGTAAGTGATGGGCAGTTGTGGGAGGCATGTCGGGGAGCTCTCAGCGGTTTATTTCGGGGACCGTTTCTAGTGGGAAGGCTCCCAAGTGTTGAGAGCTCGCTCGTCTGTGATTGCGTAGGGAGTTGCCCTCGCCTTTTGGTTGTATCAAATTATAATTTTGTTATTATTATTGGTTGTGTGTTGCGCTTCTATCAATTTATGGTGCCAAGCGCCATTATCTTAAAGTTTTTTTATATAAATCATTTTAAATTGTAATGCCAAGTTAACTTATTATTGGATTTTGTATTTTGGATAAACTCTAAAAGCACTATTGTAAAAGGTTCCTGATTTTATGGTGGTAAGCCGCCGTTATTGTTTTTTAAAGCTCACTCTTGAACAATTTGTTAAGTTTTGTAAGTTATATGAATTTGTTGTTATCTAAAAGAGTTTAGTTTTGGCAGTTTAATAAATTGTGTACAGAGTCTGCTGTTTGGATATTATTGGGTGGAACTCCTTGGATAGTTGTCCTATAAAAATACACATTTCACACTTATTCTTGAATAACGTGACAAATCTGTGTAAATGTGAATGTATTTCTCAGCCTACATAACCGATTAGATATTATCATACTTTTCGACTCTTTCTTCTACATGCCTACGCTTTTATATTCTTACATTTTTGTTGGAAAACCAGTGAAGAATACTTTCGGCTTATGTAGCATTCTTTTTTAAATATTTTTGATATACTCTAAAGACCAAACGAAAAAAAACACGCACCACGATGCAGTTATCCGAAAGGGACGGAAATTGGTAGATATGATGCACATGCACAGATAAATACACTACTTGCCATTAAAATTGCTACACCAAGATGAAATGCTCATGATAAATGGGTATTCATTGCACAAATATATTATACTAGAACTGAGATGTGATTACATTTTAACGCAATTTGGGTGCATAGATCCTGACTAATCAGTGCCCAGAACATCCACCTCTGGCCGTAATAACAGCCTTGATATGCCTGGGCATTGAGTCAAACAGAGCTTGGATGGCGTGTACAGGTACAGCTACCCATGCAGATTCAACACGATACCACAGTTCATCAAGAGTAGTGACGCGCGTATTGTGACGAGCCAGTTCCTCGGCCACCATTGTTTTCAAATGGTTATAGATCTGGAGAATGTGCTGCCCAGGGCAGCAGTCGACCATTTTCAGTATCCAGAAAGGCCCGTAAAGGACCTGCAACAAGAGGTCATGCATTATCCTGCTGAAATGTAGGGTTTCGCAGGGATCGACTGAAGGGTAGAGCCACTGGTCGTAACACATCTGAAATGTAACGTCCACTCTTCAAACTGCCGTTAATGCGAATATGAGGTGATCGAGACATCTAACCAATGGCACCCCATACCATCACGCCTGGTGATACGGCAGTATGACGATGACGAATACACGCTTCCAATGTGCGTTCACCTCGATGTCGACAAACACCGATGCGACGATCATGATGCTGTAAACAGAAGCTGGATTCATCCGAAAAAATGACGTTTTGCCATTCGTGCACCCAGGTTCGTCGTTGAGTACACCATCGCAGGCGCACCTGTCTGTGATGCAGCGTCAAGGAAAACCGCAGCCATGGTCTCCGAGCTGATACTCCATGCTGCTGCTAACGTCGTCGAACTCTTTTTGCAGATGGCTGTTGTCTTGCAAACGTACCCACGTGTTGACTCAGGGATCGAGACGTGGCCGCACGATCCGTTACAGCAATGCGGATAAGATGCCTGTCATCTCGACTGCTAGTGATTCGAGGCCATTGGGATCCAGCACGGCGTTCCGTATTACCCTCCTGAACCCATCGATTCCATATTCTGCTAACAGTCATTGGATCTCGACCAACCCGAGCCGCAATGTCACGATACGACAAACCGCAATCGCGATAGGCTGTAATCCGACCTTTATCAAAGTCGGAAACGTGATGGTACGCATTCCTCCTCCTTACACGAGGCATCACAACAACGTTTCACCAGGCAACGCCGGTCAAGTATTGTTTGTGTATGAGAAATTGGTTGGAAACTTTCCTCATATCAGCACGTTGTAGGTGTCGCCAACTTTGTGTGAAAAGCTAGTCATTTGCATATCACAGCATCTTCTTCCTGTCGATTAAATTTCGCGTGTGTAGCACGTCATCTTCGTGGTGTAACAATTTTAATGGCCTGTAGTGTAAATAGTTACAACTTCAGAGAAAAAATGATTGTGTAAGACAAAGAGCTTCACAGATTTACCAGGTCAGTACCGCATTGGTCCACACCTGGCACTTATACAATAAATTATACGGCTTGGTATTGATTACTAGAGTTGTTTCTACATAGTCCTGAGGGATATCATGGCAAATTATGTCCAATTGGCGCATTAGATCGTCAGAATCCCGAGCTGGATGGAGGACCCTTCCCATACGTTTCCCGACGTTCGCGGTTGGACATTGCTATGGCAACCTTGCTGGCGGAGGGACGGTGTGGAAGGCACGAAGAGAAGCTGCAGAAACTGTCACCCTGACTGTTGAGAAGGTGATTCTCAAACGCATCACCAGGCACTGCGTAACAGATGACAGCCTGAGACCGGAGCAATTCGGCTTCGGGAATCACCACTGCACAACACAACAACTCTTACGGGTCGTTGAACATATAACACATGGCTTCAACACAAACAAAGCAACAGGGGTTGTATTCCTGGACATCGAAAAGGTTTTCGACCGCCTATGGCACAACGGCATCATTCGCACACTCAGCGACGCGGGATTCCCCGACGGGCCGCTGCGTCTCACACACTCATACCTCACAGACAGGAGTTTCAACACTGACGTGCGGGGAAAGCAATCAACACGACACGGTCTACACGCGGGAGTACCCCAGGGAAGCATCCTAGGGCCCCTACTGTTTAACCTCTACATAAACCATCTCCCAACCACACACAACACAACGATGGCAATCTACGCGGATGACACAGCCACCCTCGCGCAAGACTGGAAACCGTCAAACATTACGTCACGCTTACAGACAGCACTCAGAGTGGCTGAGCCTTGGTTGGAGAAATGGCGTGTTAAAGTAAACGTCGACAAGTGTGAAGCCGTCCTGTTCGCTAGCAACTGCGGAAACACCGATACTGCAGACCAATAACTCTACATGCACGCCCAATACGTTTCCGTGAGAAAGTCAAATACCTCGGTGTCTGGCTGGACCGGAAATTACTCTGGGGGGACCACATACAACACATGACCAATCGAGCAAGCGCGAGGCTCAAACAGCTCTACCCTACGCTCAACAGGCGTAGCACACTGAACAGAAGGGTGTCTAGGTCCATGTACATGACACTTATTCGACCCCTGATGACGTACGCAGCTCCTGTCTGGCGATACGCTGCGCCCACACGCCTGTGCCGTCTGCAGCTCATACAAAACGAAGTACTCAAAATCATACGCAATGCACCACGATACACACGCATCGCGGAGCTTCACCGGGAATACCGACTTGAGACTCTCACGGAGGTAATCCTCAAACTCACCACAAGACTATACAGACACTCCAGACATTCGCAGAACCCGTTTATTCTGAATCTGGGGAACTACGACCACAGACATAGATGGAAAAAGAAAAGACCAAAAGACATACTTGTAAGGACCTAATATCTATGGCCAAGTTCACGCAGGTGAGCCCCTGTTAATCAGACACCATTACTGGATATCCAGCTGGAACACACTTGTCGAATAACTGTCACCACACAGGGAAGCCGTACCGTACACTGAATGCAGACAAGCTCCACACACACCCCATACAGTCAGATGATCTATGGCCAATCTCCCACTTCTATATAACGATCTTGATTGTTCCAGGAATGCAGCGGCTGCAGCAATGGTAATGATTCATGATAGCCATACTAACAAACCCAACCTTGCACGAACTATCGCAGCTAGTAAGCCACTACTGCTCTTACTACCCAACCCACTGTCGCAGAGGTTTTTTTCCCACGGCACGAGCCTTGGCACTTTTTTCCCTCTGCTCTTCAAATTGCTACCCTCACTCGCGTTTCGTCCACCTGATGGACCGTGTTAATGCGTAGTCTTACCCAGACTCTCGGATAACATCACAGCCCAGCATCCTTTGATCCACTTACTAGATAACTAACATGTTGACGGAGGTGACAGTAGAGCTTTTGGTCTGGTCACCACGTTGGTGCGGGCGTGGAGGAGCCCCATCTCTTTGTTACTGAGTGGGCGATTCCTTGCTGAAGTGTAAACCCAGGATGCCTCACCACAGAGGGCAACTAACCGGGCGGTCAATATCGTCGACGTGCCACTGTTCTCTGAGGGTGCCGTGGATGACAACGAAAGGGGTCCTGCTATGAAAACAAATGTCACCCCTGACCATCTTCCCCGGTAGTCGGGCTGAATGGCCTCAACAGGCATGTTGGTATCCAAGCACCGTCCGCGGCGTGTCACGGCGCTTCTTCGGCCTCGACTCCAGTTCACTGGAGTATGCAGTGATGAGTCCTGTTCAGAACTGAGTCCGCCATACTGTCTGAAAACCAGGAGAGATAGTCTCATTTCATTTCGTAGCGGGAAGGCTTTTGTTGTCATCTGCGACACGCTTATAGCACAAAGGCGCCGGGGCTAGCAGTGTATTTAACACTAAATTCTTCTAGAATCTTCGTATGGAAATGATGCTCTAATCAGAAAAGTACTTGGGCTGGAACAAACAGATCTGTATGAACGTTTGATTACAGGACCATTATGTACCTCTGAAAGTGCTGGTGGGTGTCGTTTTTCTGCAAAACTCTGCAGTCGTGCTCTAGATATCACTGTAAATGTAATTGTAGACGCCTTACGCAATGCAGCAATCTTAACTATAAATGTAAATGCGGAATGTCAATAAAATGCTCCGAGCAATACGAATGACTGCAAAACGCACAGTGAAGAAATGCAGGTTGATCGCATGGCGTATTTGGACATTCTATAATCAGTGTTGAACGCCACGTCAATGACACTTTTGAAGTTGTTCACTGGTTCACCAATATCGTAGCCAGCGTTCTGCAACGCATAACGAAGCATTGGTCTGCATACTCCCGCAGATAACTGATTGTAAATGACAGAATGCATATTGATGATAAAGAATCTGTCGTGCAATTTCGGCTGCATATTACTGGAACGTGTTTTATGAAGTCTGTTATTCTCTTGACATATATTTCATATTACACATATACACATCCAGAGGTTATGCGTATTTTGTAGTTTTAGGCGGAATGATTTTTAAATCTACATGTTTTCCGCCAGATGCTTCCAGTAGTACTCGTTCATCATTATGTCCAGACCAGGAGTCACAAAGTACTAATGACTTTCTCGACAAATGTGGATTCAAAACTGACAGAGAAAACGTCTTCAGATGTTGTTTCGTCATCTTCCCACTCACACTTGCATCGACGACGACATTTGGAGGGCACCGCGTTTCTATTTCCCTTGACACGCGGGGTCTAAATTTTCCACTAGATTCTTGGAAAAAAATATTGATTGTCTGCCAATCGTCCGTCCATTGATATAGCAACATCGATCGTGTAACTATGTGTTGCACAGTTAACTGATTGCAACATCGCGACAGTGTTTCTCTCCCCTTTCATGGATAGTGTTCTGTCACAAGAAAGTTCATACTTGAACTGACTCTGATCACAGTTCCATACAGAACTAATATCGATGTTTTCTCCCGTAATATGCTCATTGACGTCAGCAACAAACGTTTCAGCTCTTTCAATCAGCTCTTCTTCGTCATCCTTATCTTTTCGTGCTTGGAGCATAGTGATACGGCGTGATGTGATCCTAAACTCCTTTTTCAAATTAGTAATAAATCCTAGTGAAGCTGTAATGTTTGTACACCCGAGATTTCTGGCTACGTTCAATGCCCAATGTTGTAAATGCCAATAATGAACGGCGGAACCGCATTCTCGCGCTTCATCGAATTTCGCCATTACACGCTCCTTGATGGTCTTGAACAGCAGTGTTCGATTTCCTTTGAAAACTGTATTTCCTTCTCTTTTCTTTGCCACGTAATCCAGTATGTTTTTCGTATCGCTTTTAGACTTCAGTTTAGGGTATCTTTTCAGAAGCTTCTCGTATGTGTCGAAACCTCTTACGTAATAATCATCGTACATGTTCTCCAGTGTGTTGTCATCAAACGCCGTGATGATGCTTGCAACTTTAACCTTCTTCTTGGGAGACGGTTGGTATTCACTGTCACTGCTTCCCGCACTTTCCGTAGCACTACCGTCTGCAGTGAGTTGTTCGTCATTATCTTCCCTATCATCATCATTATGTGTTAGTGTTACAACAGTATCTGTTTCTAACTTATGCTCATATTTCTGCACTATAACAGATACCAGAAAACATGGGAATGATTCGTCTTCTGCACCAATACCATCTTCACAAAGAATGGTTCTTCGTTACTTCATCTCAACCTGTAACACCCCACCCGTCACTTATCTGGTTGTGGTGTGTGTTCACCCCAGGTAATTGACTAACAGATCGACAGAGAGTGCAAAACTGCCGCAATGTCGGATAACGCAAAGAAAGTAATAAGGCCCTGTGATTCCTGATTGAACTGCGGTGGCAGTGTTGACATTAACTGATTCACAATTGATCCCTTTTAATTAAAAAAGGGGTGCACATTGATGTTATATTCAGCTCTTGAACACAGATGCAAATGTTGAACATAAAATTAATTAAGAAAGTGACTTGGGATTTCAGCTACTTGATTGAAAACAGATGCAGTCGATTAGCACAGATTTATTTTAACTCACGACCTTCAATCATCACATTACCTGACTCTCCTAACAGGCAGTGGTAATAAATTGCGTTTGTGTGGAGTAAAGCGCGATAAATCAAAAGTAATTCCTATCGACTGACCCAGGCGTAATGCGAAGTGCGAGAAGAATTCTACAATACACGGCCCATGAAACCCTCGTGGAAACTTTGCCGACGTGATCCAGCAAATTAATCAATGGCCGGAGCGGGCGCAATATCACTGAATACAGCGTGGCGGAGCGGTGTCATGTGGACGTCGGCCGGCCTCGTGGTGCTGCAAGGCTGCGCTCGTCTATTCACTCCTAGCTATCTTGCTCAGTACATAGCTGAACGAAAACTTCGTATCTCCAAGCTCAATCGTTCCGTTTGCTAAGTCCTAAACTGCAGAGATGCTCACTCTTTCTCAGGCAAGCTGAGTAAAGAACGCCACGTCCGCACTCTAGGCAAGCTGGGACCAGAAGACCCCTACGGAGACTTCTCACAGTCCGCTCTTTGCCTCGGTTTCCCCTCCAGCAAAATCACTTACGCCAATTTCAGTGCATGTCGCGTTAATTAAGCGTTGCTTCCCAGCGCCGACCAATGCCTGCTCTGGGAAGTGAACAAATTCCCACAAAATTTCCCTTCCTCTCAACTGCTGCTATTTCGCTCCTCCCAGGCCACCCATCAAGGTTAGCGTCTGCACAAACACCAATTTTTCCAGAATTCTGACTCCCAGGAGAGTACTTCAAATTCCTTGGTCCTATGTTCCCATTGGAGGCCGGTGTATTTCATGCTGTCACTCTTCACCTGATTTACTTCAGGCTCTGTGGGCCGTGAATTTACCGTGAAGTTGCTATAGTCACGAACACGCATATTTTGACCTCTGATGACTGCTCCACTGTAGCTTTGTGCGGCTTTCTCGTATGTTTCCCTGAAAACGGGACGACAGACATTTATCAACAGGCATACAAGTTCTCCTTCTGTTTCCCAGTAAACCAGCATGGGGTCGGGGTCAACCACCCATGCTGTCACTCATCTTAAGGTGGCTGGAGGCCGCGCCGCATTACTGCTTTCTCAGAGCTTGAACTGCCCTAAGCTGCCTATTGTCACTTCCTTTCGCGTTCCCCAGCTGGCCACGCTCAACTCTAAATACATCCCTGGGGTAAACTAGCGTCCAGTATATCGACTCTTTTCCACAAAGTTTTCATGTCATGTGAATTACTTTAAAACCATCACCCGACAATAATTATTCCAATACGTCCATACTATACCCTCTACAAGATGCATTGTGCCTTGTCAGTCATTTTGTTCAGCCCTACTGTTCGCTCAACGTGAGTTAGGTGATCTTTAATGACTTCATGTAAGGGGCATAGTTCTTGCCATCTTACATAGCCCCTCTCTTCAAATCAATTTTGTAGTACAGGTGATGACCCCTATGGTGTTACCACCTGTGGTGCAAAATTAATATCTCCATAACTGGTATTTTTAATCCGTTCGAGTGAGTAGTTACGGGCGATTGATTACCACTGCCTCCTCTCTGATGCATAATCCCACTCATTCCTATGGTACCTGCCTTCAGTGACTGGATTTACTGTTAAAGACATGGTCATTATTTAGTCTAATTTTACTTTAATCTCTGCCGATTCCTGAGACAATTATTGGTCAGAGTACTCAAAAGAAAACTACAATTATATTACAAGGACACACGTCGCAAAGGGCAAATACACATGTTTAAGCGCCTCTGTGCTTGTCATTTGAATGGCATGACCCGCAATTATAGCTTAAGGTCCATTCACTCTCAGTTATCCATCCCTACTCGACTTAAATTACTAAAATCGTAGATGCATATTCGTGTAACATGTGTGAAGTTGATAGTAGTTGCTCTCATTAAATTATATGTGAACCACCCTTTGACATTTTATAAATAAAGGTTTTCTTTGTGTCTGTCTCTGGACGTTTATATTGTGCGTGGTGTAAGTGTCATCTTTACACAATTCAACAAGGTCTGGCCCAGTCCAGTGTCTGGATTGTGTACACACATGTACTTTATATATATATATATATATATATATATATATATATATATATATATATATATATACACAAGTAAAATGACAAGAATCATTGCATATTGAGCAACCACTGTTGTGTATTTGTAGCAAGGTATAAGTATGAAATCTTATTCTAACACAAAGAGACGTGGCATGACAAATGTATGACGTTTTAACAAATGGCACATTTATAACATCATAACCTTCTTATAACAATTCATAAACAGAACAAATGAGCACTTTTTTTTTTTTTTTTTTTTTTTTTTTTTTTTTTTTAGGAGCATGTTATTCATTTGAATCCACACTGACACACTCACACACACGACACAAGTTTCTTGCAGGAATGGAAGTGACATTAGTTCTGACTAGCAAGGTGAGGGATGGCCAACGGCTGAGAAGAGAGCAACGTCGATTACGGAGATGGCGGCACAGGCGCCCGCATCTTCTTGAGGCAGGATGGCTCTCACCTAAGAGCTCGTTGTTGACATCTTGTCCGACAGGCACAAGACCCCATCGGTGCATCTATGATCGGTGACCTCTCGCGGCTCAGCCACAGGTCATTGCTCCTTCTATAGACGCTTTAGGGCAAGGGAGGGACTGTGATCAGACGAGAGCCTGTTTTTTGCTCAGGCCTTCAAAGTTGGTGTCATTAGGCACAAAAGGTCAGCTGGGCCGTCGATCCACCTGACGTGGCGAGCAACAAATATAGAAACCTCCTTGGACCTCTTCATTGCTGCCCCCAATCGGTACCGTGTACAGAGACCAGGACCGACCTCTTTGTCGTACACAGAGGTGCTGGATGTCACTTCTCCTTGGCTGCTGAGTTGACCACCGGCCCCGTCGATTCAGGGCGTGGTCTGCATGCCAGCACCATCGTCAGCTGTGTGCTCCCCTCATTGCTGTCGTCCTCGTTACTTGTCAGCTCGTGTGTGGTGTGCCAGGTGTCGTAGCTTCAACTCACTCTTGCTCAGTTACGCCACCTTAACACACTAAGACAACTAATTTTAGTACATGGAAAGTGCTCATGCTTAATCGTCAGTAACATAATTTTTTTTAATACAATGAACTTGTTTCATTACAAAAGGAATAATTTTACTTGTTTGTAAATCAACTTCAGGATCAATTAAACTAGAAATGTAACAGAATCTTTTTATACACAAACATAAAAATGTACAAGACAACTTCCTTCACAATCGTTCACACACACACACACACACACACACAATCAACGGGGTAGAGAATCAAGATTATCTGGACAGAATCCCATCACTATTTATAACTACCTATTCCTACGACTAATACTGTGTTGGCCAACCCGACTACATATCTACTATTTACTAATTTTTATCCCTAATCTTGCTTCTTTTCTTAATTCCCTATGTGGCAGACGTCCCTCTTATTGTGCCTGCAAACATATATAAAACACAAGAAACTTAGACGTGTGTCAGTCTTACCAAGATTTGTTGTTGGAAGTTTGGATAGCGTCCTTTATCGTGTTCTATTGCGACACTTCTTCTCTCCTCTCTTTCCTTCCCGTTTTCTCCCTTTGACACGAATGGTTTTATAAGGCCTGTGAACATGTTTCGGATTAGCAACGTCACAATGGCACAACACAAATATAGCTCACTGCTCACACTCGCAGTTGTCACCCTATCTTGGTATCAACAAGCATTTCTTGCATATCAATGCTGCTGTTCGCTCTGTAGATGCTTACATCCGAACATGCACTGGGTGCGCTAATTCACGCAACTGCGCATAGCTGTCCACCCCTTACGTATTCAGGGGCATACGAGATGCGTCAGTGCGTCCTCGTAACGACTTACGGGACTGGCCACCTTAAATATGTTCTCCAATGACGGAGATACAATTACGGGGAACTTTCCTGTAATTTCCGGAGTTCCTAATCAATATTTTTCTAGGGTTACGCCCAGAAATACTTGTTTTCCATTCTTTAATCATATGTCTTTACAAAATACTCTAGTGCACTTTACTTTTTTAACATCGAGAGGCGAGATATCATTATTAATAATAAAAACACAAAATATAGGCACATATAAACGAGACATTCTACCACTAAGATCAGTACATACACAACAAACAATAGAAAAAATCCTTATTCTAAACCTATATTTACTACGTCCGCGCTCTGGTCTAGTCATTCGTAATCCTGCCCGTTAAGGTGGGATGGACCAGGCTTCGAAGGGCGGACTTCGACCTCTTCCTGGTTGTTATTTTGGTAACCATTATTCCTGCTCCTTCCTGATTGCTGATTACCGCCCCATGTCCTTAGTAATTTATTATGTTGCACCGGAGAGTGTCGCTCTTCTTCCGTGTACCTTCTTTTCGAGTTGCCATTACTCTTATCTTGATTGTGGCAGTTGTAATTCGGTACTGGCCTACTATCCCACTGAGGTCCATTATTGCGACGGTTGTTATTTTGTTCACGATGTCGTCGTTTCTCCCGCGCTTGTTCCTTTTGAAGTTTCATGTAGCATAATCTAATGATTTCCGCACCGCTACATGGGTTGTCTAGGTACTGGTTCCTTTTTGTCATATTTTCAAAAAATTTGATCGGACTCCGGTACCCTGCCCCTTCCATATCTCTGGACATCATAATTTCTTGTTTTATCCTTTCTTGGCTTTCTTTAGACCAATACTTGCCCAAGAAGGCATTTTTGAATTCTTCGAACGAGACGCTCGTCTTCGCTACATTTCTCATGTACTAAGCGGTAGCGTCCTCCATATGGGAGCACACAAAATCCAGCTGGTACATCAATGGCCAGTGTGGAGGCAAAGATAACTCGAATTGTCCCATAAAAGTTTTTGGATGCAAGCTATTACCTTCGTCCTTGTAGTGATGGAACTTTCGGACTGATACAAAATGCTTGTAGTGATCATTCCAGTTATCATTTCGCCTGTTCTTGAGATTCGTATGAACTTCGGGACGTGGACTAATTCGTTCCGACACGCTATCGTCATCTCTCCCCCTCTGTATGTTCGACAGTTGTTCGGTACATCTAATCAGCCGACAACAATTGTGCGCACTGGACTGCTGCACTCTGTCCGTGTTTACCTCGGTTGTTGCCTCAGAGCTGCTTATAGTGTCAACTTTGCCACACCGTGAAGCGGTTATCTGTGTTCCGGCAAGTAACGGTGCAGTCGACGCAGTAATTACACCCTTCTTCTTTCCTAATGTCTCTGTAATGAGACGTTTTACCTCGTCGTCTAAATTTCTTTTTAATATCGCCACCTCCTCTTTCAACATCTCGTTAGGCCCTATGTCCGGTTGCTCTTGTTGCTTTTCTTCAACATGTTTTATCCGGCTTTGTAGCCTTGATAACGTGACCTTTCCTACTTTCGCCGTGCTTTGCGTGGAGTCCCGAGTTTCTCTCGCTATTTTCCTTGCACCTTTCGCAATTAATTTGGCTTCAATTGCCGTTCGTTGGATGATGGCAATCTCTTTCTCTATTTTGACGCCGAGATTCTTTACCTCCTCTTGTACTTACCTGCTCTGCTCTGAGTTCACCGTTTGCATCTGTTGCAACAGGTCCGTAATGTTTTTGAGAGTAGCCGCATTTTGATCCTCGTCCTTTTGTGGTTGAAAATGCGACTCTTCTCCTCTGTTCTGAGGAACCCTTCGATATCTAGACAAGTACCGTCTCCGCGCCCCCAGTACTCCCTGCGTCCCCCGAGCCCTCAGTATCACTGCCTGAATCAACGTCCTTGCTATTCAGCGGACTAAACCGGTCGTGAGACGCAGTTTCAGGAAGCTGAAACTCGCGTTCGTCACGCTCACACGCTCATCGGTAGAGCTTTCCCTACTATCACCCATGTTCTGCCGTTGTCTTGGCTTTTACCCTCGTTATCATTTGCACTTTTATGTTACACGAAAACTCAAAACCCAAGTACCGCTTACACTCAATAATTAGATAACGCAAAACATATATCAGGACACAAATTGATACACTGGGTGTGAGCAGTTATCCGACAAGTAGTTCATGAAGCATTGCCCCAAAAGGGCTAGTACCAATGACAGTGTTCTGTGTGTTCAGCACCGGCTGATTACGGCACTGCATATCATAAGTACTCCAACAAATACAATGCACAGGCACCTATAAATGTCAATCTGAAAGGACAGCACATGAAGATGATAATGCACCTTATTGTAACTAATGCTAACCCTTTTTCATTTAAAAATGGCTAAGCAATGGATCACGTGGAAAAATTTACTTTTTCTTAAGACTAATTCCTAGCAAATCCCGAAGTATCGTATCCTGGCATGGGTCAGCCATATGTAACACCCCACCCGTCACTTATCTGGTTTTGGTGTGTGTTCACCCCAGGTAATTGACTAACAGATCGACAGAGAGTGCAAAACTGCCGCAATGTCGGATAATGCAAAGAAAGTAATAAGGCCCTGTGATTCCTGATTGAACTGCGGTGGCAATGTTGATATTAACTGATTCACAATTGATCCCTTTTAATTAAAAAAGGGGTGCACATTGATGTTATATTCAGCTATTGAACACAGATGCAAATGTTGAACATAAAATTAATTAAGAAAGTGACTTGGGATTTCAACTACTTGATTGAAAACAGATGCAGTCGATTAGCACAGATTTATTTTAACTCACGACCTTCAATCATCACATTACATGACTCTCCTAACAGGCAGTGGTAATAAATTGCGTTTGCATGGAGTAAAGCACGATAGATCAAAAGTAATTCCTATCGACTGACCCAGGCGTAATGCAAAGTGCGAGAGGAATTCTACAATACACAGCCCATGAAACCCTCGTGGAAACTTTGCCGACGTGATCCAGCAAATTAATCAATGGCCAGAGCGGGCGCAATATCACCGAATAAAGCGTGGCGGAGTGGTGTAGTGCAAACGTCGGCTGGCCTCGTAGTGCTGCAAGGCTGCGCTCGTCTATTCACTCCTAGCTATCTTGCTCAGTGCATAGCTGAACCAAAACTTCCTATCTCCAAGCTCAATCGTTCCGTTTGCTAAGTCCTAAACCGCAGAGATGCTCACTCTTTCTCAGGCAAGCTGAGTAAAGAACAGCACGTCCGCACTCTAGGCAAGCTGGGAACGGAGGACCTCTACGGAGACTTCTCACAGTCTGCTCTTTGCCTCGGTTCCCCTTCCAGCAAAATCACTTACGCCAATTGCAGCGCAAGTCGTGTTAATTAAGCGTCGCTTCCCAGCGCCGACCAATGCCTGCTCTGGGAAGTGAACAAATTCCCACAAAATTTCCCTTCCTCTCAACTGCTGCTATTTCGCTCCTCCCAGGCCACCCATCAAGATTAGCATCTGCACAAACACCAATGTTTCCGGAATTCTGACTCCCAGGAGAGTACTTCAAAATCCTTGGTCCTACATTCCCATCGGAGGCTGGCGTATTTCATGCTATTGATTGGCGACTCCATGGAGTGTCCTGTGCACCACGACCAGATAATGGATATGCTTAGAAGGAGAGACAGCATTGGTCGTATTTTTTGTTTTATTAACCGCAAAATCGATTTTCGGTCACTTAGTGACCATCCCCAGTGCTGTAATATACAATTTAAATTGGTAGGCACTAGTGTCAACAAGCTTAGAGAGATCACATAAACTGAGGCCGCTCTTTACAAAACAGCCGCTGTTTACAAAACAGCGGCCTCAGTTTATGTGATCTCTCTAAGCTTGTTGACACTAGTGCCTACCAATTTAAATTGTATATTGCAGCACTGAGGATGCTCACTAAGTGACCGAAAATCGATTTTGTGGTTAATAAAACAAAAAAATATGACCAATGCTGTCTCTCCTTCTAAGTATTTCATGCTGTCGCTCTTCACCTGATGTACTTCAGGGTCTGTGGACCGTGAAATTACCGTGAAGTTGGTATGGTCACGAACACGCATATTTTGACCTCTGTTGGCTGCTCCACCGTAGCTTTGCGTGGCTTTCTCGCATGTTTCCCTGAAAATGGGACGATGGACATTTATCAACAGGCATACAAGTTCTCTGTCTGCTTCCCAGTAAACCAGCATGGGGTCGGGGTCAAACACCCATGCGGTCACTCATCTTAAGGCAGCTGAAGGCCGCGCCACATTACCATTTTCTCAGAGCTTGAGCCGCCCTAAGCTGCCTATTGTCGCTTCCCTTCGCCATTCCCCAGCTGGCCACGGTCAACTCTAAATACTTCCCTGGGGTAAACTAGCATCCAGTAAATCGTCTCGTTTCCACAAAGTTTTCATGTCATGTGAATTACTTCAAAACCATCACCCGACATTAATTATTCCAATACGTCCATACTATACCCTCTACAAGATGCATTGTGCCTTGTCAGTCATTTTGTTCAGCCCTACTGTTCGCTCAATGTGAGTTAGGTGATCTTTAATGACTTCATGTAAGGGGCATAGTTCTTGCCAGCTTACAAACCAATCGTAGTACATTAGCAGGATTGATTTCCAATCGCAGAGCCATATGACCCTTCAATACACAAATAATGTCACAAAACACAACTTCAGAGGCACCCTGCACCGTCCCTACTGGTCCCGACTGGTGTACCGGCAGGTCAGTGTGCAATGCGGCATGGCATACGCAGAGGCCTCTAACAAACGACTGCAGAGTTTTGCAGATGCGGGAGTATCACTAGTGCAATAAGATAAATTATTTCTCACACGATTTTGGTGTATTTGTTCTTGCTCGAGCCCAAGTGCTTTTCTGATAAGCCTTCCCCTTTTCTAATTCCGACTTTTGCTGTTGCACATAGATTAAGAAGAAACGCGAACTGACTCTAATAGACCCTGCAAGTGGAGTAGAAAAGAGTTTGGCTCCTGCAATGATTTAATTTGATAGAAATTAATTTGATAAATAAGTTTCATTAACATGGTGAGAAATGAAAGGATTGCCCTACCGATCTACAGAAGGAAAGTTCTGTCCAAAATAACAATTTGATTTATTATGACTAAACTCAAAATAATAAACACAACACATGAAACATTTACAATACGTCAAACTGGATACTCAAATAAATGCTGTGAAGGTGAAGTTGTCTGTAAACTAGGTTGTGACGTTTATGACCAAGTGGTATGTGGAGCCAATTCCTTGTAACTCAAATCTTAAGAGAAACACCCAGCCAGCCCAACATTAATTGCTGTTACACTAGTGAGAACTCAGACAATGAACACCCAAGACAGAACCACGTAAGAAAAGATGGGAGCAGTCGCGCTCTGCTGAGCTCTGATTATCACAGAGCAAAATTCCCTAATCTGCCGGTGCTGTGGACATACATTACCAAGCTGCCTTCTTAACTGCGAGGACACGATCTGGTGTACCGGAAGCGATGGCTGGTTGCTTCGACATCCAGTTGTGGTGATGATAATGTCACGAGTATAGCCCGAAACAAATTATCCTGGTCTGGTTGTTCCAGACTAAAGACTTCCTATCAATACAAATGCACCTCTGAGGGAGACGAAAAAGGCTCGCCACACAATCACTGACAGTACAGTGATTGATTTTAACAAGCAAAGTCACACAGTAACTCCGATACAGTCAACTTTAACCAAAAGTGCTCAAGACGGACAACATAGGCCGCTTGTACACAGAACGCTCAATTGCCAACTGTACTTGGAAAGTTACGTTGAAGTCGAAACTTCAGCAACTTCGTCAAACAGTTACAATTAAATGAAAGTGTATTAGACAGCCAATGGAAGGCAGGCTGTCCAGAGCAGCAAGAGCTCAGTCTTGTAAGCTACTCCGACCGAAAGGCGATGGCCGACTCTCTCGAGAGCACCTGTAAAAGCCGAACACAAAACATTCCTGCCCCCACGACAGTGGCCGTGGTTAAAACGTGCCAATCAGCAACTCTAAAACCGGCGGAAAATTCCACTCTATAGCCGACGCACTACTATTCCACCAATGGAGATACTTGGCGCCAATTTCTGCGCCGATTTTGCTACGTCACGGAGCTATCCCCTGAGCAAGCCAATCACAGTTATGATTTTGCAGAAAACGCGGGACTTTGCCCGTCAAGACTGCCTAGGAACACAAGTCATTCCCACGCCTCGCTGGTAGCCCGCCAGAAAGTGTTTTCACTAAGTTTCTGCGAAGTAACAGAATCTCTAGCCCAGCAGCTCCGTCAGGCCCCTGTGGGCGTGTCGCCGCCGCTCTTATGACAATGTCGGCGTCTGGAAAGCATCCACTCAACTCCCTCACACCCGTCGGCTTAACCCTCTCAAGATCAGCAGAACCCGCCTGTCGCCGGACCATCCGGGTGACCAGAGACGCTGCGTGAAGTCTGTGTGTGAAGGAATAGCAACTTTTCACCGCATGCAATTAGAGAGGAAAATCGAATTACTCAGAGAAAGATAGAAATTTGAGAGGAGGCTCATGCCACCTCTCAAAGGTTCGTCGACGGTATTCTACAGCCAGTTTTGTTGCCCTTTATGAAAATCCACCCTGGGCTTACATTTCACCAAGATAACACCCGTCCGCACAAGGCAACAGTTTCTATTGCTTGTGTTCGCGCTTGCCAAACTCTACCTCGATCAGCAATGTCACCGGATTTCTCCCCAATTGGGAACGTTTGGAGCATTAAGGCCAGGATGCTCCAACAAGCTCGAGATTTTAACGATCTACTCATCAGAATTTGGCACAAAATCCCTCAGAAGGAGGTCCAACAACTCTATACCAAGCCTAATAGCTGTTTGTGCAAGGGATGCACGTGTACCAACATATCGACTTGTTCTGTACTGGTTACATACGTGCCAGAGGTGTATCAAAACTAGACATTATTGCCTTAATGGGATTGTCGCGATCGTTCTTTAAATAAAAATATGGCATTTTAGTCTTTGATCGCTATTTTTTATTTTCAATGACTGGTTTCAGACTAGCTGCCCAGCTTCAGATCATATATTGCAGTTACAGAGTAACTTATCAGCACAGAACTACCTGTGTCATGACAGCAAACCGATAGTTCTGTACTGACAAGTTACTCTCTAACTGCAATATATGATCTGAAGATGGGCAGCTAGTCTGAAACCGGTCATTGAAAATAAAAAATAGCGATCAAAGACTGATATGCCATATTTTTATGCCAGAGGTGTATTGTGTATTGAAACAGGGACCTAGAAACGAAGGAGAGGTTTCGTCCCGCCGTAGCCCTCAGTGGTTCACAACTCAACAACAGGCCGCAGCAGTCCACCCACCCCACTGCCGCCCCACACCGAACCCAGGGTTACTGTGCAGCTCAGCCCCCAGTGGACCCCCGGGGTCGTCGCATACCAGACGGGTGTAGCCCCAAATGTGTGTTTGGTAGAGTAATTATGGTGTACATATAAGTGGAGACAGTGTTTGCGCAGCAATCGCCGACATAGTGTAACTGAGGCGGAATAAGGGGAACGAGCCCGCATTCGCCGAGGCAGATGGAAAACCGCCATAAAAATCATCCACAGGCAGGCCGGCACTCCGGACCTCGACAGTAATCGGCTGACCGGATTCGTGCTAGGGACCGGCACGTCTTCCCTCACGGGAAGCGTTGAGCCAGAGATGATCCAACATGATACTGACTTGCTCAGTCTGTGAAGCTTGTAATGGTTCTTTATTTACGTGACCATTACGGCACTCGAACCCCAGTTCTGGATACCAGTAATATCGTACTACTTTTCTGCGAAGTAACAGACATATTTTTGTGACAATATTCACATTTGGTTTCATTAATGTATAGGTACTCCGATGTATCGATATATTACAGGGATGTTGTTCTTGTGTGTATTCATTTCTGTGAGACTGTCATAATCTTTGACTTACTTGTAACCGTTTTGGCGCGAATGCGCACATAGAAGTCTTTGTTTCACTTTGCAGAAGTTGTTATTTCGCTTTGTAAAAGAACAGTCAAGTCTTGTGTTTGGTTAAACTGGAAATTAAATATATGAAGAGTGATACAAAACAGTTTTCTTGATGATGTGACAATTAAGAAGAAGTATATGTGAATTTACAAGAAGTTTAATTAAAATGTGGATCGTGAACACGAAGTCAAAAGTTGTTTCTACCATACCATTGTTCTGTTCTGGGGTTGTTTGATCATTAAGAATTTCCTGAAAAACACATTTGTTAGGTCTTCAAATATTGCTAAAATACAGATCTGGACCTTCTAGCAGTCAAAGTGGAATCACCCTACAATCAACAAGATGAGCCCTAACAACTTCGACAAAATCTACGTGGGAATCCATTCAAGATAAGTGCCAAAATTAATGACTTTTTTTACAGTGCCTTCCTTATTCCCATTCTGACGATACCATCCACAGTCAACAACTTTGTTGTTGCCCGATAAAGCGAACATATGCTGCGTGAGCAACATTATTAATCTGATTTCTAACCTACTTTGTAAGTGGTGGTATTGTTAGAAGCTCTTTCTGTGGAATAAATCATCCAGTATTTCTGAAGCTGTAATCGCTTGTGTGTGTATTAACATCACATCAACTGATTTCCGTCCCATTCGGTAATTCGTTCGTAGTGGTTCGTGATTTTTTTTTTTTTTTGTGTAGTCATTGATACGTACTTGCTTTAAGAATTAATCCTGCTGCATGTTTAATAACAGTGGACGCTCGCATTCATATAGGCCTACATTTAATCTTGCAAGACTCATATTTTTAAGTCCTTTAAATACGATATTACGTGGTTTCCATTGGTGGCCGCTTTCATTATCATTATTACTGATTTACGGATTCTACACGGTTTCTTCAAAACATATATTTTCCCAGAACACCACGCAATACTGTAACATCTTATGCACGATTGCATAGTAAGCACAGTACTGTTGGAATGGCTGTGGTAATTTGTAAGCATTCTTAAGTTACAACAGTATTTACTCAACCTTTTCTTCAGGAGTGTCATGTTCTTCCCAGTGTTAAATGATGACCTAGCCAAACTTCTACATACGTTTTGTAAGATACGCAAGAATCATATTGCTTCCGGCGTTAGTTCTCAAATTTCTAAAATTATTCCAAATTTTTTTCTGATTTACCACCTTGCGACTGTCATTTCCCTCCTACGTTCTTTGTTATCACAAGGACTTGCTATTGTAAACAGATTCGTCGGCTGGCTCTGAGCACTATGGGACCCAACATCTATGGTCATCAGTCCCCTAGAACTTAGAACTACTTAAACCTAACTAACCTAAGGACAGCACACAACACCCAGCCATCACGAGGCAGAGAAAATCCCTGACCTCGCCGGGAATCGAACCCGGGAACCCGGGCGTGGGAAGCGAGAACGCTACCGCACGACCACGAGATGCGGGCAGATTCGTCGGGTCCTCTAATAAAGAGACTAGTATCACGTGTGAGGCATGGTCGTGTTGCTGACAAAGCTGCCAGGGCCACGTGGAGAAGTTTGCTCCTTATTCTCGAAGCGTGCAATTCGGGTAACAAGGCAGGCGGCGGCTTCCTTTCGGTGTGTCTTTCTGACGTCACTACATTTTCTTCTTTGACGAAACGACTCCTGTCGCCTGCCCACGAAATAATGAGCTCCGAACACAATAGCTGCCAATCCGAGACCAGAAGTATGCGACAATAGCGCGACGCAGGGGCGCCAATACACAGGTTGCGCAACTCAGGAACCGTCGAGAATCTGCCTAATGACGACGCGGCAGCCAGCCAATAGCGGGGCGCCGTCACGTCGGCTGCCAGCAAACGCAACGCCCTCTACGTCCGCCACACCTGCTTTCCCTGCTATCTGTATCATGTGGAGCACGTGACACTACAGGCCTTACGAGGAGGTTAGATTAGATTAGTACTCTTCGTAATGATGTGGACGTGTCTGGTTAATAAAAGGTGTCTATCCAAGATATTACATTACACAAAATATTACATGGCACTTAATATATTTTTTTTGTGGGGGGTGGGGAAATTACCCACTTACTATATCCAAAAATTCATCTAACGAGTAGAAGGAGTTGCCATTCAGAAATTCTTTTATTTTCCTTTTAAATGCTATATGGCTACCTGTCAGACTTTTGATGCTGTTAGGTAAGTGACTAAAGACTTTTGTGCCAGCATAATTTACCTCCTTCTAAGTTAGATTTAACCTTGAGTGGTGAAGATCATCGTTTCTCGTAGTGTTGTAGCCATGTACACTGCTATTACTTTTGAATCCGTTCGGATTGTTAATAACAAATTTCATAAGTGAACATACAGTGTGGTCCATTGATCGTACCGGGCCAAATATCTCACGAAATAAGCGTCAAATGAAAAAACTTCAAAGAACAAAACTTGTCTAGCTTGAAGGGGGAAACCAGATGGCGCTATGGTTGGTCCGCTAGATGACGCTGCCATAGGTCACACGGATATCACCAGCGTTTTTTTTTTAAATAGGAACCCCCATTTTTTATTGCATATACGTGTAGTACATAAAGAAATATGAATGTTTTCGTTGGACCACTTTTTTCGCTTTGTGATAGATGGCACTGAAATAGCCACAAACATACGGCTCACAATTTTAGAGCCGGCTGCAGTGGCCGAGCGGTTCTAGGCGCTACAGTCTGGAACTATGCGACCGCTACGGTCGCAGGTCCGAATCCTGCCTCGGGCATGGATGTGTGTGATGTCCTTAGGTTAGTTAGGTTTAAGCAGTTCTAAGTTATAGGGGACTGATGACATCAGAAGTTAAGTCCCATAGTGCTCAGAGCCATTTGATCCATTTTTGACAATTTTAGACGAACAGTTGGTAACAGATAGGTTTTTTAAATTAAAATACAGAACGTAGGTACGTTTGAACATTTTATTTCCGTTGTTCCAATGTGATACATGTACCTTCGTGAACTTATTATTTCTGAGAAGGCATGCTGTTACAGCGTGATTACCTGTAAATACCACATTAATGCAATAAATGCTCAAAATGATGTCCGTCAACCTCAATGCCTATGGCAATACTTGTAACGACATTCCTCTCAACAGCGAGTAGTTCGCCTTCCGTAATGTTCGCACATACATTGACAATGCGCTGACGCATGTTGTCAGGCGTTGTCGGTGGATCACGATGGCAAATATCCTTCGACTTCCCCACAGAAAGAAAGCCGGGGACGTCAGATCCGGTGAACGTGCGGGCCATGCTATGGTGTTTCGACGACCAATCCACCTGTCATGAAATATGCTATTCAATACCGCTTCCACCGCACACAAGCTATGTGCTGGACATCCATCATGTTGGAAGTACATCGCCATTCTGTCATACAGTGAAACATCTCGTAGTAACATCGGTAGAACATTACGTAGGAAATCAGCATACATTGCACCATTTAGAATGCCATCGAAAAAATGGGGGCCAATTATCCTTCGTCCCATAATGCCGCACCATACATTAACCCGCCAAGGTCGCTGATGTTCCACTTGTCGCAGCCATCGTGGATTTTCCGTCGCCGAATAGTGCATATTATGCCGGTTGCGTTATCCTTGTTGGTGAATGACGGTTCGTCGCTAAAAAGAACGCGTGCAAAAAATCTTTCATCGTCCCGTAATTTCTCTTGTGCCCAGTGGCAGAACTGTACACGACGTTCAAAGTCGTCGCCATGCAATTCCTGGTGCATAGAAATATGGTACGGGTGCAATCGATGTTGGTGTAGCATTCTCAACACCGACGTTTTTGAGATTCCCGATTTTCGCGCAATTTGTCTGTTACTCATGTGCGGATTAGTCGCGACAGCAGCTAAATGCTGTATGGCTATATGGGCATCATCATTTGTTGCAGGTAGTGGTTGACGTTTCACATGCGGCTGAACACTACCTATTTCCTTAAATAACGTAACTATCCGGCGAACGGTCCGGACACTTGGATGATGTAGTCCAGGATACCGAGCAGCGTACATAGCACACGCCCGTTCGGCATTTTGATCACAATAGCCATACATTAACACGATATTGACCTTTTCCGCAATTGGTAAACGGTCCATTTTAACACGGGTAACGTATCACGAAGCAAATACCGTCCGCACTGGCGGAATGTTACGTGATACCACGTACTTATACGTTTGTGACTATTACAGCGCCATCTATCACAAAGCGAAAAAAAGGTCCAACTAAAACATTCACATTTCTTTACGTACTACACGAATATGTAATAAAAATGGGGGTTCCTACTTTAAAAAAACACAGTTGATATCCGTTTGACCTATTGGCAGCGCCATCTAGCGGGCCAACCACAGCGCCATCTGGTTTCCTTCTTCAAGCTAGACGAGTTTCGTTCTTTGAAGTTTTTTCATTTGATGCTTATTTCGTGAGATATTTGGCCCGGTCACTATCAATGGACCACCCTGTATATATAAGTACAAGGAGCCGTCTCCGGAGGGGAGAGAGTAATACTTCAGACGAGTTTAACAATTCTTCACTGCATGTGAATCCTCGACAGAACACGAAATGAGTTTTCGTGGACCATGCGCGGGGTCGAGCTTTCGCGAAGTGTTGCGGACAAGCCGACAAGTGTGACGTCACAAGTTCGTTGCAGACGTTACACGTATCGCTTAGCCCGGGTAGGTGCACACGCCGCTGGTATTGACCCTGGTGCTGGTGCGAGCACGTTGCTGTTTCATAAGACGAGCGAATGCACAGCGTACTTTGCACACACGTAAAGAATAGCTGTCTTTATATTACTAAGGCAAGTTTGTACGAGGAAAATCACACACTGAAGGGCAAAAGAAAACGGTACAGACATGCGTATTCAAATACAGAGATATTTCATGAGCATACTTTTGATCCGTCGTTGCAACTACAAAAATGTGTGCTTCTTTCATCATACGCGTTTCGCATTATTGAGGCAAAGCATCATCAGTAGTCTGTAATTAAATTATTTACATTTTGATTTGCCTGTAGATTTCTTAATTAGATTATGGTGCGTGCGTGATTTTGTTTAATTATGTTTCTGTGTATTTGTGTACTGTGTAAGAGTGGAGAGGGAATAGCGATGGAGAGAATCTTTTTTTTATTTTTTAATTTTTTTAT
Source organism: Schistocerca serialis cubense (assembly GCF_023864345.2). NCBI lineage: Eukaryota > Metazoa > Arthropoda > Insecta > Orthoptera > Acrididae > Schistocerca > Schistocerca serialis. The sequence goes on from NC_064647.1 coordinate 115,305,304, forward strand.
GGGAGGGGAAACCATGATGAGTGGAATAAGTATATATTAGTGTGCTGGAGTGTGAGGTTAGAGGAGAAGGTGAGGAGCGAGAAGTGAAATGAAACTGTGAGCTGGAGGTTGGGGGGGGGGGGGGGGGGGGATGAAGGATGGAAAAGGCTCTATTCTTTTTCCTGTAATTTCAGCAATTGTTCTATATAGAGTCTGGTTTCTAATATTTATCTGGTCATTGAGCAAATGTTTGTGTTGGAAATTTTCTTGGAAAGGGAGGAGGTGTCAGACTGTACTGACTGTTATGATATTCGTATCGTTTTCAATAGTGCTTGGTTTATGGTGTTCTTCCTTTAAATGATCCGCAAATGTTGAATGATTTGTGCCGCATCTGAATGCTCTGATGTGTTCTTTACGTGTTGTGTCCTGCCAATCATTCCAATGTATGTCTTCTCACAGTCTCTGCAACTGAGCTGATAATATACCACATTGTTTGCTATCTGTCTGGTTTTGATTTTAGTTTTGGGATGCACTTTTTGTGGACTTGTTTGTTTTGTAACCAATGTTCATTACTGGTTTCTTAACCAGCCAGTTAGCCGAGAGCGCTAATACTCTTCTTCCTGGACTCGGGTAGGCGCACCAGCCCCGGATCGAATCCGCCCAGCGGATTAACGACGAGGGCCGGCGTGCCGGCCAGCCTGGATGTGGTTTTTAGGCGGTTTTCTACATCTACATCTACATTTATACTCCGCAAGCCACCCAATCGTGTGTGGCGGAGGGCACTTTACGTGCAACTGTCATTACCTCCCTTTTCTGTTCCACTCGCGTATGGTTCGCGGGAACAACGGCTGACGGAAAGTCTCCGTGCGCGCTCGAATCTCTCTCATTTTACATTCGTGATCTCCTCGGGAGGTATAAGTAGGGGGAAGCAATATATTCGATACCTCATCCAGAAACGCACCCTCTCGAAACCTGGACAGCAAGCTATACCGCGATGCAGAGCGCCTCTCTTGCAGAGTCTGCCACTTGAGTTTGCTAAAGATCTCCGTAACGCTATCACGCTTACCAAATAACCCTGTGACGAAATGCGCCGCTCTTCTTTGGATCTTCTCTATCTCCTCCGTCAACCCGATCTGGTACGGATCCCACACTGATGAGCAATACTCAAGTATAGCTCGAACGAGTGTTTTGTAAGCCACCTCCTTTGTTGATGGACTACATTTTCTAAGGACTCTCCCAATGAATCTCAACCTAGTACCGGCCTTACCGACAGTTAATTTTATATGATCATTCCACTTCAAATCGTTCCGCACGCATACTCCCAGATATTTTACAGAAGTAACTGCTACCAGTGGTTGTTCCGCTATCATATAATCATACAATAAAGGATCCTTCTTTCTATGTATTCGCAATACATTACATTTGTCTATGTGAAGGGTCAGTTGCCACTCTCTGCACCAAGTGCCTATCCGCTGCAGATCTTCCTGCATTTCGCTACAATTTACTAATGCTGCAACTTCTCTGTATACTACAGCATGATCCGCGAAAAGCCGCATGGAACTTCCGACACTATCTATTAGGTCATTTATATATATTGTGAAAAGCAATGGTCCCATAACACTCCCCTGTGGCACGCCAGAGGTTACTTTAACGTCTGTAGACGTCTCTCCATTGAGAACAACATGCTGTGTGTTCTGTTCGCTAAAAACTCTTCAATCCAGCCACACAGCTGGTCTGTTATTCCGTAGGCTCTTACTTTGTTTATCAGGCGACAGTGCCGAACTGTATCGAATGCCTTCCGGAAGTCAAGGAAAATAGCATCTACCTGGGAGCCTGTATCTAATATTTTTTGGGTCTCATGAACAAATAAAGCGAGTTGTGTCTCACACGATCGCTATTTCCGGAATCCATGTTGATTCCTACAGAGTAGATTCTGGGTTTCCAAAAACGACATGATACGCAAGCAAAAAACATGTTGTAAAATTCTGCAACAGATCGACGTCAGAGATTGCGAGGTGCCAGTGCTAGCAGTGTATTTAACACTAAATTCTTCTAGAATCTACATATGTAAATGATGCTCTAAGCCCCCCCTATTCTAACTCCGACTTTTGCTGTTGCACAAGGATTAAAAAATATACGCAAACTGACTGTAATCAACCCTGCAAGTGGAGTAGAAAAGAGTTTGGCATCTGCAATAATTTAATTTGATAAATAAGTTAAATAATGGAAGGTTACATTAACATAGTGAGAAATGATAGGGTTGCTCTACCGATTAACAGAATGAAAGTTCTGTCCAAAATAACAATATGATTTATTAAGACCAAACACAAAATAATGAACAAAAACACATGAAACATTTGTAACACATCAAATTGGCTCAAATTGGATACTCAAACAAACGCTGTGAAGGTGAAGTTGTCCCTAAACTAGATTGTGAGGTTTATGACGAAGTGGTATGTGGAGCCAATTCCTTGCCACTCAAATCTTAAGAGAGACACGCAGCTAACCCAACATTAATTGCTGCTACCCAAGACAGAACAAAGTTAGAAAAAGACGAACAGGCGCGCTCTGCTGAGCTCTGATTATCACCTAGGAAAATCCCTGTCTGCCGGTGCTGCGGACATACATTACCAAACTGTCTTCTTAACTGCCAGAACCCGATCTGGCGTACCGGAGGCGATGGCTGGTTGCTTCGACGTCCTGTCGTGGTGATGATAATGTCACGAGTATAGCCCGAAACGAATTATCCTGGTTTGGTTGTTCCAGACTAAAGACTTCCTAGCAATACAAATACGCCTCTGAGGGAGACAAAGAAGGCTCGCCACACAATCACTGACAGTACGGTGATTGATTTTAACAAGCGAAGTCACACTGTAACTCCGATACAGTCAACTTTAGCCAAAACTGCTCAAGACAGACAACATAGGCCGCTTGTACGCAGAACGCTCAATTGCCAACTGTACTCGGAAAGTTACGTTGAAGTCGAAACTTCAGCAACTTCGTCAAACAGTTACAATTAAATAAAAGTATATTAGACAGCCAACGGAAAGTAGGCTGTCCAGAGCAGCGAGAGCTCAGTCTTGTAACCTACTTCGACCGAAAGGCGAGAGCCGACTACCTAGAGCACCCGTACAGGCCGAACACACAACATTCCCGCCCCCACGACAGTGGCCGTGGTTAAACGTTCCAATCAGCAACTCGAAAACCGGCGGAAAATTCCACTCTATTGCCGGAGCACTACCATTCCACCAATGGAGATTCTTGGCGCCAATTTCTGCGCTGATTTTGCTACGTCACGGAGCTATGCCCTGAGCAAGCCAATCACAGTTACTATTTTGCAGAAAGCGCGGGAATTTTCCCGCCACAACTGCCTGGGTACACAAGTCATTCCCACGCCTCGCTGGTAGCCCGCCAGAAAGTGTTTTTGCTAAGTTTCTGCGAAGTAACGGAACCTCTAGCCCAGCCGCTACTTCAGGCCCCTGCGGGCGTGTCTCTTGACAATGTCGGCGTCTGCAAAGCATTCACTCGACTCCCTCACACCCGTCGGCTTAACCCTCTCGAGATCAGCGGAGCCCGCCTGTCACCGGACCACCTGGGTGACGAGAGACGCTGCGTGGGAAGTCCGCATGTGAAGGAATAGCAACTTTTCACCGCATGCAATTAGAGAGGAAAATCGTAAGATAGAAATATGAGAGGGGGCTCATGCCACCTCTCAAGGTATAGGTCTATAGTTTTGCGCATCTGCTCGACGACCCTTCTTGAAGACTGGGACTACCTGTGCTCTTTTCCAATCATTTGGAACCTTCTGTTCCTCTAGAGACTTGCGGTACACGACTGTTAGAAAGGGGGGCAAGTCCTTTCGCGTACTCTGTGTAGAATCGAATTGGTATCCCGTCAGGTCCAGTGGACTTTCCTCTGTTGAGTGATTCCAGTTGCTTTTCTATTCCTTGGACACTTATTTCGATGTCAGCCATTTTTTCCTTTGTGCGAGGATTTGGAGAAGGAACTGCTGTGCGGTCTTTCTCTGTGAAATAGGTTTGGAAAAAGGTGTTTAGTATTTCAGCTTTACGCGTGTCATCCTCTGTTTCAATGCCATCATCATGCCGGAGTGTCTGGATATGCTGTTTCGAGCCACTTACTGATTTAACGTAAGACCAGAACTTCCTGGTCCCCACGTCTCGCCTGAGTTACACAACTTTGAGACATGTGGCCACGTTCGCACTATTTCTTGGATTACGCTAGATGCAGACAGCTGGGGTACACTAATTGTTTCCTGGGGGGCACAGGGTGGCGACAGGAACGGCACCTGGCCACCCCTCAACCTTCACCTTGGCAAATCCCTACCTAACCATGCCGACCCTGCGAACCCTGAGGTAAGAGGCACAAGCAAAAGAAAAGAAAGTTTATCCCTTGTTTTTTGAATATGTTTCCTGTTTTATGAATGAGTTTGTTGTGGTAGGTCATTGTATGTCATGTTTTTTTTTTTTTTTTTTTTTTTTTTTTTTTTTTTTTTTTTTTGTAGTGCAAGTTGTACGAGTTTGGTTAGTCTTTTTCATAATTTGTCCCTTTATTTTTTGTTTCGTTTGTTTACCATTGTTTGTGTCCATTTTCTAATGCTGTTTCTTTTCTAATGGCTAACTCTTTCTGCTAATTAGAAGTGTTTAGGAGGATCCTGTTCAGCGTGTTTAACATGTATCTGACTGCTGCTCGTTTGTGGTTCTGTGGGTGATTTGAAGTTGCGTAAGTCACCTGTTGTGGATTTTCTGTATATGTCAAATGTGTTTTTATTATTCTCTTTTCTTATGGTTATGTCGAAAATGTTGAGTGGGTTTTCTTGTTCTTCTGCTTATGGGATCTTCATGTTTTTGCGTACAGAACAAGAAAACACACTCTCCCCCTCTCCCCCGCCCCCTTCTCGCAGTTTCATTTCACTTCTCGCTCCACACCGTCTACTGTAACTCACATTCCATCACACTGCTATATACGTATGTCCACTCACCATGGTTTCCCCCTCCCATAAAAAAATTAAAAAATAAAAAAAATTAACAATTCTCTCCATCGCTATTCCTTCTCTACTCTTACACAATACATAAATACACAGAAACATAATTAAATAGCATTTAAAAAACAAACACGTTGTAGGTCAAAGACAAAGTAGTACAAAGGTTTGGTTGGCAACATTACAGAACACAAACAACAACACATACTTGAAGTACAAAAACAAACAGAATACAGTGGAGTGCAAAAAATTATGTTATGAGAAATGCGTAGTGTTGCAGAACGTCTAAAAATTAGACCAAACTTATCAGTGTCTAACGCAGAGAAACAGTGGTGTTCTAGCAGACGGCATTTCCCGATGTAAGCGAGAAATCAGCCGAAAAATCACCGTAAGTACAAATCAACCTATTCCAAACGAGCTGTTTTACGATCTAAAAAGCAAATCAAAATGTAAATAACTTAATTATAGACCACCGATGATGATTTATCTCAATAAAGCGAAACGCGTCTGATGAAAAAATCACACATTTTTGCAGTTGCAACGACGGATCAAAAGTATCCTTATGAATTATAAAGCAATTACGGGCACTGTGACCACACAAATGAAGAAATAGAGAGACATGTAAACAGGGACAATACGGCGCTGCGATCGGCAACTCCTATATAAGAAAAGTATCTGGTCCAGTTGTTAGATCGGTTATTGTTGCTGCAATGGCGGGTTATCAAAATTTAAATGATTTTGAACATGGTGTTATAGGGTGATGGGACACAGTATCTCCGAGGTAGGGATGAAGTGGGGATTTTCCCGTACTATTATTTCAAAAATGGTTCAAATGGCTCTGAGCACTATGGGACTGAACAGCTAGTGGTCATCAGTCCCCTAGAACTTAGAACTACTAAACCTAACTAACCTAAGGACATCACACACATCCACCCCCGAGGCAGGATTCGAACCTGTGGCCGCAGCGGTCGCGCGGTTCCAGACTAAAGCGCCTAGAACCACTCGGCCACTTCGGCCGGCACTACTATTTCACTAGCGCACCGTGAATATCAGGAATACGGTAAAACATCAAATCTCTGACATCGCTGCGGCCGGAAAAAGATCCTGCAAGAACGGGACCAACGACGACTGAAGAGAATTGTTCAACGTGACAGATATGCAACCCTTCCTCAAATTGCTGCAGATTTCAATGCTGGGCCATTAACAAGTGTCGGTGTGTGAACCATTGAAGGAAACATCATCGATGTGGGCTTCCGGAGCCGAAGGTCAACTCGTGTACCCATGATGACTGCACGACACAAAGCTTTACGCCTCGCCTGGGCTCGTCAACACCGGCATTGAACTGTTGATGACTGGAAACATGATGCCTGGTCGGACGAGTTTCAAATTGTATCGAGAAGATGGACGTGTACGGGTATGGAGACAACCTCATGAATCCATGGACCTTGCATGTCATCAGGAGACTGTTCAAGCTGGTGAATTCTCTGTAACGGTGTGGGGCCTGTGTAGTTGGAATGATAGGGGACCCCCGATACCCCTAGATACGACTCTGACAGGTGACAGGTACGTAAGCATTCTGTTTGATCACCTACACCCATTCATGTCCATTGTGCATTCCGACGGACTTAATCAATTCCAGCAGGGCAATACGACATCCCATACGTGCTGTAGAGTGGCTCCAGGAACACTGTTCTGATTTGGCCGCCTTACTCACCTGACATGAAGAGATAGCGACCCCCCCCCCCCCTCCCCCGACAACTCTTACGGATTTATCGACAGCCCCGCCGCATTCACGGTGTCAACTCCCTCCAGCGCTACTTCAGACATTAGGCGAGACCATGCCACATCGTGTTGCGGCACTTCTGCGTGCTCGTTGGGCTGTACATAAGATTTGGCACGTGTAGCAGATTCTTTGCCTGTCCAGTGTAGTTTAACCTTATTTTAATTCTTCTTCTTCCGTATCCGGATGCACCAATTATGTCTTCCCTTCCCAGTACTTAGCAACGTAGTTTGCTTTGTCATTGACTTTCAAAATATCATCTTTAGTGCATGTTATAGACATATCTGGGCAAATCAATAGGTGGTCCTGTATTGCTCCGCATTCACACCTATCGCTATCACTGTAACCCCATTTAAATAGGTTTGATTTGCACCCAGTTACTCCAGTGCGCAGCCGGTTTAATGACCTCCAAGTTGTAAAAGGTAGTTGAAATCCTGCAGATCCCTCCTCAAGTAGTTCCATTGTGGAGTGTGGCGCCATTTCTTCCCAGAGAGAGAGAGAGACAGCCGCCTTGCGACGGGCTCGGTGGCGAGCTCTTCAGTAGTTTCAATGAAACTCCTGCGGGATTTCAGCCGGACACGTTGTTTTCGGTGCATATGCATTAGATGTCGAAGATCATTCTTTTGTTTTGATCTTTCGATCTCGGCGGCTACTTGTCTGCGGATAGTGGGTGGTGCTATGCCTATGATGGGGTAAATGATGTCTGTGGGAGTTGGTTTGAGGCATCCTGTGGCAATACGTACAGTTTCGTTTACGGCGACGTCAACTTGCTTTGTGTAAGCAGAGTTCCTCCAAACTGGCGCCGCGTATTCCGCTGCTGAGACGCTTAGCGCCAGACCCGTGGTGCGCAAAACATGTGGTTGAGCTCCCCACGATGAAGCTGTTAGCTTCCGCAGTATGTTGTTCCTGGCACAGACCTTTTTTTTAGTGTTGTGGCAGTGCTGCTTAAAAGTAAGTGCTCTGTCCAGTGTTACTCCCAGGTATTTTGGGCTGTTTGTATGTTTCAGCTCTTCCCCTTGCCACATGACTCGGAGTTTCCGTTTGGCTTGTTTGCTCCTAAGATGGAAGGCGGATACTTGAGATTTACTAGGGTTTGGTTTGAGATTATTGCCGTCGTAATAGGTAGCAAGTTCTGTTAAGGCTCCTGTGAGATTCTTCTCCACTGGTTCAAAGGTTTTATCCTGAGTGGCCACTGCTGCATCATCAGCATATATGAACATTCGTGTCTGGTGGCTGATGGGAAGATCATTGGTATAGATGTTAAATAATATTGGAGCCAAGACACTACCCTGTGCAAGTCCATTTTTCTGTGTCCTCCATCGGCTGTCTTTAGATTCTAAGGTTACATAGTAGCGTCTGTTCTGTAGCATGCATTGCACGAACGTAGAAAGGGTGTAGTCCTTAGTGACATTATACACTTTCTGGGTAAGCAACTTACGGCTAACTGTGTCATACGCAGCACTGAGACCCAGGAGTGAGCCCCAGTTACTTCTCTTCTCTGATAGCCGCCTTCGATGTACTGTGTGAGATTAAGGATTTGGCCACAGCATGATTTTCCTGGTCGAAATCCAGCTTGTTCGTTAATGAGGGCGTTGTCCACATAATCAGCTATGCGTTTGAGGATCATTCGCTCCAGCACTTTAAATAAATGACAAAGTAGTGAGACAGGCCGGAAATTTTTAGCTTCAGCTGGGTCTTTCCCTGGTTTTAATAACGCAATAACCCGAGCTTTCCTCCACAGTTTAGGAATTTGCATTGTTGTGATACAGTTATTCATTAGCTCTAGGATCCATGCTTGTATTCCCGGTCCAAAATGTTTAATTTGTTCAGATCTCAGATCGTCGAGGTCAGCGGCCTCATTGTTTTTCAAATCGTTGATGGCATCTTGTAGCTCCTGAATGAAGAACGGGCGAGCTAGGAAGCTAATCTCCTCGTTCAATTTTCTTTTAATTTTGCCATTCCTGATCTTCCTTTTAGTTTTTCCGTTCATGACTAGTTGGTGAGCTACCTGATCGGATGTAACTTCACTGTAATTTGGTTGTGGTTCTGTTGGGTCGTTGTTGAGACTTTTGACCAGTTCCCATGCCTTCCTACTGCTGTGCTTCATGTCCGTCTCTTGTAGGAGGTTGCACCACTTTTCCTTTCTCGCTTCGGAGATACCAGACATCAGTACCTCACCTGCCTGGATCGTTTCCTCTGAGAGGGGGTCCATATTGTACAGTTCTTCATACTTTTTCAGAGCTTCCTTGCTGCTACCATTGAGTCCAGCGATATACTGGATGCGGCACCCTCTAGGTATGCGCCGACGAGAGATTTTCTTGACAAGGTCTATAAAAGTTTCATATGATTGTATCTCTGGTTTAATTTCCAAGATCTCCTTATCAAGGTCCTCTGTGAAAAGTTCCCAAAGAGCTTTTTTGAAACTGAAGCGTCTCTTGAAGGGCATTACATCTGATTTGATTACTGCAGTAATGCAGCAAGTTATTGCTCTGTGTTGCGATCTTGGAATTGGGTCCTCGATTTGCTTTACAGTTTGCAGGGATACCTTTTCGGAGACAAAGATGTTATCTGGATTATATCCTCGTTTCCATCTTCCACTGTTAAATGATGCAGGCAACTTTGGGTCATGTATCAATTTCAGTTTAGCCTGGTCCGCCCAGATCTCCAGCATTTCGCCATCGTCATTTGTCTCTTTATATCCCAATGCGAGACCGTGACAATTAAAATCTCCTAGTACAACCTTAATGTTTTTTGAATGGAAATTTCCAGGCTCCGTAAATTTGAACCTCGCACTGGGTCGTTTATGCTAGGATGTTACTGTACATGAATGTAGCTCAATAGTTAAAATTTCTATATTTTCTTCGCAGGTCAAAGCACAGGAGCATACGTCTAAGTTCGGTTTCACAAATATAGCACTTCCGTACCTTTCGTGTGGTCTCTCAAGAACTAATTTCATGCCCTGTATTTTTGGTCTGTGGCTAGTTGGTGCTCTGTGTGTTTCTTGTAACACTAAAACATCACAGTTGTTTCGTTTGCATATGTCAGATAATAAAATTTCTTTATTTACAGATAAGCCTTCAATATTGCAGGAAGTTGTCACTAGTGATGGTCTTGATAAAGGCCTTTTTTGAGTCTCTTCGGAGAGTTGTTTTGTCATCTTTGGATTCGGTGCTCCAGTGTTTGCGGGATTGGCCGACTAGGTCGTTTCCAGGGGACGCCCGATTGCTTGTTGTTCGAGTGGTGAACGCAATCTTCGTGGAGGCTCCTGCAGTGTCCCCCACCTTATTTTAATGAAACAACGCTCAAATAAACTCGCATTATACGAGCTAAATCACTGTGAAATTAAACTATTATAAAATAAACATTCGTCATATGGCTGTGTTGCCGCGTACAAGCGTTATCCCTCAGTAATGATCAGCTTGAAGCACTAAACAGCGCAGTTGCATCACATCCCAGCCAGTCGCTTGTTCGATTACTAATTGTCTCGCAGACAACTGCCTCTTCGTCGAATTGTGCTGCTAGCTCGGAATCTGGCGCGTTTTCTTATATACATGGTGGCTTTTAACTCAATTAGCTAGCTCTTTGTATTATATTACTGCTACTCGTTTGGACGTATTACAACACAACGTATCACTGTGTTAGCTGAAGAATAATGAAGGAATAGATACGGTTCGCAGTTGTAAAACAACAACGGAACGGTACAAGACAATGCTACTTTGTGGTTTGTACATATGCCAGCCCGCTAGAGGGTTTCTTGTTTATTATTTTCCACATATATCTGATTATATTGGCATTAAAATATTCGTAACACATTCTTCGCTAAGTATCAACACCGTTTTTATGGTCAGGGTTCGTGGGCCTGAGGCATCTGCAAACAGATATAGAGGAAACTGCGGTACTAAGCGCGCTTTGACCAGTGACGTAGTGACACGCGCCAGAGGTCATAAACAACGTGGTGAGTGTAACGTCAAGCGAATGGAGATATTTTGTGACATAAATAACACAGACAGTTTTCATTCCAGAATTTACTAAAGCGGATAAAATTGTTAGAAATACATCAGTTACATGTACCAAGAAGATAATATTTCTTGTAAAGAAATCGAATCGAGTATCTTAAAGAAAAGTTCAGCAGCTGCAGTAGCTCTAGGGCCTCGTGCAAAGGAACGTAGAAAAATAAACCTGTTGTTGTTGTTGTTGTGGTCTTCAGTCCTCAGACAGGTTTGATGCAGCTCTACATGCTACTCTATCGTGTGCAAGCTTCTTCATCTCCCAGTACCTACTGCAGCCTCCATCATTCATCTCTTGGTCTGCCTCTACGATTTTTACTCTCCGCACTGCCCTCCAATACTAAATTTGTGATCCCTTGATACCTCAGAACATATCCTATCAACCGATCCCTTCTTCTAGTCAAGTTGTGCCACAAACTCGTCTTCCCCCCAATCCTATTCAATAACTCCTCATTAGTTATGTGATCTACCCATCTAATCTTCAGCATTCTTCTGTAGCACCACATTTCGAAAGCTTCTATTCTCTTCTTGTCCAAACTATTTATCGTCCATGTTTCACTTCCATACATGGCTGCACTCCATACAAATACTTTCAGAAACGACTTCCTTACACTTAAATCTACACTCGACATTAACAAATTTCTTTTCTTCAGAAACGCTTTCCTTGCCATTGCCAGTCTTTTATATCCTCTCTACTTTGACCATCATCAGTTATTTTGCTCCCCAAATAGCAAAACTCCTTTACTACTTTAAGTGTCTCATTTCCTAATCGAATTCCCTCAGCATCACCCGACTTAATTCGACTACATTCCATTATCCTTGTTTTGCTTTTGTTGATGTTCATTTTATATCCTCCTTTCAAGACACTGTCCATTCCATTCAACTGCTCTTCCAAGTTCTTTGCTGTCTCTGACAGAATTACAATGTCATCGGCGAACCTCAAAGTTTTTATTTCTTCTCCATGGATTTTAATACCTACTCCGAACTTTTCTTTTGTTTCTCTTATTGCTTGCTCAATATACAGATTGAATAACATCGGAGAGAGGCTACAACCCCCTCTCACTCCCTTCCCAACCACTGCTTCCCTTTCATGTCACTCGACTCTTATAACTGCCATCTGGTTTCTGTACAAATTGTAAATAGCCTTACGCTCCCTGTATTTTAGCCCTGCCACCTTCAGAATTTGAAAGAGAGTATTCCAGTCTACATTGTCAAAAGCTATTGTCAAAAGCTTTCTCTAAGTCTACAAATGCTAGAAACGTAAGAAAAATAAACTAGTATATGGAAATACACTTCAGCTACACAGTTCAAGGGAAGATTGTGATCAATTTCTTTTGGGTGGGCCCCACAGCCTCAATAAATTTGGAGGACATTATTCAACCGGGCTGTGTTTCAAATTATTTTATTTGCGCTACTACGAGAGGTGCTGAAAAGCAATACCTCCAAGATTTTTATTCCGTTCTCAGTATCGACTGAGGTACTACATGACATGCATATTACTCGTTCGACTTTCCCAGTTCACTGAGGCGAGTTAAATCCTTTGCCGCTAGAGGGCGCCTGTAACGTGGCGGTGTGAGACGTAACTACACTCCTGGAAATGGAAAAAAGAACACATTGACACCAGTGTGTCAGACCCACCATACTTGCTCCGGACACTGCGAGAGGGCTGTGCAAGCAATGATCACACGCACGGCACAGCGGACACACCAGGAACCGCGGTGTTGGCCGTCGAATGGCGCTAGCTGCGCAGCATTTGTGCACCGCCGCTGTCAGTGTCAGCCAGTTTGCCGTGGCATACGGAGCTCCATCGCAGTCTTTAACACTGGTAGCATGCCGCGACAGCGTGGACGTGAACCGTATGTGCAGTTGACGGACTTTGAGCGAGGGCGTATAGTGGGCATGCGGGAGGCCGGGTGGACGTAACGCCGAATTGCTCAACACGTGGGGCGTGAGGTCTCCACAGTACATCGATGTTGTCGCCAGTGGTCGGCGGAAGGTGCACGTGCCCGTCGACCTGGGACCGGACCGCAGCGACGCACGGATGCACGCCAAGACCGTAGGATCCTACGCAGTGCCGTAGGGGACCGCACCGCCACTTCCCAGCAAATTAGGGACACTGTTGCTCCTGGGGTATCGGCGAGGACCATTCGCAACCGTCTCCATGAAGCTGGGCTACGGTCCCGCACACCGTTAGGCCGTCTTCCGCTCACGCCCCAACATCGTGCAGCCCGCCTCCAGTGGTGTCGCGACAGGCGTGAATGGAGGGACGAATGGAGACGTGTCGTCTTCAGCGATGAGAGTCGCTTCTGCCTTGGTGCCAATGATGGTCGTATGCGTGTTTGGCGCCGTGCAGGTGAGCGCCACAATCAGGACTGCATACGACCGAGGCACACAGGGCCAACACCCGGCATCATGGTGTGGGGAGCGATCTCCTACACTGGCCGTACACCACTGGTGATCGTCGAGGGGACACTGAATAGTGCACGGTACATCCAAACCGTCATCGAACCCATCGTTCTACCATTCCTAGACCGGCAAGGGAACTTGCTGTTCCAACAGGACAATGCACGTCCGCATGTATCCCGTGCCACCCAACGTGCTCTAGAAGGTGTAAGTCAACTACCCTGGCCAGCAAGATCTCCGGATCTGTCCCCCATTGAGCATGTTTGGGACTGGATGAAGCGTCGTCTCACGCGGTCTGCACGTCCAGCACGAACGCTGGTCCAACTGAGGCGCCAGGTGGAAATGGCATGGCAAGCCGTTCCACAGGACTACATCCAGCATCTCTACGATCGTCTCCATGGGAGAATAGCAGCCTGCATTGCTGCGAAAGGTGGATATACACTGTACTAGTGCCGACATTGTGCATGCTCTGTTGCCTGTGTCTATGTGCCTGTGGTTCTGTCAGTGTGGTCATGTAATGTATCTGACCCCAGGAATGTGTCAATAAAGTTTCCCCTTCCTGGGACAATGAATTCCCGGTGTTCTTATTTCAATTTCCAGGAGTGTATGTCGGTGCGTGAGAGACTGTCAGAAGACTGAAAACAAGAATTCGGAGAGTTGGTCCACACATGGAGCACGACAATGGCAGCCTAAATACGAACGCTGCTACATCTGCAACAGTCGGATGCCTTGGGTTCAGTGTCACCGACCGGGCTACATACAGTCACGCCCTGGCTCCATTAAGTTTTCATCTGTATCCAAAACTGAAAGAACAACTTCGAGGACTTCACTTTGATGGCGATGAGGCGGTTCAAGCAGAGGTGAGGTTGTGGCTCCGTCGACATTCTATTGTGATGGCCACACTGCCCGTTCTCAAGTGCATCTGGAACAAGGCATTTACTCATGCAGATGCGTCACTCACACGAACAAGTGTATGTACTGTTAGTTGTTGTAAGCATTACGACGACAATTGATCGCTTCTGTGCACCAGTGCGCAAGGCACGTTATCTTTTAACGAAGCTAGGACGATGTAGCTATATCTGGTTCAAAATGGTTCAAATGGCTCGGAGCACTATGCGACTTAACTTCTGAGGTCATCAGTCGCCTAGAACTTAGAACTAATTAAACCTAACTAACCTATGGACATCACACACACCCATGCCCGAGGCAGGATTCGAACCTGCGACCATAGCGGTCGCTCGGTTCCAGACTGTAGTGCCTAGAATCGCAAGGCCACTCCGGCCAGCAGCTATATCCGTTACTGTACGCATAGATACACTGAGACCAGGCATTGCCGAAACTAGTTGTGCAAATAAAATAAATTAAAACACAGCCTGGTGGAATAATGCCATTCTTCGAAGATTGTGATACTACTAAGTTCAGCTACAACATGAATATTACCTGTTTTCCGAATCGTTTGATGCGACCTGCCATGAATTCGTAGCTTTTGCCAACTTCTTCATCTCAGACTCTGTCCTCTCCTACAGTTTTTCCCTCTACAGCTCCCTGCAATAGCATGGAGGCTACGCCCTGATGTCTTAACACGTGTCCTATAATCCTGCCCCATCTTCCTGTTGTAGGCGCCCCTGTGGTCCCGGTCGCCTACTGTGGACTGGATGGCCGAGCAGTAACGTCTCCAGTTGTCAGGATGCTAGGAAATGACTGGACGCGTCAGAAACGCCAAAGAAACATTATTAGTTCATAACACCTTTATTCCTGCCGAGTACAATGTGGCCCGTGTAACACAGGCTGGCTGAGCTTTGTGATATCAACGACCTACCCCGAGTTCTCACTGACTCGTAGCGATGACACCAGCTCCGGGCCACACAGTCTTGCTGGCGCAGCGCCGCGTGCTGTGACGTAGCGTAGGAATGTCCTTACTTCATTCTTCGGCCCCGCATGGCTGGTGGCGCCCGGCTGGCTGGCCAACCCGGCTGCGGACAGCGAGCCGCTGCATGCAGGAGGCTCCAGGTTGGTCCCAGTGCTTTCGGTATGAGAGGCGTTCTCGTAGTGTGAAGTGTACTCTATCCCAACCCGTCTTCTTCCCTGCTCCTCCTGGTGGCTCATCCATGGTGGACGGGCGGAATGGGCTGCAGTCCTCCAGCGTCGTCGGCTCACCCAGTTCTGATGGCGGAGGCACAGGGCCCAGGCGCCGCACGATCTCGATGACGGCTCACTGATGTGGTCAGCATTGGCGGCGAGCAAGTCTGCCGCGATGTCTGCTAATCCTGGGTTGATGATTGACAGCGTCAGCAGAGAGGACCAGAGCTGGTACTGTCCCCTCACATATGCTGCTGGATGGGCCACCCTTACTGCAACATCTCCTTAATAAAGATTAACATGTTGTAAGTAGGCTGTTTAGGTTTTCTTATTGGTAACGCCACATAGCGCTCTGTATGAAAATCACTGGCTGTGCTGTGTGCAGTCTGTGGCTAGTTTGCATTGTTGTCTGCCATTGTAGAGTTGGGCAGCTGGATGTGAACAGCGCGTAGCGTTGCGCAGTTGGAGGTGAGCCGCCAGCAGTGGTGGATGTGGGGAGAGAGATGGCAGAGTTTTGAAATTTGTAAGACTGGATGTCATGAACTGCTATATATATTATGACTATTAAGGTAAATACATTGTTTGTTCTCTATTAAAATCTTTCATTTGCTAACTATCCCTATCAGTAGTTAGTGCCTTCTGTAGTTTTAATCTTTTATTTAGCTGGCAGTAGTGGTGCTTGCTGTATTGCAGTAGTTCGAGTAATGAAGATTTTTGTGAGGTAAGTGATTTGTGAAAGGTATAGTTTAATGTTAGTCAGGGCCATTCTTTTGTAGGGATTACTGAAAGTCAGATTGCGTTGCGCTAAAAAAAAATATTGTGTGTCAGTTTAAGCACAGTCATGTACAATTGTTCAAAGGGCATATTTCGTATGGCGACCCTGCCAGGATACCTCACTGGAATCTTCTGATTTTTTCTTGTAGTTTGTGTAATTAGTGTAGATTTTGTTTATTGCTAGTGCGTAATTGTAGAGAGAATTTCCTTTGTAGTAGTAATTTTTCATTGTTGTACAGTAAAAAAGTTGTGGCAAACTATTGTTCATGAAAATCACGACATCTTGCAAGCTAAAATTGACTCAGTTGCGTCTACCAATTCGGTTAAGCAACTTGCAAAAACTCAGGAAAACTTAAAGGACGCAGTAGAT
Source organism: Schistocerca serialis cubense (assembly GCF_023864345.2). NCBI lineage: Eukaryota > Metazoa > Arthropoda > Insecta > Orthoptera > Acrididae > Schistocerca > Schistocerca serialis. The sequence goes on from NC_064647.1 coordinate 115,321,695, forward strand.
ACGATTTCAATAAAAATGGACACTCTGAAACTTGGTTCAGAAAAACACACAGAGCAAATAATTTCACTAATGGATAAAGTAGCCGAACTTTGACATCAGTTCACTAACTTATCTACAAAGGTAGATGATGATCTGAATGACACAAGACCAGTAGCCTTCACGGACACTGAAGAGTATGAACAAATTAGAAAATTCAAACAAAATCAAAATCAAATCAATACACAGTACAAAAGAGAAATCCGGGAAGTACAAGATCAGTTGGCACAAGTAATACAAGAATTACATATTTCAGAGGACACTCGCGCTCCAGTACAGGAAGAGGGACATAAAAATACGGAGCAACCACAAAATAATAACACAGGACACTTCGGAAATTATGAAAGAAATTGGCAAGGTGCACCGAATTTTGAAATGCAACAGCCGAAACAACGTAACAGTGACCGATATGCGACTCGCCAACACGATGATTTTGACTATATGCTGTTCATTACTACACGTAAATTCAAAACATTTAAGAATTCTGGCAATGACATTCATCCACAAGCGTGGCTTCATCAATTCTCTCATTGTTTTCCTCCCAACTGGTCATTAGAGCACAGATTATGTGTGGCTATTTAGAGAATGAACCAGCTGTAAGAATGTGATCGGTCATTCACGATTGCCACAGTGAAGGAGAATTTTATCATGCCTTCCTCTCAGCATATTGGTGTCAAGCCACACAAGACCAAGTAAAACATAGCATCATAATGATGAAACATTTCGAACAATCTGAATTTTCCAGTCTTGTGAAATATTTTGAAGACATGTTGCACAAGAATCAGTACCTGTCAAACCCTTACAGCCCCTCAGAACTCATCCGCATTTGCTTAATCAAATTGCTTGAACATTTACGACATATTATTTTGGTCGGACGTTGAAAAGACGACATTGCAGATTTTCAGGGACTGTTACAAGAATTGGAAATTGACACTGACAATCGTGGAATGCGAAAACAGGAGTACAACAATTACAGGTCACATCCGTCACAATTCCATGATGACAGAAATAATAAATGGACAAGACAAGGCTATTCTTACAACGTAAATCGTGACCAAAACAGACACCACCCATATGACAACCGTTGGCAGAGTAGTAATAATTACAGGGACAGATCACCTCTCCGCAGTAATGACTATCACAGAGACAATCACAGAAACAGACAATATGGGAACCAAAACAATTATTATCAAGGAAGACAGAATAACTTCAGATGCAACAGTTCAGCGCGCAGTTACAATTCAGGGAGAAATTCTCCACCACGTAACCGACAAGAAAGAAACTACAGGAACTACTGACGTGACGACAGACGGTATAATCGTAACGACAGACCTGAACTGCATCAGAACTGGCGAGATTCAAACAGGGCAGAGCCCTTTCGACAAGGTGAATTTGTAGTAGTTAGGTCTCCTAATCCCAATAACGACGCGCGCCAACAAAGAGACAGACAATGACTCGCACCGCAGGCAGCCACTTACGCCAGCTGGCTCAACGAAAAATAACGTAGACGCTAACCTTGAGAAAAATTTTAGCATTTCTTACTGATGTATACCACATGATAATTGCGTTGAAGTTGAAACTCTGCCTACTAGGAAGAGTAAAGGATTGCCCCACATTTCACATGTAAAACCGTTTATTGAAAGATAATCTGCTTTTTAACTTAGTCTTTGCTATAAAATTTTTCACTTCATGTTACTAGTACTCTTTGTCACACTTAGAAACTGTTAACATGCAACAATGTTTTGAAGTTAACTATCCAGTCTAGAACCTAGGGAACATATTTAGACAGTATTTAAGAGTGCATTGTTATAGTGAGCAGACGACACAGTGTTGTTATGTGTACATTCTTGCTTGTTAGTTGCACGATTACATAACGACTATAAGGCTCACATACTTAGAACATTTATCAGTACTGCTAATGAGATTTTAATGCAACATTTTAGTTTACTTGAAAATACATTCTGTATTTAAAGTACTTTCTGTGAGATACCAGATGACACAGTGGTTAGTTTATGTGACAGCTACACGATTTTATCACGACGCTGCTAATGAGTGACAATTTACAATGTTGCTTTTGCGGTGTATCTGTTTTATATCTGCACAGTTTTTCTGAATTCTTCTGGAAAGTAAAACATGTCTTAGTAGTAACTTTTGTGGTATAGCTACAATGGGACAGCCTTTTCCATAGCACAACAATACGTTACAGCACAGTACTTTCTTCATCACGGCAATAAGCGTAATAGCTAAGATATCTATACGCAAAGCCTTTCACTTTTGTTTATGAGGAGGTGAGTACATTGACTTCAGCAGAACTTTGCTTACAAAGGACGATAACTACGACAGTTCCACAGCAAGACACACATTTAGCGCTACAGGACACGCATTTGAGTGATTAATTTTGTACTTAAAATATATTTTTTTAAGATTTTTGAATTACAATGATACAAAGGTTTTACGTGATACATTTCATTCCATTGCTGTAATCTGTAACACCTGAGGTTATAATTACATTAATCCTCAGGGGGGTACACGCTGACTTTGTGTACCATGTGTTTGGCAAGCACAAGGAGCCCTGCCTAATATGGTATTTGCCTATACAACTTTACACATCGGTACCATATTCCTCTAACACAGAATTACACAGCTATGTGATTATTTAACAGAGAAACAAACATTTTTTTACTACGTCAGTGACAGATATTTATGCAATTACACAGTTGAATAACTTCACACTTATGAAATTGTATTTTGTCTGTACTTTGTGAACTGTTCATATTTTTTCGGAACCATTGTGATACTATGAGAGCTTTGAATGATATATTTGAGATGGGATCATGATTTTTATAGTACGTTTGAGGTAGATGACACTATTTAAATGATCAGAGAATTTTTTTAGGTTTTGAAATTACTGGAGGAAGCTACGACGATTTTGAGATGTGATTGATCTTCTATGATGTTATTATTATGACGACGATGTGTAATATGCTTTTGAGGTATGTTTATGATCAATAAGCTGATGCTATATGAGGAATTTGATTATGCTACGTATTTTTTATGATGAAATATTGAAGAAGTGTCGATGAATATGTACATGTGTAATAAGGTAAGGAATAAGGAGTAGTGGTTAGGGACTCTGATTTGTGGAAAAGGATGTTGGAAACCAAGAATCGTACTTTAGAATTATGAAATGTGTGTACATGTGTGAATGTATCACAATGCCACTGAAAATTTTTTGGACACTGTTGTATTTATAGGATTTTGTTTCTACACATTTGTAACGCAAATTCTCGACCTGTGAAATTTTTTATATGAGACTGTCACTGTAGTGCAAACTGGTGTCGTAAATATTTCGGTAAGAAAGTTAAGTGACCACCTGCACGTAATGCATCGTGGGCACCCAGCTGCGCACAATCGCCTGGAAAAAAGCCATTAGTGTGTGCCTTTCAGAGGCACAGGCGAAAAAAAGAAAAGGGGCCATTATCCTCGCTATTGACATTCCTTTGTAGAAAGCAAGCAAATACGACACGCTCAAACTTGAAAACATATGATAACACTGTGGAGCTCTTAATTTATGATATTTACTGAAATGTCTAATGAAATGATGAGAAATATTTTATGTCTATATACATAATTATGACTACTGTCTTTCTAGATGAGAGATTTTTTTTACTACCTTATGAAATGCCATATGGCTAATGAATGATGTTTCATGCCTTCCTTTGTACAGAGATTTACTCATTTTCTTTAATATCTAGTTTCTAGCTGCACTGCAGCATTGATTTTTATAAAATTTAATAGATGTACTAATATCACTATTTTCTGTCTACAGACCCAGTAAAGAATACGTTTTTCATATAATTTCTTAGAAAAGAGAGCACAAATAAACATTTCCCTTCACAGGAATAGCATAAATATTTTTTTTAATGACTTGGTAACTTTCTTGCAGAGTAAGTTTTTGTGATGCATCACTCTAGTGTTAAGATGTGACATCGGTATTAGACATGGCCATTTTTACTGTAATATTTTTTCTGCTTGAGCTTTGTCATGTTTAGATATAAGTTATTGCATTTGCTGCTGCTGTTTGCCAGGCATAGTGCTACTAAATTTCACTTTACATTACTCTGTTAAGCCAGTTTTACTACGAATTTATTTTTCTTGTTTGCTGTGCATTGCCTTATATTAGTTGTACTATTGCATTTGCTTTGCTAATTTATGCTGCTTGCTATGCCATTTGTATTTTTTATCAATGCTGTTTGTGTTAATTGTTTTGTGCTGCTGCATTGCCTCGTTCCTTAGTTTAGCATCTGAGCTCAGTAGATTTAAGTTAGCTTAAGGTGGGGTAGGCTATATGAGAGAACGAGTTGTGATGAATTGGAAGAAATGCATTGAGAAGCTATAAGAAAATGGTTTGGCCAAAAAAAGTATTTTGAAAGAGGATATGAGCAAAAAAGTAGGGTTTAGGGACAACAGGTTTAGGTAGGATTTTCTTGGAAATAAATGATGAGGTAAGATAATGGAAAATAAATAATGAGGTGAGAAATATGTGAACATAAAAATACAGAAACCATGCTTGGATAGGATTTTTTTGGTGGAAACAAATGTTGAAATAAGACGAAAGATCTATGGAATGAAGTTTTAGGTTGGACTGCAGTACCACATGTCACACTGAAAACAAACCCTGTCCTGTATTTTTGTGTTATTACACTATGTATATTTGTGTTTTTCCAGTCTTTATGTGTTTAGCTGATGAGAGTTGTGTTGTAGAAATTTTCTAATACTATGTTATTTACTTTGTAAAGATGTTTAGACATTATTTATTCTGTTTTGTTTTAATGGTCGTGTGTGAAGTTGATGTTTCAAAAGTTATTCTGATCTTTATGCATGTACTTATGTCATAATTCCTTTAACACTGATGTACATGTTTATTTCTATTCTTTTGTAAAGCTTGTTTTACTGCAAATATAATGATGTATTTTGTACCTTTGTAATTGTATTCTTATGTTATAAAATTGTAATTGACACCAGTTCATCATATTATTAACTTGTAAGTTCCATTTCACTGCACACGTTTCTGTTGGTCATAGTATATGACAATATGTGAGAAGTAGGGACTGTTAGTGTTTGCACGTGTGTTAATAATTCAGCAAGGGACTGGATAACAGCATTGCTGGTTCTAAGGACAATTCCAAAAACTTTGTGAGTGCACAAGTGGTGGTTTATGGACTTCCTATATTCTCCGCAAGACTCTTCGATGGTGATTGTTCACCTGCACAGTCGCAACAGATGGCTGCTGACCATCTCTACAAGGACTGCAGTGGGTCTGCATCTTTGATGGCCCACCAACACCATTATTTCTACAAGGACTGCAGTGGTTCTGCACCTTTGGTAGCCCACCAATACCACAATCTCTACCAGGACTACAGTGGGTCTACTCTGTGATGTCCTAGCTACCAATATTCTTCAAAACTTCGAATGACTCTGCTGTGGGTTTGCTCTGTTGTGGCCCATTACCTGTCTGCATGTCGAGAGTCAGCACTGTATTTCCGTTGGAAGGACAACACTACTTCTTCAAGACTGCATGGAAATCCACTACTTCCGTGTGCATTTTCTTTTACTGCTCAGACTTTGAGAAAAACACTGTAATTTTACTGTGATGAATGATCAGGACTGTCTTTATGGACTGTGAGAAAATTTTAGCTTTTGACCAACATTGTATCAATAAATGTGTGCATTTGATTTCATTGTTATTGTAATTATGAAAAATTTTTTTCTAATCTGTATTGGCCACTGCCCAAAACAATTTGTAAAATTTTTTGTGGGGAGCATGGGGGCTATGTAAGTAGGCTGTTTAGGTTTTCTTATTGGTAACGCCACATAGCGCTCTGTATGAAAATCACTGGCTGTGCTGTGTGCAGTCTGTGACTAGTTTGCATTGTTGTCTGCCATTGTAGTGTTGGGCAGCTGGATGTTAACAGCGCGTAGCGTTGCTCAGTTGGAGGTGAGCCGCCAGCAGTGGTGGATGTGGGGAGAGAGATGGCGGAGTTTTGAAATTTGTAAGACTGGATGTCATGAACTGCTATATATATTATGACTATTAAGGTAAATACATTGTTTGTTCTCTATTAAAATCTTTCATTTGCTAACTATCCCTATCAGTAGTTAGTGCCTTCCGTAGTTTGAATCTTTTATTTAGCTGGCAGTAGTGGCACTCGTTGTATTGCAGTAGTTCGAGTAACGAAGATTTTTGTGAGGTAAGTGATTTGTGAAAGGTATAGTTTAATGTTAGTCAGGGCCATTCTTTTGTAGGGATTACTGAAAGTCAGATTGCGTTGCGCTAAAAAAAAAAATATTGTGTGTCAGTTGAAGCACAGTCATGTACAATTGTTCAAAGGGGACGTTTCAATGTCGATCACCGATCTGAGCGCTGCGCAGCGTCCCAGTACACGTCTAACTGCAAGTCTGACTGCGAGTGCCTTGTTGCTATCAAAGCTGGCGTATTTAAAGGAAGCACGAGTGACGTCCTGACGTCATGCTCGTTTGTAATGAACGCATTCGTTCCACTTATACTGCTGATTCATCCGTCGTAGTCGCCCCTTAGGTGCTCTTGCGACAGAGTTACGTGTTGTTGCGGCAGATTTACGCGAAGTTGTGAAATGCAGTACAGTTGACGCTATACCTCTCTCTTACACTCTACGAAAGTCTCCGTCTAACACAAACCCACGTGCTAAGCAATTCCCTCTCGCCTGTTGTGTGTAACCAGACCATTGCCCCTGCGTGACGACACATTCCATGCATGTGCAATCCTCTTACCTCTTGGCTAACCTACTGCCTCTGGCTCTCGGCATAGGCAACGAAACTTTGACAATATTCCACGTTTCCAACTCTTTACTATTCCGCGACACTACACTGTCACTGTTTTCCATAAGTTGTTTTCCCTGACGATTCTGCGGAGAACTTTCTCGTTCCTGACATTATCAGTCCACCTAATTTTCAACATCTTTCCACAGCACCATATCATAGACGCTTTTATTGTCTTCTTTTCCAGGATCTGCACAGCCCATTTTAATACAATGCTGTGCTCCGAACGCACATTTCAGAAATTTCTTCCTCAAATAAAGGCCAAAGTTTGATACAACTTCTTTGCCCGTGTTAGCACAGTTCCTTCTACTCTGCAGTCTCCAGTTTTGATTTTATCAGTAATCTCATTTCTGCTACTTCTCATAAATTTCTTCTTTAGTTTACTCTCAATCCATTGTGTTAGCTTACTAGCCTGTCCATTCAGCTGGTCCTGTAATACTTCCTTTCACTGAAGATAGCAAAGCCATTAATCATTCTTATCACTGATATTCTAAAGCATCCCTCAAAAGTAATAATAATTACCGTGATTGAAACTGCGAAATGAGTCTCCGAATGCTGGTTGTTCGAAAGGCGGGGACACATCACATTCACGACAGCAGGAGTACATTAATAAGACGAGTGAGTAGAATTTTTAACGATGGATAAAATTAAAACTCCTACTGTCGAAGAGATCGTGTTACTTGTATATTTATTTTCTTGTGAAATCAGGCACGAGATTCGTTGAAGAACCAAAAGTTTGGTGGCGCCGGGCCGTAATAATACGAGATGCCACGTAACAAATTATTTGCATTACAGTAACAATCGTAATCGGATTTCATACGAAGAAATTTAGGCTGCACTTTCGACTTGTGAAAATGCAAATAAGCATTCGACGGCGCCTTGATAGCGTGCGATCTTCACACCACCAGTCAATCACTTCCAACGCATTTAGATGGTTGAAACATAAGGAAACGCTTCATACGTTATTAGTAAGGGGTGTTTATTAATTTCTTAATAAATAAAAACATAGGAAGCTCAAATAATATTCTAATTTGTAGCTACGAGAAGCATTCATTAAGAAATGCTACACTTTTTTCTTCTAAGTACAGGTTGGTTTTATTCAGGATTCCAGTACATCATATTATTCCCCACTCTTCTGGTACACAATCATATTTTCAAGCATAATCTCTGTTCAATACAAGGGCCTCACGCCACCTTATTGGTTGGTGCAAATGGCTCTGAGCACTATGGGACTTAACTTCTGAGGTCATCAGTCCCCTAGAACTTAGAACTACTTAAACCTAACTAACCTAAGGACATCACACACATCCATGCCCGAGGCAGGATTCGCCACCTTACTGGGATGGCCTGTATGTCCGCATTGTACCACTATACTGGACGACGTCGGATCCAAAGTCTTACAGTACCAACAACTCCCCATCCTCCAAGTACAGCTTCCCGCGAAATGCATCCTTCAGTGAGCCAAACAGATGGAAGTCGGAAGGTTTGAGAACCTGGATATCGGATGGATGAGGAGCAACAGTCCAGTGAAGTTCTGTGAGCTCCTCTATGGTGCACAGACTTTCGTGACGCCTTACGTTGTCATGGTGAAGGAGAAGTTCGTTTGCATTTCTCTGGTGACGAACACGCTGAGGTCGTTCCTTCTGTATGCTGTTGGAAGCACAATGAACTTCGGAGCTGGCGTTGCACCATGAGGGAGGATATCAAACAGAATAATCCCGTAGGCAATCGTCATGATTTTATCGGCTGTGAGTACGGCTTTAAACTTTTTCTTCCGAGAAGAAACGGTGTGGTGTTACTCGAAGGATTACCGTTTCCAGAATGAAATTTTCACCCTGTAGAGGAGTGTGCGCTGATATGAAACTTCCTGGCAAATTAAAACTTTGTACCGGACCGAGACTCGAACTCGGGACCTTTGCCTTTCGCGGGCAAGTGCTCTACCATCTTTTTTTTTTTTATAATCTCAATTTGTTCTAGATTGTTCGTTGAATTTGTTTGTGGCGGACGTCCGATGACGCCTGTTCAGGTTGATCGTTGATTCGTTCACTCAGTTTTTTTGTTACAGAGGGTAGCTAAACCCTCTGACCGAACACGCTGAGCTACCGTGCCGGCATGCTGGGTTACCGTGCCGGCTACCATCTGAGCTATCCAAGCACGACTCGCACACGGTCCTCACAGCTTTAATTCCGCGAGTACCTCGTCTCCTACCTTCCAAATTTCAGAGAAGTTCTCCTCCAGACCTCGCAGAACTGGCCCTCCTTGAAGAGAAGATACTGCGGCGACATGGCTCAGGCCTGACCTGGCGGATGTTCTGCAAGGTATGCAGGAGAGCTTCTGTGAAGTTTGGAAGGTAGGAGACGAGGTACTCGCGGAATTAACCCTTTCGTGGGCAAAATTATTGAGCAGTTATTTTTAATGAATGGAGAGCAGATAGTAGTTAACAGATAGGTATATTTATCATACAGAATATCAAATTTGCTGCAACTGTGAAAGTGAGGTCACACAACTAAGTGGGAAGTATTCTTCCCATTGCCCTTCCTTGGAATTAAATGACAAAAACAACTTTTTCAATATATGTCACATTTATTTGATAAATTTACTTCTCTTGTTACAATGATTGTTCACAATTACTTGCCATGAAATTCTCTGAAACATGGGTCTATGCAAAGTAGTATTTGACAATATGTGCAAACACAGAGAGCGCTCTTTTCTGCAGCTTTGGTACCACAATGACGGCACGTCCACTATGTTTCTCCTAAAATGGGTTGATGCTCCCCTACAGCCACATGACAAAAATCTTCAGGTACTTTACCCGTTCTTGCCAGAAAGACAGGTATTTGTCCATGCGTTTTTTTGGGATGAGAAGCCAGTGATCAATTGTCTGTCTAGATGGATCCTGTATGTGAGCTGATCGTGCTGTCCACTTTCTCTTTTACTTATTTTCCACAGGATAAAACTGTTCACTGCAGCAACTTCCACCAGGAAATAAAATATTCTGTGCCAACATTTTGCAGAACGTCTGCCAATAGCATAACTTTCTCGTAATTGATCAAAGTTATCGACACCACCCATTATTTTGTTGTATTCTGCCACAACTTCAGGACAAGAACTCTCTGTACTAGTACCATCCTTGTTTTTCCTTTTAAGTGTGGATGTTTCTCATGGGTCGTGAATTGAGGACAGGAAAGTGACTGGACGGCTATCCATCCATTTTACTGCAGAAATGGCTCCTTTTGTTTCAAACTGGAACTCTCCTCGTTCCAATTTTATGTTTTCCTTCATAAATTTGGGTAAATAAAAAGTATTTACCTTATACTATAGCTTTGAGGAAAAAAATCAGAAAATGTCACGCAAACAGCACGCAAAGGCTCCTCTACAGAGCAACACTCAGCTATACAATGCCTCTGCGCGAAGGTACAGCAAAAACGGCTGGAACTTCCGATTGGAAGTAGTACCCTATACTGTCCACTAGGTGGTAGCACCGTACAGAGGTGGGAACTGTGAATCGCACGGGACTAGGAGCGAGTTCATTGTAGTGGGAAGCATGTTTCCCACGGCCCACGAAAGGGTTAAAGCTGTGGGGACGGGTCTTGAGTCTTATTTGGGTATCTCAGATGGTATAGCACTTGCCCGCGAAAGGCAAAGGTCCCGAGTTCGAGTCTCGAACCGGTACACAGTTTTAACTCTTTCGCTAAGGTGGACATCCGTAGAAGTCGGGAGCGAATGTGCCTCCCAGCCGGTGGACTGCTGTAGTAGTTCTGCCGCGCGTCATATTTCTCCGCTCCACTACGCTCGACTTCTGTGGAATTTCGTCCTAAGCACGATCTAGCGGTTTTGCTTGAGTTGCGCTGCTCATTTCAGGTAGGTAGGTAGGTAGTTAGTGTTTAACGTCCCGTCGACAACGAGGTCATTAGAGACGGAGCGCAAGCTCGGGTTAAGGAGGGATTGGGAAGGAAATCGGCCGTGCCCTTTCAAAGGAACCATCCTGGCATTTGCCTGAAACGATTTAGGGAAATCACGGAAAACCTAAATCAGGATGGTTGGAGACGGGATTGAACCGTCGTCCTCCCGAATGCGAGTCCAGTGTGCTAACCACTGCGCCACCTCACTCGGTGCTCATTTCATGTCTTGTTTCTAAGCTGAAGTGACGCGTTGTTAACCTCAATTAGCGATATGTCAGATAAGCGACGTACTGTGGAGGAAGCTCTTTCTCTCATACTGCGTAGTGACTTTGAAGATGAAAGCGAATCATCGTCCGAGGTGTGTGTGTGTGTGTGTGTGTGTGTGTGTGTGTGTGTGTGTTGGGGCTTATGGGCGCTCAACGTCGAGGTCATCAGCGCCCTGACACACATTAAAAGGAACGAATGTGGACAGACCTAAGAAAACTGAAACACACGCGCAAAGAAAGCAGGAAAAGACGGAAAATGCGACATAAGAAAGTAGAACGTAAGGAATGGGAAAACGTAGCAACAAGAATGCCACAGTAAATTGTCATTGGCTGGCCACTTACATAAAATATGGGCGAGCTTGTCACACAGTGAGCAAATTAAGATCCTCTCCCTAAAATCTTTGTAAAAACATTTGGCATGGCACAGAACTTTAAAACTTTAACCACATTCGTCCGAATGTTGCCTGAAAGAGATGGCAGGTCCGCTGGCAAGTCAGCCGCGGCCCGCTGGTCAGAAAATAAAACGCAGTCCAATAAAACGTGGCGCACAGTGACGCGGACACCACAAGCACCACACATTGGAGGGTCCTCCCGCCGGAGCAGGAAGCCGTGCGTCATAGGGCTGTGGCCTATCCGAAGCCGAGTGAGGAGAACCTCGTCCCGTCTACGGGGCTGAAACGAAGTGCACCACACACGGGTTGTGGGCTTGACTATACGGAGCTTGTATTCAGTCACTTCCAGCCACTCATCCTCCCACCGACGCATGACCCGTGAGCTCAACAGCGAGGTGAGTGCGTGCAAGGGGATAGCACACTGAGATACGTGTGGATCGAGACACGCCTCCTTGGCTGCGAGATCTGCCCTTTCATTCCCAGCAATGCCGACGTGCCCTGGAACCCAGCAGAAAGCCACCACCTTCCGCAGTCGTTGGAGGAGGGCGTCCTGGATAGTCTGGACAATTTTGTCTGCCGGATACAAACGTTGCAGAGAGTCAAGGGCACTTAGTGAATTGGAACAGACAAGAAATTTAGGACAAGAAGAATGTCTCATCTGCTCCAGTGCCCGTAAGATCGCAGACAATTCTGCATCAAAGACAGTAAAAGTCTGAGGCAGTCCGACCTTGAGGACACGATCCGGAAAAACAATGAGCAACCAACGGAATCCCCTTGTTTCGACCCGTCGGTAAAAACAGCTACATAGTCGTGGTGCTCAGATAAAATGGCAGAAAATGCTGCATTAAAAGCAGTGGCAGGAGTGCGATCTCTCTTGTACTGCAATAAATCTAAAATCACTCCGGGCCTCTTCAGTAACCAGGGTGGCAGGCGGTTAAAACCCAGGATTTGGGGTTGTACAGACTCCACACCAAGCGACTCTAGCACACGTTGCACACGGATCGCAAACGCACCTATTGCAGCTGCTTCTACGTAAGGTACAAGTGCTACTCCAGCTGTTCCATTGACTTGGATTTGTGCGCAAGACGAATATAGAGATAGTGAGATTGATGAAGAGGCATCAGAACCGCCGAACAAGAAAAAAATGACGTGGGAATGACCACTTGAATCCAAAGAAACACGGGTTTGACGAGGCTACTTCTGGACTGAAAGGTATCGTAAACAATCGCAGCATGCTCAAGTTTCTTTCAGTAGTTCTTTAGCACAGAGCGTTCCAGAAAGGGTCCAACGAGTGACGTGATATTAACATCTTTATTGCCCCTATGTTTATCACGCGAAGAGTAAAGATATTGAGCCTGTCTGAATACTGACCTGAGAATCCAGTTATTCATACAATATACACTACTGGCCATTAAAACTGCTACACCACGAAGATGATTTGCTACGGACGTGAAATTTAACCGACAGGAACAAGATGCTGTGATATGCAAATGATTAGCTTATCAGAGCATTCACACAAGGTTGGCGCCGGTGGCGACACCTACAACGTGCTGACGTGAGGAAAGTTTCCAACCGATTTCTCATACACAAACATCAGTTGACCGGCGTTGCCTGGTAAAACGATGTTGTGAAGCTTCGTGTAAGGATGAGAAATGCGGTGGTGGTGGTGGTGTGTTGGGGCTTATGGGCGCTCAACATCGAGGTCATCAGCGCCCTGACACACATTAAAAGGAACGAATGTGGACAGACCTAACAAAACTGAAACACACACTCAAAGAAAGCAGGAAAAGAAGAAAATGCTACATAAAAAGTAAAACCTATGGAAAGGGGAAACATAGCAACAAGAATGTCACAGGACATTGTTATTGGCTGGCCACTTACATAAAATACGGGCGAGCTTGTCACACAGTGAGCAAATTAAAATCCTCTCCCTAAAATCTTTGTAAAATCATTTGACAGGCACAGAACTTTAAAACTTTAACCACATTCGTCCGAGTGTCACGTTTACGACTTTGATAAAGGTCGGATTGTAGCCTATCGCGATCGCGGTTTATCGTATCGCGACATTGCTGCTCGCGTTGGTCGAGATCCAATGACTGTTAGCACACATGGAATCGGTGGGTTCAGGACGGTAATACGGAACGCCGTGATGGATCCCAACGGCCTCGTATCACTAGCAGTCGAGATGACAGGCATCTTATCCTCATGGCTGTAACGGATCGTGCAGCCACGTCTCGATCCCTGAGTCAACATATGGGGACGTTTGAAAGACAACAACCATCTGCACGAACAGTGGGACGACGTTAGCAGCAGCATGGACTATCAGCTCGGAGACCATGGCTGCGGTTACCCTTGGCGCTGCATCACAGACAGGAGCGCCTGCGATGGCGTACTCAACGACGAACCTGGGTGCACGAATGGCAAAACGTCATTTTTTCGAATGAATCCAGGTTCTGTTTACAGCATCATGATGGTCGTATCCGTTTTTGGCGACATCGCGGTGAACGCACATTGGAAGCGTGTATTCGTCATTGCCATACTGGCGTATCACCCGGCGTGACGGCATGGGGTGCCATTGGTTACACGTCTTGGTCACCTATTGTTCATACTGACGGCACTTTGAACAGTGGACGTTACATTTCAGATGTGTAACGACCCGTGGCTCTAGCCTTCATTCGATCCCTGCGAAACTCTACATTTCAGCAGGATAATGCAAGTCCGCATGTTGCAGGTCCTGTCCGGGGCTTTCTGGATACAGGAAATGTTCGACTGCTGCCCTGGCCAGCACATTCTCCAGATCTCTCACCAATTGAAAACGTCTGGTCAATGGTGGCTGAGCAACTGGCTCGTCACAATACCCCACTCTTGATGAACTGCGGTATCGTGTTGAAGCTGCATGGGCAGCTGCACCTGTACACGCCATCCAAGCTCTGTTTGGCTCAATGCCCAGGCGTATCAAGGCCGTTGCTATGGGCAGAGGTAATTGTTCTGGGTACTGATTTCTCAGGATCTATGCACCCACATTGCGTGAAAATGTAATCACATGTCTGTTCTAGTATAATGTATTTCTCCAATGAATACCCGTTTATCATCTGCATTTCGTTTTGGTGTATCAATTTTAATGGCCAGTAGTGTACATTTTAAATAATAAAGCACCCACACACCAGAGCTGTACCCATAACACGGGTCTAACAGAATGTACGAAAAAATTACGCGAATTATGTGAAAGATCCAAGAAAACTGTTTTTATTTAAAATGAGTATCAAAAATTGATTCGTATAAATCTTTTTCCGAATAAATATGAAGGCCAATAATTGTGGTACCACTACGAGTGTAAAAGCAGGACACAATGGCGCCGCGGAGAACACGAAAAATGCACCGTATAGCGGGCACGGCCGGGCGGGAAAGCGCTCGTCCACAGCACATCACGCAACACTCAAGGCGCCGGCGTGAAAGGGTTAATCAGCCAAGAAGCTGCGATTGCCGTTTTCTTTTGTGTTTCGAAGTGATGAAGTCATATTTCATCGCCTGCGACGATATCCGACAAAAAATTGTCTATCAGCCTCGTAATGCGCTAGCAATACCACTCAGATGGTCACACAGATGGTCATTTGTTGCACTTTATGGTCACGCGACGAGTACCCAACGGCCCAGATGGAGGACGAGGTTAGGTTGGGTTAGTGTGTTTTAACGTCCCGTCGACAACGAGGTCATTAGAGACGTAGCGCAAACTCAGATTAGGGAAGGATGGGAAAGGAAATCGGCCGTGCCCTTTCAAAGGAACCATCCCGTCATTTGCCTGAAACGATTTACGGAAATCACGGAAAACCTAAATCAGGATGGCTGGAGACGGGATTGAACCGTCGTCCTCCCGAATGCGAGTCCAGTGTGCTAACCACTGCGCCACCTCGCTCGGTGATGGCGGACGAGTGTGTCAGTACTACCAACATTGATGTCCAGTTGAGCAGCGTCGTTTTGTGATCCGTTGCACACGTCGAATTAAGGGGATATTGTGCGTGAAGTTTGACATATTTCAATACAGAACTACTGACAGCCTTGGGAGAGCCATTCATGACAAAACACTACCATCTGGTGAGCAAGATGTATGAGACAGGCGAAATACCCTCAGATTTCAAGAAGAATATGATAATTCCAATCCCAAGGAAAGCAGGTGTTGACAGATGTGAAAATTACCGAACTATCAGCTTAATAAGTCACAGCTGCAAAATACTAACACCAATTCTTTACAGACGAATGGAAAAACTGGTAGAAGCCGACCTCGGGGAAGATCAGTTTGGATTCCGTAGAAATGTTGGAACACCTGAGGCAATACTAACCTTACGACTTATCTTAGAAGAAAGATTAAGGAAAGGCAAACCTACGTTTCTAGCATTTGTAGACTTAGAGAAAGCTTTTGACAATGTTGACTGGAATACTCTCTTTCAAATTCTGAAGGTGGCAGGGGTAAAATACAGGGAGCGAAAGGCTATTTACAATTTGTACAGAAACCAGATGGCAGTCGAGGGGCATGAAAGGGAAGCAGTGGTTGGGAAGGGAGTGAGACAGGGTTGTAGCCTCTCCCCGATGTTATTCAATCTGTATATTGGGCAGGCAGTAAAGGAAACAAAAGAAAAATTCGGAGTAGGTATTAAAATCCATGGAGAAGAAATAAAAACTTTGAGGTTCGCCGATGACATTGTAATTCTGTCAGAGACAGCAAAGGACTTGGAAGAGCAGTTGAACGGAATGGACAGTGTCTCGAAAGGAGGATATAAGATGAACATCAACAAAAGGAAAACGAGGATAATGGAATGTAGTCGAATTAAGTCGGGTGATGGTGAGAGAATTAGATCAGGAAATGAGACACTTAAAGTAGTAAAGGAGTTTTGCTGTTTGGGGAGCAAAATAACTGATGATGGTCGAAGTACGAAGTAGAGAGGATATAAAATGTAAACTGGCAATGGCAAGGGAAGTGTTTCTGAAGAAAAGAAATTTGTTAACATCGAGTATAGATTTAAGTGTCAGGAAGTCGTTTCTGAAAGTATTTGTATGGAGTGTAGCCATGTATGGAAGTGAAACATGGACGATAAATAATTTGGACAAGAGGAGAATAGAAGCCTTCGAAATGTGATGCCACAGAAGAATGCTGAAGATTAGATGGGTAGATCACATAACTAATGAGGAGGTATTGAATAGAATTGGGGAGAAGAGGAGTTTGTGGCACAACTTGACTAGAAGAAGGGATCAGTTGCTAGGACATGTTCTGTGGCATCAAAGGATCGCAAATTTAGTATTGGAGGGCAGTGTTGAGGATAAAAGTGGTAGAGGGAGACCAAGAGACGAATACATTAAGCAGATTCAGAAGGATGTAGTTTGCAGTAAGTACTGGGAGATGAAGAAGCTTGCACAGGATAGAGTAGCATGGAGAGCTGCATCAAACCAGTCTCAGGACTGAAGACAACGACAACAACAACAAAATCAGACAGTTGTGAGACCCTCAAATAATATTTTGAATGTTGACATGTGACTGTCAAATTTCGCTGCTACACATTTACTACCACAGTTGACCAGTCATATCTTGGGAACTACACAGTCTAGAAGGCTGTGAATTGCTTTGTTTTGTGCCTACTGCTACGTCTCAGAGGTTGGCATTGCGTAGGGTGACCAGACGTCCGTATTAATCCGGACATGTCCTCCTTTTTAGCTCTTTGTCCGGGGTCTGGGCGGATTTTTACAGTGTCCGGCTTTTTCGCAAAGTTAAATTTACCATACGTCCCGCTCTATTGCCCTTTTCTTAAATACTTTAACTATTAGCACAGCCTTCGTGATAAACACGCATGAAGGCGGTGTTAGTAGGTGGCACCAGGATCGTCGATATTATCGTTGATCGACCTATAAGCGAATGCAAATATCGATTATTTCAAATTTTCGTTTCGTATCTTCACTTTGTATTGGCTTGGCTCCCTGCAGTGCACGTATGATTTGTGAGTGTAATTTTTAACCGAGCTAGTTACGTAAAATATTTGGCTATGCCTAAACGAAAGAGTACATTTTCTGATGTCCTTTCCTGCAAATATCCGGCTTTAAGAGAGGGAGAAATGAATTTGAAGCGGAATGTAAGATATGTGGAGCTGGAACGTACGTCTCAGTGGCCAATAAAGGTAAGAAATAACTTGACAGATTAACTGTCGTGGTTTAATTTCATTGTCATTCAGTTTATTTGTATTCGGAAGGTTAAAGTGCAGTTTACATGTCGCCAGCTGCTGCTTGAATTGTAGATGTTGGTTGCGATGGTCTTAAGTTTTTCGTTTTGTAAGCAATTCGGTGTTGTTGACATAACAAAACATTTGACGCCACACTGTCACCACAATCAATTTTTTAAATTTTTTTTATTGTTCTGTTAACCACCAACTGGCCATCAGTAACAATTAACTACTAGTTTTACCGGTAATTCCCGGCAGTCACGTGACTTGTCCAAAGCTGACGGGTGGTAGCCTCATCTGCAGTTGACCCGTTTGATGTGTCCTCCTTTCTCTTCCTTTGTCCTCCTTTTTGAAGCTGTTTGTCCTCCTTTTTAAACAATTGCATCTGGTCACCCTAGCATTACGAGTAAACCTAAAAACCAAGCTGGGTAACACAATACTCTCTGATGGCAAGGTAATAAAATGTGCTGGAAGACTAACGGACAAAGTAATTGATGAATTACAGGAATATTATGGGGAGGCCATTGGAGATCACTGTGACAGTTTAGAGAGGGTTAAAAGAGCTGTGAGGAGCACTTTCTTTCATCGAATATCAACCCATGGAAAGCCATGTCATGCTTTGTGTCCACCTCCACCAAACATTTGGTGTAAATATAGGCAAGCTGAATTTTCTAGCACCCTGCATGAATTCACGCATAAACATTCTCTTCCTTTCGCAGTAATGGAGGCAATCAAACCTGGATAGGTCAGGGGTCCACTACACGCAGCAGGCGGCTACACGGGTAGCAGGGGTTCTGTCGCGTGGACTGGGCTTTTTTTTAGGTTAGATGGCCTCGGGCAAGTACACAAAGGGCAACAGCCTCAAAGGGTGCGGGGCAAAGTCAGGACATGCGGGGACCAAGCAGCAATCGGTATTGTAATTGTAAGCTGCATCGGTAAAGTACCGGAACTTCAAGCGCCGATAGAAAGCACCGAATCTGAAATCGTTATAGGTACAGAAAGCTGGTTGAAGCCAGAGATAAATTCTGCCGAAATTTTTACAAAGGTACAGACGGTGTTTAGAAAGGATAGATTGCATGCAACCGGTGGTAGCGTGTTTGTCGCTCTTAGTAGTAGTTTATCCTGTAGTGAAGTAGAAGTGGATAGTTCCTGTGAACTATTATGGGTGGAGGTTACACTCAACAACCGAGCTAGGTTAATAATTGGCTCCTTTTACCGACCTCCCGACTCAGCAACATTAGTGGCAGAACAACTGAGAGAAAATTTGGAATACATTTCACATAAATTTTCTCAGCATGTTATAGTCTTAGGTGAAGATTTCAATTTACCAGATATAGACTGGGACTCTCAGATGTTTAGGACGGGTGGTAGGGACAGAGCATCGAGTGACATTATACTGAGTGCACTATCCGAAAATTACCTCGAGCAATTAAACAGAGAACCGACTCGTGGAGATAACATCTTGGACCTACTGATAACAAACAGACCCGAACTTTTCGACTCTGTAAGCGCAGAACAAGGAGTCAGTGACCGTAAGGCCGTTGCACCATCCCTGAATATGGAAGTAAATAGGAATATAAAAAAAAGGGAGGAAGGTTTATCTGTTTAGCAAGAGTAACAGAAGGCAGATTTCAGACTACCTAACAGATCAAAACGAAAATTTCTGTTCCGACACTGCCATTGTTGAGTGTTTATGGAAAAAGTTAGAGGCAGTCGTAAAATGCGTTTTAGACAGGTACGTGTCGAGCAAAACTGTGAGGGACGGGAAAAACCCACCGTTGTTCAACAACAAAGTTAGGAAACTACTGCGAAAGGAAAGAGAGCTTCACTGCAAGTTTAAACGCAGCCAAAACCTCTCAGACAAACGGAAACTAAACGATGTCAAAGTTAGCGTAAGGAGGACTATGCGTGAAGCGTTCGGTGAATTCGAAAGTAAAATTCCATGTACCGACTCGACAGAAAATCCTAGGAAGTTCTGGTCTTACATTAAATCAGTAAGTGGCTCGAAACAGCATATCCAGACACTCCGGGATTATGATGGCATTGAAACAGAGGATGACACGCGTAAAGCTGAAATACTAAACACCTTTTTCCAAAGCTGTTTCACCGAGGAAGACCGCACTGCAGTTCCTTCTGTAAATCCTTGCACAAACGAAAAAATGGCTGACATCGAAATAAGTGTCCAAGAATAGAAAAGCAACTGGAATCACTCAACAGAGGAAAGTCCACTGGAGCTGACGGGATACCAATTCGATTCTACACAGAGTACGCGAAAGAGCTTGCCCCCTTTCTAACAGCCGTGTACCGCAAGTCTCTAGAGGAACGAAAGTTTCCAAATGATTGGAAAAGAGCACAGTTAGTCCCAGTCTTCAAGAAGGGTCGTCTAGCAGATGCGCAAAACTGTGGACCTTTATCTCCGACGTCGATCTGTTGTTGAATTTTAGAAAATTTTTTTTAGCCTATCATGTCGTTTCTGGAAACCCAGAATGTACTGTGTAGGAATCAACATGGATTCCGGAAACAGCGATCGTGTGAGACCCAACTCGCTTTATTTGTTCATGAGACCCAGAAAATATTAAATACAGGCTCCCAGGTAGATACTATTTTTCTTGACTTCCGGAAGGCGTTCGATACAGTTCCGCACTGTCGCCTGATAAACAAAGTAAGAGCCTACGGAATATCAGACCAGCTGTGTGGCTGGATTGAAGAGTTTTTAGCAAACAGAACACAGCATGTTGTTATCAATGGAGAGACGTCTACAGACGTTAAAGTAACCTCTGGCGTGCCACAGGGGAGTGTTATGGGACCATTGCTTTTCACAATATATATAAATGACCTGGTAGATAGTGTCGGAAGTTCCATGCGGCTTTTTGCGGATGATGCTGTAGTATACAGAGAAGTTGCAGCATTAGAAAATTGCAGCGAAATGCGGGAAGATCTGCAGCTAATAGGCACTTGGCCCAGGGAGTGGCAACTGACCCTTAATATAGACGAATGTAATGTATTGCGAATACATAGAAAGAAGGAACCTTTATTGTATGATTATATAATAGCGGAACAAACACTGGTAACAGTTACTTCTGTAAAATATCTGGGAGTATGCGTGCGGAACGATTTTAAGTGGAATGATCATATAAAATTAATTGTTGGTAAGGCGGGTACCAGGTTGAGATTCATTGGGATAGAAAATGTAGTTGATCAACAAAGGAGGTGGCTTACAAAACACTCGTTCGACCTATACTTGAGTACTGCTCATCAGTGTGGGATCCGTACCAGGTCGGGTTGACGGAGGAGATAGAGAAGATCCAAAGAAGAGCGGCGCGTTTCGTCACAGGGTTATTTGGTAAGCGTTACGGAGATGTTTAGCAAACTGAAGTGGCAGACTCTGCAAGAGAGGCGCTCTGCATCGCGCTATAGCTTGCTGTCCAGGTTTCGAGAGGGTGCGTTTCTGGATGAGGTATCGAATATATTGCTTCCCCCTACTTATACCTCCCGAGGAGATCACGAAAGTAAAATTAGAGTGATTCGAGCGCGCACGGAGGCTTTCCGTCAGTCGTTCTTCCCGCGAACCATACCCGACTGGAACAGGAAAGGGAGGTAATGACAGTGGCACGTAAAGTGCCCTCCGCCACACACCGTTGGGTGGCTTGTGGAGTATAAATGTAGTTGTAGATGTAGAAGTGTGGAGCGGAACTGATTTTGATCATTGGTGTTTTGACTGTCTGTCGATTGGGTTCCAAGCGGATTGAAATTAGTTGGCCCAACTGCCTGTCTCACCTAAGCGAGCGTTAGTATTTGAATTCCAGGCCGACCCTCGAACATCTGAGCGCCCTTGGGTGTACTGCCCTACTTTTTAGATTTGTTTTTGTGGTTTGTACTGGTATGGCTTCTAGCGGATTTTGTTTTAAATTATTGTTTTGCTCTTGAGACCTTCAGCCTAGTTTAAAGTACTGTTTCACCTAAGACCTTTGGCATTTTTAAAATTTTAATGTTGTTGAATTTTTAAGTCTTGGGCCTTCAGCCGATTTTGAGTTGTGCTCTTGAGGCGTTCAGCCTAGTTCAAAGAACTGTTTCACCCAAGCCCTTTGGCATTTTAAAAATTTTAATGTTGTTGAATTTTAAGTGTTGGGCCTTCAGCCGATTTTGAGTTTGTTTTTGTGCTCTTAAGGCCTTCAGCCTAGTTCAAAGAACTGTTTCACGCAAGGCCTTTGCCATTTTAAAAATTTTAATGTTGATGAATTTTAAGTGTTGGGCCTTCAGCCGATTTTGAGTTTGTTGTTGTGCTCTTAAGGCCTTCAGCCTAGTTCAAAGAACTGTTTCACCTAAGCCCTTTGGCATTTTAAAAATTTTAATGTTGTTGAATTTTAAGTCTTGGGCCTTCAGCCGATATTGAGTTCGAGTTGTTTGCTCTTAAGGCAGTCAGCCAACATTAAAGAACTGTTTCACGTAAGACCTTTGGTATTTTAAAAAAATAGTGTTATGGAGTTCTAAGTGTTAGGCCTTCAGCCAATTTGAATTTAAATTCTTTACTTCAACCTAACTAAAGAACTGTTTTAAGATAAGGCTTGCCTTTTAAATTTCTGATTATGCTTGCATTTTAAGTTATTGGCCTTCAGCCGTTTTTTAAACTTAAGTGGCTTTCAGCCGCAATTTTTTTTTTTTTTTTGGCTCTTCTAATGTTTGATCAAACAATAAAGTTTTGAGAATGAAATTTTCCCTCTACAGTGGGGTGTGCACTGATATGAAATTCCTGGCAGATTAAAACTGTGTGCCGGACCGAGACTCGAACTCGGGACCTTTGCCTTTCGCGGGCAAGTGCTCTACCAAGTGAGCTACCCAAGCACGACTCAAGCTCCGTCCTCACAGCTTTACTTCTGCAAGTTTCGCAGTAGAGCTTCTGTAAAGTTTGGAAGGTAGGAGACGAGGTGCTGGCAGAAGTAAGGCTGTGAGGACCGGGCGTGAGGCGTGCACGGGTAGCTCAGTTGGTAAAGCACTTGCCCGCGAAAGGCAAAAGTCCCTAGTTCGAGTCTCGGTCCGGCACGTAGTTTTAATCTGCCAGAAAGTTTCAATAAAGTTTTATGTTGGAGTGTAACTGACAACCCCTTATTTTGGCCCCTTTCCACAGTTTAAACTATCTGTTTTGTCCTGCGGGATTAGCAGGGCATCTCAACAGTAGATACCAAACGCAATTTACAACAACTGACTGTTCACTTCTAAGAGTTCATTAAACGACGTTCCCTGTCTAACAAGGAAACGGTACGACCGTGGGGTCGGGGATTTGTCCACAATTTTGTGTGGTGAAAGACAAACCCTAACACCTCACGTGGTTAAAATATTAGGACCCACTACGCGGAAAATCCCGGGAAAAATCGATCCAAAGTTTCTTAGGTGTCTGATGAGTATAAAATGTTAGTACACTGCCGAGCCCCCGTCTGGCCTCAGTGTTTAGCGCTTGGATTCTTACGCCAGAGGTCTCGTGTTCGATTCCTCCTCTAGCACTTTATTTTCCTTATGTTTCATCTTCTTTGGTTATTCCACCAATTATTCAGAAAGTTTCCCAAACCTACATTATCTTTAACAAATTAGTTTCATTATTGAATAAAAATTAATTTTTTGTCCAATAACATAATTCATGGCGGTATGTTTTCCATTTTTCATTGTAAATTATATGAGGAGAAACATTGCCTTTTTAATCAGAATAACAAAGTCGGTTGGAAAACCATTTATATACATATAATAATTATAGACAAGAACTGCAGTGGTAATTATCGTAAAAACAAACAAAGCAATAATTTTTGCGACATCTTGCGCAACATATAAAAGCGGTTTTTTTTACAATCACTGGGCCCCATTAAC
The DNA here is from genome assembly GCF_023864345.2 of Schistocerca serialis cubense. Classification (NCBI taxonomy): domain Eukaryota; kingdom Metazoa; phylum Arthropoda; class Insecta; order Orthoptera; family Acrididae; genus Schistocerca; species Schistocerca serialis. The sequence continues at coordinate 115,345,208 of NC_064647.1, forward strand.
ATTTACGAAAATGTTTCGAATTTCTGACAATTTTGAGGCAAACCAGGCATATTGAATGATGTCTCGTTATATTGGTGACGATAATTGATGGTGAATTATAGAATGAATTTTTATACAATCTTCCCGGGAACTAATTTCACGATTCTCCTGTAACAATGCGCTGCAATTTTGCAAGCAACAGAAGAAAAAAAAGTGCCGGAAAAGGAATCGAACCCGAGACCTTTGGCGTAAGGGTCTCAGCGCTAACCATGTAGGACAGGCGGCGACTCGGCAGGGGACTAACATTTTATACCCATAAGGCATTTAAGAAACTTTGGATCGATTTGTCTCGGGATTTTCCGAGTAGTGCATCCTAATATTTTAACCGCGTGATGTGTTAGGGGTCCTCTTTCACCACACAAAATTGCGGACAAATCCCCGACCCCACGGTCGTGCTGTCTCCTTGTAAATCAGCCCTGGACGATGACCTGTAGCCGAGTGGGCGAGAGCCGGTCTTCTGTCTTCCGAGTAGGCTTCTGTCTGCTGTCGTCCGGTCATACTCTGCCGGCAATTGGCCGAGGCGAAGTCGATATCTTCGTCCTCGGCGCCGCCCGTGGCGTTGGTGGGACTTCGCAAGTGGTGAGTCTCTACGGCACTGGCACCACAGGTCCTCTTTTTGAAATCATATTTGTGTTGCATTTCGGGACTTGTATTTTCGTCGATGGACAAAGCCGACAGATGGTCAAATGGTTTGGTTCAGTGGTCGTCAAAACTGCTCAAGAGCCAGTTCTGACATTGTGGGACGCCACGTAGGGTCGCACATGTACTGACCTTATTATTAATTGGTAACCTACATAAATGGGTGTGTTACGAGCCCCCCAGTGGGTTAGCTATAAGAAGCTCCCATGTACTGATCGTTAAAACTCGGCGCTATTCGAAACACTTCGTGTCGACAGTTCTGTTTTAGGTTGCTGCCAACCTCAGCGATCCCAAAGTTGTGACACTGTAATTACCTGACTTTGTGTTGCTGTGTTGTCTGTGCAGCGGATGATTAATTGATTTACAATAGCAACTGTACTTGTATTTAAATGTGTTATGTAACGTGAGACACGATTACAAATGTTTACTAAATGTTTTGAATGTCGTTTTCCAATAAAAAAATGTTCAGATGTGTGTGAAATGCTAAGGGACCAAACTGCTGAGGTCATCGGTCCCTAGACTTACACAGTACTTAAGGGCGGTAGGACGTCAAACGGGCCGCCTTGGAGCAGGAGAGGCACCACAGGACATTTTAATTTCCACTGTCTATACTTTTACAAGTAAATTCATAAAACTTTGTCAGCGTGACCAGGAAGGATTCAGGATTCACACTCGTAGCAGCGGAAGTTCAAAAACATAACAAAATAATTTTTCTTACATATGAAATTTCATCATTTTTTGCACTTACTATTGGCTGCATTTGTTGCTATAGGTACACTTTCCTTCATAAGTAAGAGAGACTGTTCGATGAATTTTGCACAGCATACAAACCATACTTACAGGCGTCTAGAATCTATTCAATTTATGAAAAAAGAATGAGCTGTTACGCTTTAAACTTTGTTTAGAAAAAAATCAAATTTTGTAGTTAATTATCTCAATTTTTTCCACAGTTTTTAATAGATTTGGAAAATTCTAGAGTTCCATACACCTGTAAGTATGGTTTGCATGCTGTGCAAAATTCATCAGAGAATCTCTCTTACTTGTGAAGAAAAATGTACCTATAGTAACAAATGCAGCCAATAGTAAGTGAAAAAAATGATGAAATTTCATATCTAAAAAAAAATTATTTTGTTTTGTTCTTGCACTTGCACTACTATGAGTGTGAACCCTGAATCTTTCCTGGTCATGCTGACAAAGCTTTATGAATTTATTTACAACACACACAGTCATACCCGAGGAGGACTCGAACCTCCGGCTGGAGCAGCTGCGGCTCGTTTTCTCTCAGACTCATTGCTTTATGCACTGCGCTGACAAAAGTCATGGCATACGTAGTAGTATCGTGTCAGAATCCCTTCGCCCCGCGGAGTTGAGCAACTCGTCGCTGGTTCGCACTCAATAAGTCGTTGGAAGTCCCCCGCAGCAACAGTGAGGCGTGCAGCCTCTACAACAGTCCATAACTGCAAAAGCGTTGCCGGGGCAGGATTTTGTACACGGCATTACCTGTGCACCATGTCCCATAAATGTTCGATGGGATTCATGACAGGCGATGTGGGTGCCCAAAATCATTCGTTCGAATTACTCATAATGTTCTTCAAACCAATCGCGAACAGTTGTGGCCTGATGGCATGGCGCATTGACATCCATGAATGACTGCCATTTGTCCCCAAATAGCCGAACATAATCATTTACAGTCAGCATCAGTTCAGTTGGACCAGAGGACCGAGTCCTTTCACTTGGTTGACAACTTGGATCCGTGGCTTCGAGGAGTCTGCGATACACTCGTACCCTACCATCAGCTCTTACCAACTGAAATTGGGATCCATCTGACCGGTTCATGGTGTTCCAGTTGTCTAGGGTCCAAAGTGCCCAGGAGAGGTGCTACAGGCGATGCTGCACTGCTCCGCACTGTCCTAAGGGATACCTTTCGTCGTATGTCTCGCACTGATGCTTGTCTGTCAGCACTGACTACGCAAACGCCGTTCGGTCGTTAAGTGAAAGCCGTCGGCCACTACGTTCTTCGTCGTGAGAGGTAATGCCTGATATTTGGTTATCTCGGCACACTCTTGACACTGTGGATCTCGAAATACTCAGTGCCCTAACCACTCCCAGAATGGAATGTCTCACAAGTACAGGGCTATTACAAATGATTGAAGCGATTTCATAAATTCGCTGTAGCTCCATTCATTGACATATGGTCACGACACACTACAGATACGTAGAAAAACTCATAAACTTTTGTTCGGATGAAGCCGCACTTCAGGTTTCTGCCGCCAGAGCGCTCGAGAGCGCAGTGAGACAAAATGGCGACAGGAGCCGAGAAAGCGTATGTCGTGCTTGAAATGCACTCACATCAGTCAGTCATAACAGTGCAACGACACTTCAGGACGAAGTTCAACAAAGATCCACAAACTGCTAACTCCATTCGGCGATGGTATGTGCAGTTTAAAGCTTCTTGATGCCTCTGTAAGGGGAAATCAACGGGTCGGCCTGCAGTGAGCGAAGAAACGGTTGAACGCGTGCGGGCAAGTTTCACAAGTAGCCCGCGGAATTCGACGAATAAAGCAAGCAGGGAGCTAAACGTACCGCAGCCGACGGTTTGGAAAATCTTACGGAAAAGGCTAAAGCAGAAGCCTTACCGTTTACAATTGCTACAAGCCCTGACACCCGATGACAAAGTCAAACGCTTTGAATTTTCGGCGCGGTTGCAACAGCTCATGGAAGAGGACGCGTTCAGTGCGAAAATTGTTTTCAGTGATGAAGCAACATTTTTTCTTAATGGTGAAGTGAACAGACACAATGTGCGAATATGGGCGGTAGAGAATCCTCACGCATTCGTGCAGCAAATTCGCAATTCACCAAAAGCTAACGTGTTTTGTGCAATCTCATGGTTTAAAGTTTACGGCCCCTTTTTCTTCTGCGAAAAAAAAACGTTACAGGACACGTGTATCTGGACATGCTGGAAAATTGGCTCATGCCACAACTGGAGACCGACAGCGCCGACTTCATCTTTCAACAGGATGGTACTCCACCGCACTTCCATCACCATGTTCGGCATTTCTTAAACAGGAGATTGGAAAACCGGTGGATCGGTCGTGGTGGAGATCATGATCAGCAATTCATGTCATGGCCCCCACGCTCTCCCGACTTAACCCCATGCTATTTCTTTCTGTGGGGTTATGTGAAAGATTCAGTGTTTAAACTTCCTCTACCAAGAAACGTGCCAGAACTGCGAGCTCGCATCAACGATGCTTTCGAACTCATTGATGGGGACATGCTGCGCCGAGTGTGGGAGGAACTTGATTATCGGCTTGATGTCTGCCGAATCACTAAAGGGGCACATATCGAACATTTGTCAATGCCTAAAAAAACTTTTTGAGTTTTTGTATGTGTGTGCAAAGCATTGTGAAAATATCTCAAATAATAAAGTTATTGTAGAGCTGTGAAATCGCTTCAATCATTTGTAATAACCGTGTATAGCTCGAACTAACATTCCGCGTTTGAAGTCTACTAATTGCCGTTGTCCGGGCATAATCACGTCGGATGACTTCTCACATGAGAGTTAAAATGACATCTCCGCCAATGCACTATCCTGTTATAACCTGTGTAGACGTTACTACCACCAGCACATTGCTATCCAACGACTTTCCTCAGCTCAGCGTGTATTGGTATCACCATTTGCCTTCTTGCACTGCTATCTGCTTTTGGTGAATTGTACTGGTGTCAGCGTTTTAAGTTGAGTATATATGCCAAGTGATGTTTTTGATACAGCACTTTATTGGTTTTCGCAATTTTTGGTTATGTGCACTGGTATTGCATTTTGTCCTTTTGTACTACTGTACTCTGGTGCCTGAATGTGGCGTACTGAAACTTGTCCGAGCTTTTCAAATGATTTACTCGTTTCCACTACAGAGCTCCGTTCACCTCGGTCCGCGTCACGGGCCCCGCATTGCTGAGGTAGCACCCCAGCGGCCTGTGTCGAGTCGGCCTTGTACGCCAGCTGCAGAGTTCCGATTACGTCAAGATGGCCGTGCCAGCAGCCGAATCAGCGGCCACCATCCCCACACTGCTCCGCTTCTTCCTCGGCTGGCGTAGCTGGGAACGTGACGGCAACGACCCCCCTGTTCCGGCGTCCGAACCTGTGGCCCTCGCCTTGTAAGTCTCCGGCACGTGTCGGGAGACGAGACGACTGGCCGCGGTAGCGACCCGAAGAGTGGCCCGGCCTGGCTGGCTGCGGACCCCACATCGGCATCAGAGGGTCGAACCGACGACCCACCGTGGACTGGGACGCTGGCGCCCCATCTGCTGCCGTGTGTCGCCGGTAGTGTGACACGCCCCGCCGTCCAGGACAGCTGCCACACATGAATCACTCTCATTAGAAAACGACACCTATTTACACTCTGCTTTCACAGCTATGTTTCGCTAAGACATCACTCCGAGTCCCGTACGCCACCCCCTCCCCTCCCCCCCACGCCCCTGTTGCGCCAATGGGCCCCTTCTTCCTGTAACTTGTGGCATGCAAACCGTTGCGTTTATGCTTTTGACCGGTTCGATGGCCCCTGAGGCCTCCATTCCACTTCGCAACTGCAGGTCTTCGTAACTTACTGCAATCCAGCCCACACCTGGCTCTAACTTGTGCTCAGAATATCGCACAAAACTAACTTTCCCTATCCTAAACTCTGGTGCCACTACACTACTATCAGTTTTCATTATTGGTATCGGTGTTTTAAATTGAGCTATACGGGTGGTGTTCTAAATACCAGTTGCAGTTGGTTTGCGGTAATTTTTGCGTTTTATGCGTCTTTCAAACCAGGCATTGTGTCATGTTTCTCTGGTTGTTTCCTTTTGAATATTCTGTTTGGAGTTTAGAGTTGTTATTTCTGATTTTAGTTTGTCCACAAAGAAAACCCCCCATTTCCCGCAGTTGTGACGTTAACTACACTATCTATTTTTAAGAATTTGTACTATTCTGTGTTGGATATTTATATTTGTACGCAGCAGTTACAAGTAATATCGTCAGCATTTCTAAATAATGTTACCGGCCGCTGTGGCCGAGCGCTTCTAGGCGCTTCAGTCTGGAACTGCGCAGTTGCTACGGTCGCAGGTTCGAATCTTGCCTCAGGCATGGATATGTGTGATGTCCCGAGATTAGTTAAGTAGTTCTAAGTCTAGGGGACTGATGACAAATGCTTCAAATGGCTCTGAGCACTATGGGACTTCTTTGGTCATCAGTCCCCTAGAACTTAGAACTACTTAAACCTAACTAACCTAAGGACATCACACACATCCATGCCCGAGGCAGGATTCGAACCTGCGACCGTAGCGGTCACGCGGTTCCAGACTGAAGCGGCTAGAACCGCACGACCACACCGGCCGGTCGGCTGGACTGATGGCCCCATAGTGCTTAGAGCCATTTGAACCATTTTTGTAAATCGTATTTGTGATGCATTTTGGGACTTATTATGTCGTCATTGGTCAAAGCCGACTGATGGTATTGAAGAGAGTGATTTATAGAAAATTTCTGTTTACCCAACAGTTTTTTAAGTTTCTTGACATTGCTAGTCAGGAGATATGCGTACTGTTGTAATTTTTTTTATTTGTGTTAGGCATTGAAAACCCATCAACTGAAGATCGCCCATGAAATCTTTTTTATTTGGCTGGATTACTAGTATCAGCTAACAGTCTACGCTTGTTAAATGGTAAAACATTCTTGATTAATGTTGGTGCCGTAAGGCTTCGCACATCATCGAAATCGTTACTAAAATGACACAACTAAAAACCACTTTTCATCGTTTGTGGTCAGTGTAATTGAACGATGGTCATGAAACGAAGGCGCTACGGTGTTAGAACTTAGTGACCGACACAACCAGTATTTACAGCATCTCGCATAGCATCACCTCTGTTACGAGATGAAGTAAATTGTGTCAGTTACTATGTTGAGCCGTGGTAAAAAATTGCTGTTTTGAAGAGCACGCCACAGCGCGTTGTGTGAAGCAGTCGCCCTCCGTTTCTGGCGGTAGCGCCGCTGTGGCAGTCGCAGCTTTGGTGTCTCCCTCTAGTGGGAAAGAGGAAAGGTTGGCTGTTCACGTGCATTTAAGGGGCGCTATGAGCTCGGTAGGGGTCAGTCGGAGTGAGGCTGGGTCAGTCTCGCGTCACCAGTTGCTGGTCTGTCTCTCGTTTGCATTTGTGCGGCAATTAGTGTCTGTCTGTCGTCGGAGTGCTAGTATGTCTGTCCTTTGGATCAACTTTAAGGCCAAAAAATGAGTGTCTTGCCACTCCGCCAGTAACAGAACTCAGCTAGTGGTCGCCCGGTAGGGGCTGAGTTCCTGCATCTGAGTCTGCGCGTTACGCCGCCAGACTGCTCGAGCTGCTGGAGCAACGGTCATTGGATCGGTCGGTTGGTCGGTCGCGCACTGAGACACGAGATGACTTGTACGCCTTGAACGTCGGCGCATATGAGGTCGCCACGTGAGTCCAGTGGGCCGCGCCGTATAGCGAGGGATAGTGGCTTCGCGGTCGACACGAGAGCAACAGGAGTGAAACCACGACATCGGGCTGGCCGGGGCGAGCTGCGACGCGGTGAGACGGGAGATCGGCGCGCCTTCCTGCGTCCGTTGAAGCGACTGGCAGCGGACGGTTCGGGAGAGCGTTGGGGGTGCTGCGCCAGGTCTTCGCCAGAAATCGCAGTTTATTAGAAGTTAAGTGATTGGAGATACGTTGTTTCATTTACTTCTTAAATTCTACTTGTTTTCTTGGTGAGGCCACCAGCCGCTTTGTTTTGGGGTCGTCCCACCATTCTAATCCGTTTGCCCACCCGCGGGAAGGTGGCTATTTGTGAATTGGGTGGTCCGTTTTTCCCTTGGGCGAAGGTTTAGAGCGATCTGCGGTTCGGGTTGTTTAGTAACCCCACGTCAATCAGCCGTACGCTAATTGCTGCCACTGTCATGTTTGTCGGATTCGGTGTTAACGAATTTATAGAATTAAGGTAAAGGCCGAATTCCTGAAATACATTTTTATCTTGCCTATCATCTTGCGAGGCGGTGTATGTGTAATGCAGAGCATGTTGTACACTTTATGTAAGTCTGAATTTCATGGGTTTTATTTAAACAGTCATTTTAATAAGGTTGCCACTCTTCCACCCTAAGAGGCCTTTAAAACCAAATTGCACTTTTGGTGGCAAATAATTTCTTAGTGTGAGTGTTTGTACCATTTCCACCCTCTTACGGAGTGTATAGTTAATGTGTTTGTGTGAGTTGTTAAAATTTTTAGTTTAAAGTAATCTGGTGTGTTGCACCTTTGCACCAGTGTACTTTTTTAGAGGTGGTTGTGAGCGGTTGTGACTACGGCCATGTTGAAAGGGAGCCGAAGCTTCTCAGCCCGAAGGCTGCTACTGTAAAAAAATTTCGTTATTCTGCCTCTGAATAATTGTAACTTGATATTTAGAGGGTGCTTTCTGATTGTAATTTTAAATCTGATTCTGAAAAGGCTTTAAGGAATAAAATTGTTAAAGGTAATTTTATTTTCCGTCAGTTACTTCCACGCTCACCTAGTGTGATTAAATGTGTTAATGTTCTTGTTGAATCGCTAGTAAATAAATTCTTTAATAAAAGATTTTGAAATTAAAATTACGGTTGATATGTCGCGTATGGATGTTGTCATTTTATACTACTGGCCATTAAAATTGCTACACCAAGAAGAAATGCAGATTATAAACGGGTATTCATTGGACAAATATATTTTACTAGAACTGACATGTGATTACATTTTCACGCAATTTGGGTGCATAGATCCTGAGAAATCAGTACCCAGAAAAACCACCTCTGGACGTAATAACGGCCTCGATACGCCTGGGCATTGAGTCAACAGAGCTTGGATGGCGTGTACAGGTACAGTTACCCATGCAGCTTCAACACAATCCCACAGTTCATCAAGATTAGTGACGCGCGTATTATAACGAGCCAGTTGCTCGGCCACCATTGACCAGACGTTTTCAATTGGTGAGAGATCTGGAGAACGTGCTGGCCAGCGCAGCAGTCGAAGGTTTTCTGTGTCCATAAAGGTCCATACAGGACCTGCAACTTGCGGTCGTGCATTATCCTGCAGAAATGTAGGGCTTCGCAGGGATAAACTGAAGGGTAGAGCCACGGGTAACACAACTGAAATGTAACGTCCACTGTTCAAGGTGCCGCCAATGCGAACAAGAGGTGACCGAGACGTGTAACCAATGGCACCCCATACCATCACGCCGGGTGATACGCCAGTATGACGATGACGTATACAAGCTTCCAATGTGCGTACACCACGATGGCGCCATATGCGGATGCGACTATCATCATGCTGTCAACAGAACCTGGATTCATCCGAAAAAATGACGTTTTGCCATTTGTGCACCCAGGTTCGTCGTTAAGTAGACCATCGCAAGCGCTCCTGTCTGTGATGCAGTGTCTGGGGTAACCGCAGCCACGCCCTGCGAGCAGATAGTCCAAGCTGCTGCTAACGTCGTCGAACTGTTCGTGCAGATGGTTGTTGTCTTGCAAACGTCCCCATCTGTTGACTCAGGGATCGAGGCGTGGCTTCACGATCCGTTACAGCCGTGCGGATAAGATGCCTGTCATTTCGACTGCTAGTGATAGGAGGCCGTTGGGATCCAGCATGGCGTTCCATATTACACTCCTGTACCCACCGATTCCATATTCTGCTAACAGTCATTGGATGTCGACCAACGCGAACAGCAATGTCGCGATACGATAAACCGCAATCGCGATAGGCTGCAATCTGACCTTTTGTCAAAGTCGGAAACGTTGTGGTACGCATTTCTCCTCCATACGCGACGCTTCACAACAACGTTTCACCAGGCAACGCCGTTCAACTGCTGTATCGGTTGGAAACTTTCCTCATGTCAGCACGTTGTAGGTGTCGCCACCGGCGCCAACCTTGTGTGAATGCCCTGAAAAGCTAATCGTTTGCATAGCACATTATCTTCTTCCTGTCGGTCTGTAGCAAGTCATCTTCGTGGAGTAGCAATTTTAATGGCCAGTAGTGTAAGAAAAATTTTAACAATACGTGAATCCGTAATGGCATCGACACTAATCAAGAATTTTTTGTCATATGAAGATGGCTAGATTGTCAGCCGAAACTAGTAATCCATCCAAACGAAGAAGACTTCATGTGCTATTTTCACTTCTGAGTTTTCAGTGCTTAACATAAATTTTTAAAAAAAGAAAAAAAAACACATGTTTTAGCCTTTGACCAGTGGTTGCACACCTCTGCACCACCCTACGGTTACGTCTCTGGGTGTAAAACAAACTCTCCGCTGTGGTCACAAATGTCGTTAGCGATCGCCCGCCCTCGCGCTGGCGGCGACTGGGGACGGCGGGCTGATTTATTCAGTCAAGAAGTGCCCGGCGGGGGCCCACTCAGTTATTGGCACGGCCCCCGTGCAAAACGAGTTGGAGAAATCCAATATCGCGGCTTTGAGGGGAGCCCGCTCCTGCCTTGGCGTGTTTTAATTACGTGGGGAGACCTGGCGGAGCCTGCTGACGTTAATGACGGATTCATCTCACACGGCTGAGGCTGGCCAGAAGGCCCAGGGCAGGGGATCGGGTAATTTCAGGGGATCACGTAACTTTTTCTTTCCGCATCAGCAACTGCTGACAGCTGCCGAATGGTTTTCATGTTAATTTCCGCGCAGAATTCCAAGTAAGGGACACGACCGGACAGCCTGTATCCTAGGCAATTCGTCTCCAGTATGCTCACCTTGAAACGTCACAGCTTTACGCTTCATTTAACTGGCTGATTAATTTCTACATGTTTAATAATTCATTTTACGCCGAGAGCGTCCTTTCAAGTATAATGACTTTTCTGGAAATTAGAAATCTACTCTGTAGGAATCAGCATGGGTTTCGAAAAAGACGATCGTGTGAAACCCAGCTTGCGCTATTCGTCCACAAGACTCAGAAGGCCATAGACACGGGTTCCCAGGTAGATGTGTTTCTTGACTTCCGCAAGGCGTTCGATACAGTTCCCCACAGTCGTTTAATGAACAAAGTAAGAGCATATGGACTATGAGACCAATTGTGTGATTGGATTGAAGAGTTCCTCGACAACAGAACGCAGCATGTCATTCTCAATGGAGAGAAGTCTTCCGAAGTAAGAGTGATTTCAGGTGTGCTGCAGGGGAGTGTCGTAGGACCGTTGCCATTCACAATATACATAAATGACCTTGTGGATAACATCGGAAGTTCACTAAGGCTTTTTGCGGATGATGCTGTGGTATATCGAGAGGTTGTAACAATGGAAAATTGTACTGAAATGCAGGAGGATCTGCAACGAATTGACGCATGGTGCAGGGAATGGCAATTGAATCTCAATGTAGACAAGTGTAATGTGCTGCGAATACATATAAAGTTGATCGTCGGTAAAGCAGACGCCAGACTGCGATTCATTGGAAGAATCCTAAGGAAATACAATCCGAAAACAAAGTAAGTAGGTTACAGTACGCTTGTTCGCCCACTGCTTGAATACTGCTCAGCAGTGTGGGATCCGTACCAGATAGGGTTGATAGAAGAGATAGAGAAGATCCAACGGAGAGCAGCGCGCTTTGTTACAAGAACATTTAGTAATCCTGAAAGCGTTACGCAGATGACAGATAAACTCCAGTGGAAGACTCTGCAGGTGAGACGCTCAGTAGCTCGGTACGGGCTTTTGTTGAAGTTTCGAAAACATACCATCACCGAGGAGTCAAGCAGTATATTGCTCCATCCTACGTATATCTGGCGATATGTTGAAGTTTCGAGAACATACCTTCACCGAGGAGTCAAGCAGTATATTGCTCCCTCCTACGTATATCTCACGAAGAGACCATGAGAATAAAATCAGAGAGATTAGAGCCCACACAGTGGCATACCGACAATCCTTCTTTCCACGAACAATACGAGACTGGAACAGAAGGGAGAACTGATAGAGGCACTGAAGGTACCCTCCGCCACACACCGTCAGGTGGCTTGCGGAGTATGGATGTAGATGTAGATGTAGAATGTTTCGTCTAGCTAATTAACCTCCGGATTCAAGAATGCTTCCGTGTAAATTTTTTCTTCAGTTGGTGTCACACCTCCTCTCTCATCCTTTGATCCGATGATGTATGTGGATGGATAAACGTAATTGTGTATGGAATATATAATAATCTGGGTTACTCAAAGAAGGTAGCAGTAGGGTAGTTTAGCACCAACATAACAACGTGAGCAGATGCGGCAGAGAGTTCGTGATTCCAAAGATAGTAGGGACGAGCAGGGCAGAGTTTGTGCGGTTGGTTCCCACTGAGGTCCTACCCCCACCACCAGTTCTTTTGAACGGTTGGTGGTTGGTCCTGGAACGCGCCATGTGGGGACACTCTGGGGCCGCCGATTGGACGAGACGGACGCAGGGGTGCGGCGCTCGTCATTGATGGTCAGAAATAGCTGGAAACGTTCAGCGATACTTTATTCGTAGAAACTTTTCAGATTAATGTGTTTCAACTAGCGGACTTAGGCGCGAGGTGATCGAGGGCATGAACCAACGGTTCTTGTTCTTAGGTTCATTAATGTTTCATTTGTTGCATAATTTCGTTCTAGATGTAGGCAATATAAATTTTTCATGATTCAACGGTCTATTATACTCGTTTCTTTGTTGTCGAACTTGGCCACGTGTTGCCAGCATTCATAACGGTAGTCACTGGATTTGCCATTCGTTGATCACAGTATGAATAATGTGGAGTCATGAAAGACCTGAGTCGAAACAAGGCTCCGGGAGTAGACAACATTGCATTAGAACTACTGACAGCCTTGGGAGAGCCAGTCCTGACAGAACTGTACCATCTGGTGAGCAAGATGTATGAGACAGGCGAAATACCCTCAGACTCCAAGCGGAATATAATAATTCCAATCCCAAAGAAAGCAGGTGGTGACAGATGTGAAAATTACTAACTATCAGTTTAATAAGCCACGAAGATACTAACACGAATTCTTTAGAGATGAATGGAAAAACTGGTAGAAGCCGACCTCAGGGAAGATCAGTTTGGTTTCTGTAGAAATGTTGGAACACGTGAGGCAATACTGACCCTACGACTTATCTTAGAAAGTAAATTAAGGAAAGGCAAACCTACATTTCTAGCATTTGTAGACTCAGAGAAAGCTTTTGACATTGTTGACTGGAACACTCTCTTTCAAATTCTGAACATGGCAGGGGTAAAATACAGGGAGCGAAAGGCTATTTACAATTTGTACAGAAACCAGATGGCAGTTATAAGAAACAAGGAGCTGAGAGGGAAGCAGTGGTTGGGAAGGGAGTGAGACAGGGTTGTAGCCTCTCCCCGATGTTAGTCAATCTGCATATAGAGCAAGTAGTAAAGGAAACAAAAGAAAAGTTCGGAGTAGGTATTAAAATCCATGGAGAAGAAATAAAAACTTTGAAGTTCGCCGATGACATTGTAATTCTGTCAGAGACAGCAAAGGACTTGGAAGAGCAGCTGAACGGAATGGACAGTGTCTTGAAAGGAGGGTATAAGATGAACATCAACAAAAGCAAAACGAGGATAATGGAATGTAGTCGAATTAAGTCGGGTGATGCTGAGGGAATTAGATTAGGAAATGAGACACTTAAAGTAGTAAAGGAGTTTTGCTATTTGGGGAGCAAAATAACTGATGATGGTCGAAGTAGAGAGGATATAAAATGTAGACTGCCAATGACAAGGAAAGCGTTTCTGAAGAAGAGAAATTTGTTAACATCGAGTATAGTTTTAAGTGTCAGGAAGTCGTTTCTGAAAGTATTTGTATGGAGTGTAGCCATGTATGGAAGTGAAACGTGGACGATAAATAGTTTAGACAAGAAGAGAATAGAAGCTTTCGAAATGTGGTGCTGTAGAAGAATGCTGAAGATTAGATGGGTAGATCACATAACTAATGAGGAGGTATTGAATAGAATTGGGGAGAAGAGGAGCTTGTGGCACAACTTCACTAGAAGAAGGGATCACTTGGTAGGACATGTTCTGAGACATCGAGGGACCACCAATTTAGTATGGGAGGGCAGCGTGGAGGGTAAAAATCGTAGTGGGAGACCAAGAGATGAATACATTAAGCAGATTCAGAAGAATGTAGGTTGCAGATGAAGAAGCTTGCACACGATAGAGTATTATGGAGAGCTGCATCAAAACAGTCTCAGGACTGAAGACCACTACAACAACATGTAGTCCATCAACGAAGGAGGTGGCTTACAAAACACTCGTTCGACCTATACTTGAGTATTGCTCATCAGTGTGGGATCCGTACCAGGTCGGGTTGACGGAGCAGATAGAGAAGATCCAAAGAAGAGCGGCGCGTTTCGTCACAGAGTTATTTGGTAAGCGTGATGGGGTTACGGAGATGTTTAGCAAACTCAAGTGGCAGACTCTGCAAGAGAGGCGCTCTGCATCGCGGTATAGCTTGCTGTCCAGGTTTCGAGAGGGTGCGTTTCTGGATGAGGTATCGAATATATTGCTTCCCCCTACTTATACCTCCCGAGGAGATCACGAATGTGAAATTAGAGAGATTCGAGCGCGCACGGAGGCTTTCAGTCAGTCGTTCTTCCCGCGAACCATACGCGACTGGAACAGAAAAGGGAGGTAATGACAGTGGCACGTAAAGTGCCCTCCGTCACACACCGTTGGGTGGCTTGCGGAGTATAAATGTAGATGTAGATGTAGAACATGAAACCTGTGCTGGTTTGCTCCCATTGCATTGCGGTTGCATAATACGCGGTTTCAACATGAACTTATCCGTATGGTCTGCATGTGTAGTAACACAAGTAATGTGTGACAGAGTGAAAGGTAATATCCTTCCCTGCTCGGCGCGTTAAATAGGTGTGACAATAACTGAATGGTGTTAAGAGGCCACCATTCAGTAACGTTCATTTTCACCCATTTTAATCATTAGGTGACGAAGTGTTGTCTATGTTTCCGGTATGACGAGATGCAAGAGATAGTGAATAGATTTCATGTATGTTTCTCACAGAGAGTAATAGTTTCCTTAAATGTTTTGTCACAGAGAGTAATAGTTTTCTTAAATATTATTGAAATAAATCATAATGATAATTGAAATTCTCTTAGCGTTATTTAGTATCCTTCATCCATACCACTGAGATAATGACTATATTCTATGATTTTTCAATCCAGGCATATCCATTGTAAGCATTATGCACTTCATGCGACTAACTGAATTCATTGTATCAGAAAAAGAAAGTCTTACCGTCCCTAATGTGCACGTATTGTTTCATGGCCATTCTCGTATCTTGCGTTATCCGTTGCTTCATTTTTAAATTATAATACTATCTTTTCTAGCGGGTTTATCGGGCCTAATTGAAAGAATTAGTTACATAACAGTAGAAATGGGAACCATGGAGCACTGCGTCTGCTTCTACTCGTATTAAAGGAAGATACTTCTTACATGAAAATTAATCAGCTTAACAAACAGGGGGTAGACTTTCAACCTGCTCTTCTAAGTCCTTTGTCGTCCCTGCTACAAAATGTCATCACCTGTCTCCAACGTTTTTATTTCTTCTCCGTGAATTACTCCTTTTCCAAATGTCTCCTTGCTCTCCCTTACTGCTTGCCCGGCGTACAGACTAATAACATCAGGGACAGACTACAACCTGGGTATAACCGGTTTACGGTTATGTCGATTTTTTATCTCCATTTTAACCTGACTGTCAAAATCGCTCCAAACAAGCCGTTTCTGAGACTGGATTTTGGTTTTTTCATCCCTATTATTTCCTTAATAAACGGAGAAATTTAACAGAGATTGAAAAACTTTGACTCCCTCAGTTTCAAGATACATAGAATCAAAATATTAAATACTAGTCCGTCCACCATTCACTGCTGTTCTCGAAAGATGATGAGGGGTTGTATATTACAAATAAATCGCCAGTATTCTCCAAGTTATATTAATTTTTTGAAACTCTGCTCCTTAATCATGTTATAATCGTGGATCAAAAATGGTTCAAATGGCTCTGAGCACTATGGGACTCAACTGCTGAGGTCATTAGTCCCCTAGAACTTAGAACTAGTTAAACCTAACTAACCTAAGGACATCACAAACATCCATGCCAGAGGCAGGATTCGAACCTGCGACCGTAGCGGTCTTGCGGTTCCAGACTGCAGCACCTTTAACCGCACGGCCACTTCGGCCGGCAAATTTTGTGCTATCGTGGATCATACCACTGTTTGGGCACTACGATAGTCAGTGGTAAAGGGTGAAAACTGAGGTTGAAGAATTTTATTTCTCGTAGAATTCATCCGTTTCCAACGGCTACAAGGAGATAAAGGCCTATTCTGGAGACACGCCTTGCAGATCAGCTACCTCCTATTTTTATCGTAAACTGTGAATGAACTGTTAAGTTTTAAGTTTTCTCCTCATATGATATCGGGAGTTTGTTGTGTCTCCTCCCGCTTTTCGTCATTTAAAGCAAATGAAGCCTTGTACTTCGTAGACACAGTACGTCGTAAAATACTTCCAGACTGGGGATGATCCCATTGTGTAATACAATTTATCTCCGTTGACGACAGTCAGGAACTACGATACAGACCAGATGGGGCAATTTTTGCACACTGCATGGGCGCATGCGTATCACCAAATAGGCCACGCCACATTGCAACAGGTGCATTATGGCGTCAGCAACGCTGTACCAATTCTTGTGTCACGTCTCTGGTGCTCTTTTCTGTCGGCATTATTATTAATATAGTACTGATCACTTTCACGTTTTCTATAATAACGCTATGTTTCGAAGCAATTCAAATTTTGCGAATAAAAATAACTCGTTATTTAAAAAAGATTCATTAAAAATGAGAAATTTTAGCACTGCAGCAATGACTAAATGATGTTTCAGTTCTTTACCTTTAATTAGTAAAAAATAAAAACACCTTTTATAACGGAGACCAAGCAAATAGAAAAAATACCGGTTACCCAGAACTAAAATATCGGCATCGGTTTTAGCCGGTCTGTTTTTCCCACCCCTATATACAACCCTGTCTCGCTCGTTACTTAACTAATGAGTGCATGGCGGCGAGTCACTCTGGAAATATTTAGGACTTCCTGCAAAATTTTATTTTAAATTTCTCCCTGCATGAGTTCGTCAGTGCCTGGGTGCTAAAGCTTCATGCCTTTCAGAACGGCAGCAGTTCATTCCAGTAAAAGTTGTAGACAAGGTACGGAGGTCTTCAGCGCTCTGCTGAATGCGTTGGTGTACCCATGTCACAGATTTAACACCTGCATCTACATGTGTGTGTGTCTGTGTCTGTCTGTGCGTGTCTGTCTGTGCGTGTCTGTCTGTGCGTGTCTGTCTGTGCGTGTCTGTCTGTGTGTGTCTGTCGGTGCGTGTCTGTCTGTGCGTGTCTGTCTGTGCGTGTCTGTATATTGAACTGGGGACATAGAAACGACAGAGAAGGTTCGGCCCGCCGTAGCCCTCAGTGGTTTACAACCCCACAACAGGTCACAGCAGTCCACCCACCCCACCACCGACCCACACCGAACCCAGGATTACTGTGCAAAAAATGGCTCTGAGCACTATGGGACATAACGTCTGAGGTCATCAGTCCCCTAGAACTTAGAACTGCTTAAACCTAACTAACCTAAGGACATCACACACATCCATGCATGAGGCAGGATTCGAACCTGCAACTGTAGCGGTCACGCAGTTACAGACTGTAGCGCCTAGAACCGCTCGGCCACTCCGGCCGGCGGATTACTGTGCAGCTCGGCCCCCAGTGGGCCCTCTGGGGTTGTCCCGTACCAGACGGGTATAGCTCCAAATGTTTGCATGGTAGAGTAATTATGGTGTACACGTATGTGGAGACAGTAATCGCCGACATCATGTAACTAAGGCGGAATAATGGGAACCAGTCGGCATTCGGCGAGGCAGATGGAAAACCGCCTTAGAAACCATCCACAGGCTGGCCGGCACACCGGACCTCGACACGAATCCGCCAGAGGGATTTGTGCCGGAGACCGGCACGCCTTCCCGATCGGGAAGCAACTCGTAAGACCGCGCGGCTAGCCGGGCGGGCTACATTTACATGGCTAATGTGCAGTTCAATGCCTGGCAGGTGGTTCATCGAACCGCTTTCACGCTATTACCGTTTCAGTCTCTAACAGAGAGCCTCGAAAAACGAACAAGTGTTTCCGCGCAAATTCTCATTTCTCTTATTTCATTACAATGATCATCTCTCCCTGCATTGGTGGATGTCAACAAAAATATACTACTCGCCATTAAAATTGCTACACCACGAATATGGCTTACTACAGACGCGAAATTTAACCGACACGAAGCAGATGCTGTGATATGCAAATGATTAGCTTTTCAGAGCATTCACACAATATTAGAGCCGGTGGCGACACCTACAACGTGCTGACATGAGGAAAGTTTCCAACTGATTTCTCATACACAAACAGCAGGTGACCGGCGTTGCCTGCTGAAACGTTGTTCAAATGGTTCAAATGGCTCTGAGCACTATGGGACTTAACAGCGGTGGTCATCAGTCCCCTAGAACTTAGAACTACTTAAACCTAACTAACCTAAGGACATCACACACATCCATGCCCGAGGCAGGATTCGAACCAGCGACCGTAGCAGTCGCTCGGTTCCGGACTGCGCGCCTACAACCGCGAGACCACCGCGGCCGGCTGAAACGTTGTTGTGATGGCTCGTGTAAGGAGGAGAAATGCGTACCATCACGTTTCCGACATTGATAAAGGTCGGATTGTAGCCTATCGCGATTGCGGTTTATCGTATCGCGACATTGCTGCTCGTGTTGGTCGAGATCCAATGACTGTTAGCAGAATATGGAATCGGTGGGTTCAGGAGGATAATACGAAACGCTGTGCTGGATCCCAACGGCCTCCTATCACTAGCAGTCGAGATGACAGGCATCTTATCCGCATGGCTATGACAGATCGTGCAGCCACGTCTCGATCCCTGAGTCAACAGATGGGGACGTTTGCAAGACAACAACCATCTGCACGAACAGTTCGACGACGTTTGCAGCAGCATGGACTATCAGATCGGTCACTTTGGCTGCGGTTGCCCTTGACACTGCATCACAGACAGGAGAGCCTGCGACGAACCTGGGTGCACGAATGGCAAAACGTCATTTAAACGGATGAATCCAAGCTCTATTTACAGCATCATGATGGTCACATCCGTGTTTGGCGACATCGTGGTGAACGCACATTGGAAGTGTGTATTCGTCATCGTCATACTGGCGTATCACCCGGCGTGATGGTATGGGGTACCATTGGTTACACGTCTCGGTCACCTATTGTTCGCATTGGCGGCACCTTGAACAGTGGACGTTACATTTCAGATCTGTTCCCCTTGGCTCTACCCTTCATTTTATCACTGCGAAACCCTACTTTTCAGCAGGATAATGCACGACCGCAAGTTGCAGGTCCTGTATGGACATATATGGACACAGAAAATGTTCGACTGCTGCGCTGGCCAGCACGTTCTCCAGATCTCTCACCAATTGAAAACGTCTGGTCAATGGTGGCCGATCAACTGGCTCGTTATAATACGCGCGTCACTACTCTTGATGAACTGTGGTATCGTGTTGAGCTGCATGGGCAGCTGTACCTGTACACGCCATCCAAGCTCTGTTTGACTCAATACCCAGGCGTATCAAGGCCGTTATTACGGCCAGAGGTGGTTGTTCTGGGTACTGATTTGGCTCTGAGCACTATGTGACTTAACATCTGAGGTCATCAGTCCCCTAGAACTTAGTACTACTTAAACCTAACTAACCTAAGGACATCACACACATCCATACCCGAGGCAGGATTCGAACCTGCTACCGTAGCGGTCGCGCGGTTCCAGACAGTAGCGCCTAGAACCGCTAGGCCACTCTGGCCGGCGATCCTGATTTCTCTGGATCTATGCACCCAAACTGCGTGAAAGTGTAATCACATATCAGTTGTAGTATAATATATTTGTCCAATGAATACCCGTTTATCATCTGCATTTGTTCTTGGTGTAGCATTTTTAACGGTCAGTAGTGTATTTTCCATTCGGAGGAGACCGTTGAAGGTTGAAATTTCGTGAAAATATCTCACCACGACATAAAAAGCGTTTATAAAAGTTTGCAGTACGTCGCGTCTTGCAGTTCGCAAATATTGAAGAAAAGACATTTTTTAACGTTTAACGCCAAAGCTGCTATTTAATCCTGGCTTGCTACTTCTGAAGCAACGGCCTTGCCGCAGTGGATACACTGGTTCCCGTGAGATCACCGAAGTTAAGCGCTGTCGGACGTGGTCGGCACTTAGATGGGTGACCATCCTGGCCGCCATGCACTGTTGCCATTTTTCGGGGTGCACTCAGCCTCGTGATGCCAATTGAGGAGCTACTCGACCGAATGGTAGCGGCTTCGGTCAAGAATGCCATCATAACGACCGGGAGAGCGGTGTGCTGACCCCACGCCTCTCCCATCCGCATCCTCCACTGATGGTGACACGGCGGTCGGACGGTCCCGGTAGGCCACTCCTGGCCTGAAGACGGCGAGCTTTTACTACTTCTGAGCTTTGCCCGTATTCACAAGCCACCTATTAAAGAGCACAAAATTTGCACTAGTTACAGTGTGTGACTGTGCCGAATATGGATAATAAAGGTATCACCGATAATGTGGAAGTACCTCTGTATTTTGTGTGTAAGATATATTTGGTTAGCACAGTTCTGTTTCTGTCATCACACTCAAATGTACCTCAGACCTGTGTTCAAGGATGTCACGCCTGTAGTTATACTTTACTATATCGACGGAAAACGCAAAACTGTGCACTTTGGCGGCCGAAGGAAGAAAGTGTGAAGCTGCAGCGCAGTTTCACCGCTCAGGTAGTAAGGATAGTAAACAGAAGACATGTCCATACCAGGGCCTAAAATCTTTGCTATTTTTATTCCGGGTACCCAGTTGGGCACTATAGTGCGTTTAAAACAAATTGCAACTTTTACAGTTCAGCACAGAGCGAGTGGAGCGAAGCGTAGCTGTCAGCGTGTGTGACTCGCGTCAGCACATGACCACACAAAAAAACGTGGGGAGGTTGCCTGGCTGCGTGGACAGGAAGCTGGCAGATCTGCGATCTTTCTAAATGATTTTGAAGAAACTATTAGGCAATAAACTACCATTCACACACATCCTATAGTTTAAGTCGTCAGCTTCATGACGAACCACCTATCGTTTCGTTAATGTTCATAGTTATTATGATATTTCGGTAGTAGGAAAATTGCTGCAAGAAATTCTAAGTTTGCAGTGAAAAATAGGTGTCGCTGTGAACTTGTGTTTGATGGGTGTTAGGTTAAGTGTTGCTGTGTATTAAATGTAGATAATACAGGGTGTTCCATTGAGAGTGATCGGGCCAAATATCTCACGAAATAAGCAACAAACGAAAAAACTACAAAGAACGAAACTCGTCTAGCTTGAAGGGGGAAACCAGATGGCGCTATTGTTGGCTCTTCTAGATGGCGTTGCCATAGGTCAAACGGATATCAACTGCGTGTTTTTAAATAGGAACCCCCATTTTTTATATTCGTGTAGTACGTAAAGAAATAGGAATGTTTTAGTTGGACCTTTTTTTCGCTTTGTGATAGATGGCGCTGTAATAGTCACAAACGTATAAGTACGTGGTGTCACGTAACATTCCGCGAGAGCGGACGGTATTTGCTTCGTGATATATTACTCGTGTTAAAATGGACCGTTTACCAATTGCGGAAAAGGTAGATATCGTGTTGATGTATGGCTATTGTGATCAAAATGCCCAACGGGTGTGTGCTATGTATGCTGCTCGGTCCAAGTGTCCGGACCGTTCGCCGGATAGTTACGTTATTTAAGGAAACAGGAAGTGTTCAGCCAAATGCCCAAGTAGGTATTTTAGCTGCTGTCGCCGCTAATCTGCACATCAGTAGCAGACAAATTGCGTGAGAATCGGGAATCTCAAGAACGTAGGTGTTGAGAATGCTACATCAACATCGATTGCACCCGTACTATATTTCTATGCACCAGGAATTGCATGGCGACGACTTTGAACGTCGTGTACAGTTCTGCCACTGGGCACAAGAGAAATTACGGGACGATGACAGATTTTTTGCGCGCGTTCTATTTAACGACGAAGCGTCATTCACCAACAGCGATAACGTAAACCGGCATAATGTGCATTATTCGGCAACGGAAAATCCACGATGGCTGGGAGAAGTGGAACACCAGCGACCTTGGCGGGTTAATGTGTGGTGCGGCATTATGAGAGGAAGGATAATTGGCCCCCATTTTATCGATGGCAATCTAAATGCTGATTTCCTACGTAATGTTCTACCGATATTACTACAAGATGTTTCACTGCATGACAGAATGCTGATGTACTTCCAACATGATGGATGTCCGGCACACAGCTCGTGTGCTATTAAAGTGGTATTGAATAGCATATTTCATGACAGGTGGATTGGTCGTCGAAGCACCATATCATGGCCCGCACGTTCACCGGATCTGACGTCCCCGCATTTCCTTCTGTGGGGAAAGTTGAAGGATATTTGCTATCGTATTCCACCGACAACGTCTGACAACATGCGTCAGCGCATTGTCAATGCATGTGCGAACATTACGGTAGGCGAACTACTCGCTGTTGAGAGGAATGTCGTTGCACGTATTGCCAAATGCATTGAGGTTGACGGACATCATTTTGAGCATTTGTCCACTCGACCAGTGACGTGTTTGACTGCGACCACCGTCGATCACCTCCAATGAGAGTGTCCGTACGTTCCAACATCGCAGGAGTCACAGCTGTGTGTGTGTGTGTGTGTGTGTGTGTGTGTGTGTGGCCGGCCCGCACCCGAGAGACCGGGTAGGTTTGCGCGCCCTAGCTGCGATTATGACAGACGTCTCGCCCGACGAGTCGCCGTGCCTTTGTTCTCCAAGCGCCTGTGAGTATCTGCGATACTCTGGTTTCCCGCCGAAATAAACTCGATGACAACTCTCTGCTTGGAATGGACGGACGCCATTTTGAAGATTACGTATATCGCCGCCATCTAGTGCGGTAAAATGACTGGGCATTTATAATTTGCGGAAAATTCCCGGAATAAATGCGAGGACCAATGTAAAAAGTTCATACATTCCCAGGCATTTATGCATTTTAAAAATTAATTGCTGAGTGGTTCTTAAAAAAATTAAGCTGATATTTTGTTTTGGAAAAGTTGTTCTGCAACACTGCTTCTGTGGTTGGATAACCGAGTTGAAAAATCTGCTTGAGAGTTAGCGGAGAGTTATCAGGGGAAATAAACTGGACTCTAAACATAACATTTGACATCTTTAATGAGATCAATTCTTGGGATAGTATATAATAAAAAAAGAGAATAACACTCAAGTTTAAGAGTTATTTTTGAAGCAAAGTGTAGTCTATATATTATGTTGTAACTGCGACCGAAACGGTCGCCGGGTTGAAGTGACGGAAAGCGCGGCTGGACCCGCGGAGCGGCGCGCGTACAACAACACAACGGGAGGGGATGGACGTGACCAACAAAGGACAGAACGAACAGCAACAAGTTCGAACCAACAGAGTCACAAGAAAACGTAACAACCACGTCCACTCGTACACAGAACAAGAAAGAAAATACGCTGTCTAAGGCGAGGCAATGTGTCCAGAGACGTACGCAAGATTAGAGTTGCTGGATGAGCTTTTTTTCTTTCCTACACTGAATTTCGATTCCCCCCGGAAGGGGGCGGGCTGGCAGCGGCTCAGTACGCTGCTCTGCAGCCTACAGACTTTTGAAAATCGGAAGAAGAAAAGAAACAAGAAAAACAGGCGATAAACGGTGACTTAAATCGTAAAAATGGCGGAAAATTGTGGAAAGTTAAAACATAAAGCAAGGGGGTTGGCAATGGTAATAAAATACACAGGAATCAGACAAGTAATATAGTAGACACACAATTAAAAAAACATGGCGACAGTCTGGTTTCTGTTTGCAAGAGATAAAAAATCACACCCAGCAACAGTGTGATGGCCGTTCACAACACTTCCCAAAAGACACACAACACTGAACACGCACTGTAAAACACTCACTGTAAAACACTTCACGAAAATGTCGGCACAAAGATGACGCTCCCAAGCCAAGGGCAGATGGTGGGAAGTGGGGGGGGGGGGGGGACCTGGATGAGGGGGAAAAACAAGGAGGGATGAGAGGAGGAAACGAAAGGGGGGGGGAACCAAACGAGGGAGAGGACTCATAAGGGGGGAGAGGGGCAGGGCAGATGCGAAAGGGAATGGGAAAAGGGAAATGCAAAAGGACTCGGGGGAGCTGGATGAGTGAGAGGCAGGCGCTTAAGTATGCTATTGAGGGCGCCACTATTGGTTGCAGGAACCACGTGTCCAACTGTGGCGCCCTCACTCTAAATGCGGGCCAGGAGGCACGCACCACCACAGCTTACGGCGCGATGGTGCAGAGACCTTTAGGGGTCTTCGATGTCCATGATGCCTGGTGGGGATTCAAATTCCGTGCGCACATTACCAGATCCTCCACACTGAAACCTGCACGTAGAGGTGGAAACGCTCTAGACGAGGTGGGTGGCTGTGGGAAGAGGAGCCAGGCTCATCAACGGCTATTGCTGGGGAGGAAGGGACACCCGAGCGTGACAGCCGATCCAGAGTCCAGGGCGGTTGAGGGAGCCACCGATCCACCCCGAGCAGAGAGGGCCGGCGGCAAGCCCGCGGGCAGACAGCAACCGGGGGTTGGGACGGTGACTCGAGGACCACGTCTGTACCCAAAGGAGGTAGGGACAGAGGCAGCGGCGCAAGTCCCGTGGGGGCTCACGGGCGGAGCTGATTATGATGGCGGCACGCCAACTCTTTAGACTTCTGCACTAACATCACACGCCGCCCATGGGCCGCGACAACCCTGGCAGGTGTCCAACCCGCCTTGCGCCCGTACTGTTAGGCCCACACAGCTGTGCCAGGGGCGTACCACTGTGAGGGCTGGGATTGGGGGTGGGAGGAGGATGGCATCAGCAAATGGAGCAGGGTCCACGGCTACCACCCATGAAGGAGCTCTGCTGGACTGCGTCCATCAATTGGCATAGTGCAATGGGTGTTCAAAAACAGGCCGACTTGGTTGGAGAGGTGTCGACCATCTTAGTCAACTGGTGTTTAAAAGTGTGGACAAGCCTCTCCGCCGCGCCATTGGATGAAGGGTGGAAAGGGGGGCTACGGATATGTTTCATACTGTTGGCCTGACAGAAGTCGTGGAAGGAGGATGCCATGAATTGCGTTTCATTATCGGAAACCAATGTGTGTGGCAGGCCCTCAATGACAAGAACCTGGGATAGGGCCGTTAGTGTAGCCTCCGTGGTGGTGGATGGGTATTTGGAGTAGGCACCAACGATGAGTAACCACATGGACCCCAAAAACGGGCTTGCAAAATCGATATGGATGTGGTCCCAGGCCCGGCGAGGCACAGGCCAGGGTGTAAACAACTGAGGGGGGGCTTGCCTGGTGACATGGACAGACAGTGCACCCATGGACCAGGCGCTCAATATCGTCATCGATTCCAGGCCAATACACGTGTCTGCGAGCTAAAACTTTCATATGGGGCATACCCCAGTGCCCGTGGTGTAACAAACTGAGCACCCAAAGCCGCAAGACCAGAGGGATGATCATCCGACTCCGTGGCCAACAGAAGGACATCATCAACCACGGAGAGCCTGTGGCACTGGTGGTGCCAGGGGCTAAAATCGGACTGCATTCAACGAGTAACATAGGAGGGCCACCCGTGGACCACATAGTGGAGATCCCGCCACAAGACAGGGTCGTGGAGGGTAACCGCAGGAATGTGAGCAACCATGAAAGGCAGTCTGTCCAGTGCATCCCGACGGGCAGAATCAATGTGAAAGCAGAGGACCTCCTGTTGGTCAAAGGCACTATCAGGGCCTGCTGGGAGATGTGACAAAGCGACCACGTTAGCATAGTGGGCAGTGGGCTTATACCAGATGATGTAAGTGTAATAATGTAAAAACAACGCCCAGTGCTGGAGACGTTGAGCCGTCTGCTCTTTAAGGTGAGAGTGGGGTCCAAAAAGTGTAATCAGGGGTTTATCGTACGTCTGGAGGGTGAACTTTACCCCAAAGAGAAAGGTATGAAATTTTTGGACGGCGAACACGATTGTTGGGGCCTTCTTTTCAATCTGGGAGTAGTTCCATTGTGCTGGGGTCAACGTCCTAGAGGCATAAACGATGGGCTGTTCAGAGCCATCAGCATCGCAGTGCACGAGGACGGCTGACGCATCAGCTGCCACAAACAAGGGGTGGTCTGGAGAGAAAGTAGTAAGGCAAGAGGCGGACTTCAGCATCGCCTTTAAATGGAGAAAAGCCTGGTCATAGGCAGGAGTCCTAACACAAGGTACCCCTTTGTGATGCAAGTGGTTGAGCAATGGAGGCAGCCTGGGGCAAGAACTTTAAGTAATAAGCAACCTTGCCCAAAAACACCTGAAGTTCAGATAAGTCCTTGGGACCAAGAAGGGCCTCAATGGCCGCTACATTATGACCCAAATGGCGAATGCCATCTTTGCTAAGCCAGTGGCCCAAGTATTCCACTTCTGGTTGAAATAAACAACACTTGTCCAGCCGACAGCGTAAACCAGCAGACTGCAGAGCGTGAAATAAGGCGTTAAGGTTTTGCAAATGTTCCTGGTGGGAATACCCATCGACCGAGACGTCATCTAGGTAATTCACACAGGTGGGGATATTCTGTGTAAGCTGCTCCAGGAATCGCTGGAAACTGACCGGCGCTGAAGAGACACCAAAGGGAAGGCGCTTGTACATATACAATCCGAAAGGCGTGTTGATAACCATGATGTTCTGAGATTCGTCATCCAAGGGCAACTGATGGTATGCCACAGGCAGGTCGATCTTTGAAAAATCCCCCAGCAAGTTTGGCGAGAAGGTCTTGCTGTCAGGGAATGGGGTAAGTTTCAACGAGGGACTGAGCATTGACTGTAGTGCCGAAATCCCCACACAGCCTAAGGGACCCATTGGGTTTCCATATGACCACCAGTGGCGTCGCCCAGGCGCTGTAAGTTACAGGTTCCAGAACGCCAGCGGCCCTGAGCCGATCAAGTTCCTGCTTGACCGCCGGCCGAAAGGCCACTGGAAGGGGCCGGGCCCAGAAAAAGCGAGGGTGTGCATCCGGCCATAGGGTGATGTGCTCCTGAAAGCCGAAGGCACATCCGAGATCTGTCCCAACAACGACACTAAAGCGGAGCACAGATCGTCCAAGTCCTGAAAAGGAACAGCCGTGGAAACGATCATAACTTCGTCGGAAATTGAAAAGCCAAACAGTTGAAACGCATCCAGGCCAAAAATATTGGAAGCCGATGGATGGTCGACGACAAAGAGGGTAAGAAGCCGGGGAACGCGCTTGTACGTGGCCTGGACGACGAACTGCCCACGAAGGGGAATGGAACCGTCTCTGTAAACGACCAAACAGCGAGAGGGAGGTGACAACTCAGGAGAGCCCAACCGGGTACATGTCGCCATATTAATCAGGGAGATGGTGGCCCCAGAGTCGACCTGAAACTGACATCCTCAGTGAAAAGGCGGAGTCCGCAGCTCGTGGTCATGCGGTAGCGTTCTCGCTTCCCGCGCCCGGGTTCCCGGGTTCGATTCCCAGCGGGGTCAGAGATTTTCTCTGCCTCGTGATGACTAGGTGTTGTGTGCTGTCCTTAGGTTAGTTAGGTTTAAGTAGTTCTAAGTTCTATGGGTCTGAACAACAAAATAAATATGCTGTCTAAGGCGAGGCGATGTGTCCAGAGACGTACGCAAGATTAGACTCGCTGGTTGAGCTTTTTTTTTCTTCCTTTATTGAATTTTGATTCCCCCTGAAGGGGGCGGGCTGGCATCAGCTTAGTACGCTGCTCTACAGCCTACAGACTTCTTAAAAACGTAAGAAGAAAAGAAACAAGAAAAACAGGCGACAAAATAGTGACTTAAATTGTAAAAATCGGCGGAAAATTATGGAAAGTTAAAACATAAAGCAAAGTGGTTGGCAATGTTAATAAAATACACAGGAATCAGCCAAGTAATATAGTAGACACACAATTAAAAAAACATAGCGACAGTCTGGTTTCTGTTCACAAGAGATAAAAAAATCCCACCCAGCGACAGTATGATGGCCGTTCGCAACACTTCCCAAAAGACGCACAACACTGAACACTCACTGTAAAACACTGTACGAAAATGTCGGCACAAAGATGACACTCCCTAGCCAAGGGCAGATGGGGGGGGGGAGGGGACCTGGGCAGATGAGGGGGGAAAACAAGGAGGGAGGAGAGGAAAAAACGAAAAGGGGGGAAACCAAAGGAGGGAGAGGACTCATAATGGGGGAGAGGGGAAGGACAGATGCGAGAGGGAATGGGAAAAGGCAGAGGAGGGAAATGAAAAGGACTCGGGGGAGAGAAGGGGGGCAGAGAGAGGGTAGGTGGGGAAATAAGAGGATGGAAGGGGGGGGGAGAGGGAACCTGGGAAAAGGACAGAGGAAAGGATGGGGAGTGAGGATCAGAGTTAATAGGAGTGATAAATTGAGGGAGAGAGGGCATCATCTGGGAGGGGGAGTTGATGGAAGCCACCTTGGGAAAGGCGATGAAGGGTGTAGAGATGGAGGGTAGGGGGGACACAACAGTGAAGACGTGACAGGGGGTGGGGATGGGAGTGGAGCAACCAGGGGGTGAGGGGGATCAAGGTGGCGGGAAGTGTAGAGTATGCGGATATGTTCGAGGAATAGGAGCAGATGGGGGAAAGGAATGAGGTCATAGGGGATCCGCGTGGGGGACGGGAGGCGTATACGGAAGGCGAGGCGGAGTGCATGACGCACAAGGATCTGGAGGGACTTATAGAATTTGGGGGGGGGGGGGGGGGCTGGTTGAGCGAGAGGCAGGCGGTTAAGCACTCTATTGGGAGGCGCCGCTATTGGCCGCTGCAACCAAGTGTTCCACTGTGGCGCCCTCCCAGTAAATGCGGGCCAGGACGCGCGCCGCCACAGCTTATGGCGCGATGGTGCAGAGACCTCTAGGGGTCTCCGACGTGTATGACGCCTGGTGGGGATACAATTTCCGCGGCGCGCGGTACCAGGTATTAAGTAGCTCTCAGTCGCTGTACCTAAGAAAAGCACTTTTTCAGATTCTGAGGACACTTGAAACTCTTTTTAATATGCTATTCCATTTTGATGGAATGTGTCTTTTTGTATTCCTTGAAACAATATTTACAATATACTCCTTTCCCTTTTAAATTGAAAAAGTTCTAAACAGATGCCTTTGTCTTCACCATCTTGCAACTGTTCAATAGCCTACTGTCTAATTGTCTATAACACTGTAAATAACTCAGAGACGAGGTTAACGTTGCTTCTCACTCAACCTCCTAGACTTGAATGATAGTCGAGTGGTCGGACTAGTGTTGCGAATTCCGGTTAACTAAGTATCTGACAGAATTGCATAAATTACCTGACATTAACAGACACTTACTCATTTCATCTACTACCTATTTGCAATAACAACAGCAGCCCTAATAATTGGAATTAGAGTAAAAAGTTTATCCATAATGGTTTTAGTTAAGGATGCGTCACATACTGATTCCAGTTCATTAGTTCGAAGAATCGCGCATTCCCTAGGAATCGACCAGTATCGGAATCTTACGATTCCAGAGTCTTGGACAATGATTCTTTGTTGTTAAATCTTTTTCATATTAAAGTTCACATTTTATCTTCACAGCATCGCAGTCAAAAATGTCAAATACGTGTGAAATCTTGTGGGACTTAACTGCTGAGGTCAACAGTCCCTAAGCTTACACACTATTTAACCTAAATCATCCTAAGGACAAACACACACTCATGCCCGAGAGAGGACTCGAACCTCCGCCGGGACTAGCCGCGGAGTCCATGACTGCAGCGCCTAGACCGCTCGGCTAATCCCGCGCGGCCGACGCAGTCACGTCAACGTAAATAACGAAAGAAGCAGAAGAGAAAACTATAGTCTGAGTCAAATGTTGCCACATCTGACGACAAACTCCCCCTTCTTTGTCAGCTGTTCAGTACATCCAGTAATAATTTAGCTGTGAATAATATTCAGAGATTTGGCACGGGTTGTAAAGTGTGCTATATCACAAAACCATGATCCAAGGACAATGGCTCTGATAGCGGCTTATCACTACATAGCTGTTCAACTCGGTGTGTATGGGTGTGTGTGTGTGTGAGTTTGAGAGTGCGCACATGCGAGAGAGAGAGAGAGAGAGAGAGAGAGAGAGAGAGAGAGAGAGTAGAACTGCTAAGATAAAACGGACATTATAAATGATAAGCAGCTGTCAGCAATACGCGGCCCTCCTTGGTACAGCACGTTGGAATGCTAGTTAAAAAACAAAACAGACACCATTCCTTTCGTTCTTAGTAATAAAGGCAAGAGTAAACATTTACCAATCTTTAATGTTAGGAATATCCTCTGGTCCCCTTAATTTAATTGGTAAATCATGGATTCTAGCAGTAAAATCTTTAAAAAGTACTTTTTTTATGAATGGCCAGATTTCGGGTATTTAAAACTGCTTTGAGCAAATTCCTGGGCAAACGTCCATTTATAAAAGCCCTGTTCACGGGGCATTGGCCGGCCCACCATCTGTCGGTACTTCATTTTTTTCAACCGTAACTGGCCGAGAAAAAACACATGTGTTGCATTATTTATTGAGCGCCCCTCGTGTATATCAGGACCACAACTTCCAGTTTCCAATATTATTCCATTATATGTAGTGGAGGCGTTTTATAACCTATATATTTCTATATATATAGGACAATATTATGGAAATGGAAGAGGATGTAGATGAAGACGAAATGGGAGATAAGATACTGCGTGAAGAGTTTGACAGAGCACTGAAAGACCTCAGTCGAAACAAGGCCCCGGGAGTAGACAACATTCCATTGGAACTACTGACGGCCTTGGGAGAGCCAGTCCTGACAAAACTCTATCATCTGGTGACCAAGATGTATGAGACAGGCGAAATACCCTCAGACTTCAAGAAGAATATAATAATTCCAATCCCAAAATCAGGTGTTGACAGATGTGAAAATTACCGAACTATCAGTTTAATAAGTCACAGCTGCAAAATACTAACGCGAATTCTTTACAGACGAATGGAAAAACTGGTAGAAGTGGACCTCGGGGAAGATCAGTTTGGATTCCGTAGAAATGTTGGAACACGCGAGGCAATACTAACCTTACGACTTATCTTAGAAGAAAGATTAAGAAAAGGCAAAGCTACGTTTCTAGCATTTGTAGACTTAGAGAAAGCTTTTGACAATGTTAACTGGAATACTCTCTTTCAAATTCTGAAGGTGGCAGGGGTAAAATACAGGGAGCGAAAGGCTATTTACAATTTGTACAGAAACCAGATGGTATTTATAAGGGTCGAGGGACATGAAAGGGAAGCAGTGGTTGGGAAAGGAGTGAGACAGGGTTGTAGCCTCTCCCCGATGTTATTCAATCTGTATATTGAGCAAGCAGTAAAGGAAACAAAAGAAAAATTTGGAGTAGGTATTAAAATCCATGGAGAAGAAATAAAAACTTTGAGGTTCGCCGATGGCATTGTAATTCTGTCAGAGACAGCAAAGGACTTGGAAGAGCAGTTGAACGGAATGGACAGTGTCTTGAAAGGAGGATATAAGATGAACATCAACAAAAGCAAAACGAGGATAATGGAATGTAGTCAAATTAAGTCTGGTGATGCTGAGGGAATTAGATTAGGAAATGAGACACTTAAAGTAGTAAAGGAGTTTTGCTATTTAGGGAGTAAAATAACTGATGATGGTCGAAGTAGAGAGGATATAAAATGTAGACTGGCAATGGCAAGGAAATCGTTTCTGAAGAAGAGGAAGTTGTTAACATCGAGTATAGATTTAAGTGTCAGGAAACCGTTTCTGAAAGTATTTGTATGGAGTGTAGTCATGTATGGAAGTGAAACATGGACGATAACTAGTTTGGACAAGAAGAGAATAGAAGCTTTCGAAATGTGGTGCTACAGAAGAATGCTGAAGATAAGGTGGGTAGATCACGTAACTAATGAGGTATTGAATAGGTTTGGGGAGAAGTTTGTGGCACAACTTGACTAGAAGAAGGGATCGGTTGGTAGGACATGTTTTGAGCCATCAAGGGATCACAAATTTAGCATTGGAGGGCAGCGTGGAGGGTAAAAATCGTAGAGGGAGACCAAGAGATGAATACACTAAGCAGATTCAGAAGGATGTAGGTTGCAGTAGGTACTGGGAGATGAAGAAGCTTGCACAGGATAGAGTAGCATGGAGAGCTGCATCAAACCAGTCTCAGGACTGAAGACCACAACAACAACAACATATTTCTTTGGAAAACACCTTTTTTCATTATTCAGCGTTTTATGTTTTTTATCATGACTCAGCACGTTACTTTTGTATTTTACGTTGCCTCACCTTTCGTTACCTGGCCTATCAGCCAGCGTTCACCTGAACCATAATAAACTACCCGGAAGCGCCAAAGAAACTGGTATAAGCATGCGTATTCAGATACAGAGATATGTAAACATGCAGAATACGGCACAGTGGTCGACAAGGCCTATCTAAGACAAGCAAGTGTCTGGAGAAGTTGCTAGATCGGTTACTGCCTCTACAATGACAGGTTATCAAGATTTGAGTGAGTTTGAACGTCGTGTTATAGTTGGCGCACCATCGATGGGACACAGCATCTCCGAGGTAGCGATGAAGTGGGGATTTTCCAGTATGACCATTTCACGAGTGTACCGTGAATATCAGGAAGTGGGTGAAACATCAAATCTGCGATATCGCTGCAGCCGAAAAAAGATCCTCTGATAACGGGACCGACGAATACTGAAGAGAATCGTTCAACGTGACAGAAATGCAACCCTGCCGGAAATTGTTGCAGATTTCAATGCTTGGCTATCAAAAAATTTCAGCTTGTGAACCATTCAACGAAACATCATCGATATGGGCTTTATGAGCCGAACGCGCACTCTTGTACCCTTGGTGACTGAACGACACAAAGCTTTACGCCTCGACTGGGGCCGGCCGAAGTGGCCGTGCAGTTGAAGGCGCTGCAGTCTGGAACCGCAAGACCGCTACGGTCGCAGGTTCGCATCCTGCTTCGGGCATGGATGTTTGTGATGTCCTTAGGTTAGTTAGGTTTAACTAGTTCTAAGTTCTAAGGGACTAATGACCTCAGCAGTTGAGTCCCATAGTGCTCAGAGCCATTTGAACCTCGACTGGGCCCGTCAGCACCGACATTGGACTGTTGATGACTGGAAACATGTTGTCTGCTCGGACGAGTCTCGTTTCAAATTGTGTCGAGCGGATGGACGTGTACGAATATGGAGACAACCTCACTAATCTGTGGACCCTGCATGATAGCAGGGGACTGCTGAAGCTGGTGGAGGTTCTGTAATGGTGTGGGGGGTGTGCAGTTAGAGTGATATGGGACCCCTGACACGTCTACACAAGACTCTGACAGGTGACACGTATGTAAGCATCCTGCCTGATCACCTGCATCCATTCATGTCCATTGTGCATTCCGACGGATTTGGGCAATTCCAGCAGGAAAATGTGACACCCCACACGCCAAGAATTGCTACAGATTGGCTCCAGGAACACTCTTCTCAATTTAAACACTTCCGCTGGTCACCAAACTTCCCAGACATGAACATTATTGAGCATATCTGGGATGCCTTGCAATGTGCTGTTCAGATCTACACCCCCCACCCCCCACCCACCCACCAGTACTCTTACGGAATTATGGACAGCCCTTCAGGATTCATGGTGTCAGTTCCCTCCAGCGCTACTTCAGACAATGGTCGAGTTCATGTCGCGTCGTTTTGCGGCACTCCTGCGTGCTCGCGGGAGCAGGTGTACCACTTTCATTGGCTCTTCAGTGTAGTAGCTTTAGGTGTAGATACTAAGTTAACTGAATATTCCGTCAGTGCATAGCAGAACATGATAATAATATTCTAATCTGAAACACTTCATAATTTTGCAGAACATTAGGAAATGGCTCAAATGGCTGTGAGCACTATGGGACTTAACTTCTGAGGTCATCAGTCCCATAGAACTTAGAACTACTTAAACCTAACTAACCTAAGGACATCACACACAACCATACCCGAGGCAGGATTCGAATCTGCGACCGTAGCGGTCGCGCGGTTCGAGACTGTAGCGCCTAGAACCGCTCGGCCACTCCGGCAGGCCATTAGGAAATGTTATCCTTTTGAATAGCAAGTACTCGTTTAATGGTGTTGTCACCTTTATTTACAGATATTTTAGCTATTTGCCAGGTTAATGGATACCTTCCGGCAGGTAAATGGATACTATAGTGCAAATAATGTTTTGTTCCTCACTGTTTCTGTTTTTTGTGTATGGTGTGGTTTTTATACATACATGTATGATCAAAAGTATCCGGACACATGGCTGAAAATGATTTATAAGTTCGTGGCGCCCTCCATCGGTAATGGTGGAATTCAGTATGGCGTTGGCCCTTCTTTAGCCTTGATGACAGCTTCCACTCTCGCAGGCATACACGTTCAGTCAGGTGCTGGAAAGTTTCTTGGGTAGTGGCAGGCCATTCTTCACGGAGTGCTGCACTGAGTAGAGGTGTCGAAGTCGGTGGGTGAGGCCTGACACGAAGTCGGCGTTGCAAAACGTTCCAAAGGTGTTCTGTAGGATTCAGGTCAGGACTTCGTGCAGGACAGTCCATTGTAGGGATGTTATTGTCGTGTAACCACTCAGCCACAGGGCATGCAATTATCAACAGGAACTCGATCGTGTTGAAAGATGCAATCGCCATCCCCGAATTGCTCTTCAACAGTGATAAGCAAGAAGGTGCTTAAAACATCAATGTAGGCCTGTGCTGTGATAGTGCCACTCAAAAAAACATGGGGTGCAAGTCTCCTTCATGAAAAACACGACCACACCATAACACCACCGCCTCCGAATTTTACTGTTGCCACTGCACACGCTGGCAGATGACGTTCATCTGGCATTGGCCATACCTACACGCTCCCATCGGATCGCCACGTTGTGTACCGTAATTCGTCACTCCACACTACATTTTTCCACTGTTCAATCGTCCAATGTTTACGCTCCTTACACCAAGTGAGGCGTCGTTTGGCATTTGCAGGCGTGATGTGTGTCTTACGAGCAGCCACTATCACCTCCGGCCTGTCATAGTACTTGCAGTCGATCCTGATGCAGTATGGAATTCATGTGTGATGGTCTGGATAGATGTCTGCCTATTACATATTACGATGCTCTTCAACTGTCGGCGGCCTCTGTCAGTCAACAGACGAGGTCGGCCTGTACGTTTTCGTGCTGAACGTGTCCCTTCACGTTTCCACTTTACTATCGCATCGGAAACAGTGAAACTAGGGATGTTTAAGAGTGTGGAAATATCGTGTACAGACGTATCACACAAGTGACACCCTGCCACCTGACCGCCGGTTCTAGGCGCTACAGTCTGGAACCGCGCGACCGCTGCGGTCCGAATCGGGCATGGACGTGTGTGGTGTCCTTACGTTTAAGTAGTTCTAAGTTCTAGGGGACAGATGACCTTAGAAGGTAAGTCCCATAGTACTCAGAGCCATTTGAACCATTTGTCACCTGACCACGTTCAAAGTCCACGAGTTCCGCGAAGCGTCCCATTCTGCTCTCTCAAGATGTCTAGTGACTACTGATGTCGCTAGTATGGAGTACCTGGCAGTAGGTGGCAGCACAATGCACCTGATATGAAAAACGTATTTTTTTGGGGGGGGGGGGGGGGGGGTCCGAATAATTTTTATCACATGTTGCACATATCCAAATTTGCTGTATGCTTTTCCCTTGGCCCTGTAGTTCTTAGATGGTTGTCGAATGGAATACGTGTGTCGGCAGTAACTGTTTGACAGTACTCTGATCACTGGTGAGTTTCATCCGTTCTGTCTTGGACACTTCTAAATATTTACGTCGATGCAGATAGAGTAAAATATGGTGGAAAAAATTTTACAGAACGCATGAAAACATGTGGTATGCTCTGTCGTTAAACGCAATTGCGTGGGTATTTTCCTCAGATTGGCGTATACAGTGATTGAACAGCTAGAGTTGTTGTTGTGGTCTTCACTCCTGAGACTGGTTTGATGCAGCTCTCCATGCTACTCTATCCTGTGCAAGCTTCTTCATCTCCCAGTACCTACTGCAGCCTACGTCCTTCTGAATATGCTTAGTGTATTCATCTCTTGGTCTCCCTCTTCGATTTTTACCCTCCACGCTGCCCTCCAATACTAAATTGGTGATCCCTCTATGTCTCAGAACATATCCTACCAACCGATCCCTTCTTCTAGTCAAGTTATCCCACAAGTTCCTCTTCTCCCCAATTCTATTCAATACCTCCTCATTAGTTACGTGATCTACCCATCTAATCTTCAGCATTCTTCTGTAGCACCACATTTCGAAAGCTTCTATTCTCTTCTTGTCCAGACTATTTATCGTCCATGTTTCACTTCCATACATAGCTACACTCCATACAAATACTTTGAGAAACGACTTCCTTTGCTATTAGAGCCGACCAACAGGCCACAGCAGGGACACCGACGAGCTCGCCCACAGACGCACAAACAATCTGCCAACATTCCCTCACGCTGTGCTTCCAGTATATGACCTATCGGACACAAGACCGATAACAAACCTAACTGTTGCAGGTTGCAGGACGCTGAACGAGGACCCTGTACCAGCACCCAGCGCCAGCCGCCGAGCAGCACAAACGCACAACGTCAAGGTATCGACGTGCATGATACCCACTACTAACATAGCCTACCCTTGCACGACCTATCGCAGGCAGCGAGACAACCGCTACTGCTCTTACCACCCGACCTAACTTTCGCAGAGGCTTTTTTCCCTTGGCTCTTGCCTTGGCACTTTTTTTCCTCTGACCTTCAAACCGCTACCCTTCGTCAGATTTCGACCAATCTATCTCCAGATGAGCGCGTATTAATGGTTGATCCTAACCAGACGTACGCAAACATCGCAGTACCCACATCCCGCGACACCTCACTTTAGTGAATACTAACCCTTATGCAGAGATGGCAGTAGACCTTTTGTGTTGGCCATCATGCCGGTGTGGGCGTGGAGGGGCTCCACCTTTTATTAAAAAAAACTTCCTGACAAATCAATACCGATGTTAACAAATATCTCTTGTTCAGAAACGCTTTCCTTGCCATTGCCAGTCTACATTTTAAATCCTCTCTACTTCGACCATCATCAGTTATTTTGCTCCCCAAATAGCAAAACTCCTTTACTACTTTAAGTGTCCCATTTCCTAATCTAATTCCCTCAGCATCACCCGACTTGACTACATTCCATTATCCTCGTTTTGCATTTGTTGATGTTCATTTTATACCCTCCATTTAAGACACTGTCCATTCCGTTCAACTGCTCTTCCAAGTCCTTTGCTGTCTCTGACAGAATTACAATGTCATCGGCGAACCTCAAAGTTTTTATTTCTTGGAGAGAGCTCTCGAATTGTGTAATTCTAGCAGCAATGTTGAGCATAGATCTGTGGTGTTGTAATGATTAGCATTCCTGCCTTGTGAGCAAGAAGACGCGGGTTCGAGTCCCGACCGTTGCAGAAATTTTAATTCATTTCTTCTACTGCCACCATTGTCGCAAATACGGAAACGTCGCGAGAAATGCATTCTTGGACATAAATGCAGATTCCAGCTGATCCTGTAGGTTGGGCTGTTGTATTTGATCATGAAGCGCACTTGGGCAATGTCCTCAATACGGTGGAACTGTCAGTCGTGTCCGCAACAACCCGATTGAACAAAAGTTGCCCCAGGTTGACTGGCGTCATGTATGGCGCGCGGCGTTCGCCTGTTACCTTGACACGAATGTTCAATCTGTCTGGTACCTAACTGTCAATGGTAAGCAAATCAACCAATTTCGCCTTCATCGTATCCACCTCACCCAATCACCTCTATGTTCCACTTGTGGAGTGCCAGACAATGATGCACATCGGTTTGTTTGCGGACCGGCGGCGGAGGTTTGGCACTCGGTTCGTCGTATTGTGGCTTTTCTAACGCGGGACATTCCGGATCGGATTACTCCCCTTTCGTTATTGTTTCCGGAACGTGACTATTTTCCTCGGACAATGACCAAGGGTGTGAATTGGATTCGCAGACATGCCATTCACTACCTAGTTGGACAAACTGTAGACTCTGTACTCGATTTTTGGACATACCTCAATGACCGTCATTATGTCGTTGTCCGTCACCCAAAATACAGACAATTTTTCTCGAACTTCCTTGGGAGTGCTTTCCACGACCCACCTCGCAGCTGGAATGTGTTAAGCCAAGAGAGAAGAAGGTTTCCTGTGTGAACCAATGAACATTTCTGAACAATTGAACGGAACACACCAATTTCGAGAAGACGTGACTCAACATATTACCAGCGGGGCGCAGAAGGCCTCTGATCAATTACACAACACAACTAAACAAAAAAAGAAAATAAATAAATAAAAAGAATAAAAATAAAAATAAAATTCAGAATAAGGAAGATTTTGTTTTGTTTGTAAGGATAGCCCTAACCTTGATTTCTCATATTTCCCCTGGTATGTAGGCAGCTCTCTGGGGTAGTTTTAGTGAAGAGGCAACGCCTGAAGTGGACAAAATTTTTTTGTTGTAGGATGAAAAGTGGCGGTGGCACTTAGGTGTTTTTTTTTTTTAGAGCACTTGCCCGCGAAAGGCAAGGGTCCCGCGTTCGAGTCTCTGTCCGGTATAAAAAAATATTATAAAAAATGTTAATATAGAAAAAAAACTTTTTCTATGTAGTTGTGAATGCGTGATGTCGCAGCTAAGTGAATTCGTACGTGGAAAAATTGTTGGTCCTCATATGGTCGGTGGTTCCGTAACCAATGCAGCCGAAATGATCGATATTTCAAGAGGCCCCGTATCGAAGACTTACATCGCATACAGGGGAAGCCAAGCGACGTCGTCCGCTAAGTCACAACGCGGACTGAAGTGTGTTGACTGATCGTGGCGAGCAATAATTGGAGAGGATTGTGACGAAAAATAGAACACAGCTGAATGTAGCACTCTCGAACCCTCTTAGCACCAGAACAAAAGAAAGGAAGCTCCATAAGTTGGGAACTGCAGGACGCGCTTGAATCCCTAAGCCACTCATCAGTGATGGAAACGTCCGTAACAGAAAAACTTCGTGCTGGAGCCATAGAACATGCTCTGCGGAGCAGTGGAAGAATAAAAAAGGTTAAGAACATAGCAAGCAGCAGCAACTCCATTGATTTTGTATTGCTCTTGCATATCGAGATTTCAGATATAGGTAGCCGACGTCACTGCATTTTAGTTAATTACAACCCAACAAATTGGCAGCAGTGCATGTCAGCTGAAGGCTCTCTGTTGGATTCCTTTCATGTTCATTCCTTAAATCTGTTGTCATTTAAGGCATACATTCCACTTCTAAATTTACTGTGGTGTTTCTGACTCTATCTTGGAGGAGACTGAGCTGTGGAACGTGTTACGTTTACACATAAACAAGAACGATCTGTCACACTACTACACATTAAAACACTGTTTATACACTACTGGTCATTAAAATTGCTACACCACGAAGATGACGTACTACAGACGCGAAATTTAACCGACAGGAACAAGATGCTGTGATATGCAAATGATTACTTTTTCAGAGCATTCACACAAGGTTGGCATCCGTGGCGACATCTACAACATGCTGACAGGAGGAAAGTTTCCAACCGATTTCTCATACACAAATCTCATACACAAACAGCAGTTGACCGGCGTTGCCTGGTGAAACGTTGTTGTGATGCCTCGTGTAAGGAGGAGAAATGTGTACTGAAGTGGACCGACAAGGCAGCCAGTCCACAGTGACGGGTAGCCGATAGAAAGGCACGCGTACACACTCACGCCGACGGGCGTCAATTCTGGAACAGGATAACTATTGAATGGTAGCAAGAAAAGTACGTAGCTGCTTTATACTTAACTTTATTATTTGATGACTACAGCATTCTTCTTGAGACATTTATACTATAACTCTCAAAGTAGGTAAGGCTAATGGCGCCTTGCTAGGTCGTAGCCATGGACTTAGCAGAAGGCTATTCTAACTGGCTCTCGGCAAATGAGAGGAAGGCTTCGTCCGTATGGTCGCTAGCAATCTCCTCGTACAACTGGGGCGAGTGCTATATCGTCTCTCGAGACCTGCCTTGTGGTGGCGCTAGGTCTGCGATCACACAGTGGCGACACGCGGGTCCGACATGTACTAAATGGACCGCGGCCGATTTAAGCTACCACCTAGCAAGTGTGGTGTCTGGCGGTGACACCACATGTACCATCACGTTTCCGGCTTTGATAAAGGTCGGATTGTAGCCTATCCCGATTGCGCTTCATCGTATCGCGACATTGTTGGTCCAGATCCAATGACTGTTAGCAGAATATGGAATCGGTGGGTTCAGGAAGGTAATACGGAACGCCGTGCTGGATCCCAACAGCCTCGTATCACTAGCAGTCGAGATGACAGGCATCTTATCCACATGGCTGTAACGGATCGTGCAGCCACGTCTCGATCCGTGAGTCAGCAGATGGGGACGTTTGCAAGGCAACAAGGCAACAGCGTCTGAAGTGGTGAGATCTCCGGCTAAGCACGTGTCTGCTAAGTCCATAGGACAATGGATTTCGTAAGTTCAGCCCAACTGAAAGTTTAATCACCTTTGTTTCAGGTTTAGATCCAAAATATCTTATATTATCTTAAATTGAATTGCAGTGTAATTCGAGTGTGAAGTTCAGAATATCTTCCATTAGTTGCTTTGTCACTACTTTGTGAGCAAAGTGGAACCACTTGTTGATGATCTGTAACTCTAACTGAGATCATCAATCTTAAATGCGAATGTGCATGAGATTATAACGTCTCGTCTTGACAATATTTGTCAATATAGCAACTTTTCTTTATGTTCAACCCACGTGGGGTGTACTTTGTGAGACCAGTACCATGTGCTTATACAGTTGTTTGACCCATCAGATTAATAGTACGATGATAGTAACCACTTCGAGGTTTTTCTTTTGTAAGTTGCGTTACGATGTAATTTATTTTAACTATCAGACTTATTGTGGGGTTACACTCTTTGTGTAAACCAAGTTGACCAAGCATGTGGTGTAATCATCAAAGTAGTCCTCAGCTAATCTTTTCGAGAAGAATTCACAGACAATTAGTATGAATTTAGTATACCAGTGTGTGGTAATTTCATAACGGACAGGATTGCGCTACGACCGTAACTTCTTTTGGTGAAAATTGAATCGGTTGGTTGTGGTATTTCTTCTTGTATATGTTTCAAAGTTCTTTGTGTGTTATTTTATGAACGCAGTGTTGTATGCAGTCTCCCAATCTTGACTCCATATTTGATGTGTTCCGTAAGATTACAAACTCACATTTTCACAATCCTAAATGAGGCACCAGTTTAGTTATGAATCAAGTTTAATATACTTAAATTTTAACGGAACAATGTTCAATGTTAAAATAAATGACCAAATATAAACTGATTTATTTCTTTTTATTTAAATTCTCTTTATATATATATATATATATATATATATATATATATATATATATATATATATAAATCACCGATTGTCGTAAGATGACTATTAAAAGATTATAATTAATTTATTCTGGTTGGCAATTTGGTAAACTAGATTGGATACCTGATGAAACAGTTGCTCAGTAATGCAACGATAACTTCCCTAGATAGCTTCTAACCCGCTTTTGTTATCTTGAATATCAGCACCGCTTTCAGAACAACTTGATGCACCAACTTACACAGCGTATGTTGGGTTGGGTTGTTTTGGGGGGAGGAGACCAAACAGCGAGGTCATCAGTCTCATCGGATTATTGAAGGAAGTCGGCCGTGCCCTTTCAAAGGAACCATCCCGGCATTTGCCTGTAGCGATTTAGGCAAATCACGGAAAACCTAAATCAGGATGGCCGGTCGCGGGATTGAACCGTCGTCCTGCCAACGCGAGTCCAACCACTGCGCCACCTCGCTCGCTCGGCGTATGTCTTTACTGGTCTGTAGACCTACTGCCCAGTAAAGGCATATGCTGGCATGTACTGCTGTGACTTTATTGGCGTTGAAACGCACTGAAATGCACTGAACATGACTATTTGAAGCTGAAATCTGGGTATTCCAGAAGAATGAAAAATCAGTGGGATTGCGACCGATTGCTATCCTTCCTTATAACAACCCAAGTACGTCGCTGTGCGGAAAGGTTACTTATGGAAACGAATTTGGCAATGGAAGTGAGCCGTGGCCCTCGTTACTGGCGCGCCAGTCTTGGATGTCCATTATCGATCCTTCGATGTTTCTTATCTTTGCCTGCCTTGTTGTTTTCCGCATTCGCGGGGCGAGTGGCAGTTGACGTTTGCTCGGGCTACCTGCTGAGACGCCGCGAGGTACGAGGTGGGAAGCAGCCACGTATATGTGGAGTTGGTTGTACGCGGTCTGCCGGTTCAGCATGGAGGATATGTGTTGGCTGACTACCTGTCTCTCTCCTGATTTTGCTCGCCGTGCCTTGCGACCGCCTAGCTTGGGTTGCTGCCTGGTGTATCCTACACGAGCCATACCGGACGTCCATCAGAAGTTAAGCAGCCTTGCGTTTCTTTAAAGAAAAGGAGCAAATGTCTAAGACCTTTTCAAACCAATGTTGGTGGCCTCTTAAGTGTGGCCTTCGCGTTTACACTGCCTTCGGTGAGAGCTAATTCTTTTAAATGTAAATAGTTGCGGTCCCCTGTCCTTTATCATCTCTTGGGGGTTTTATTTGAATTTTGTTTTTGGGGTTCCTTCCTTGTGCTTGGTTAAATGTTTACTCGTATAGCGAGAAGTGACTCCTGGTTAAAATTCGGAAAGGTGTTTGATGTTACTGCCGCTTCCGGCATTTGTCTTTTCAATTAAGTGTTGTCATCCCTTCGAGCGACCTGGTGTCACTCCTCGTTTATTAATGCTGGTTTATGTGTACTTAATTCTGAATTGGCCATTTGAATTAATATTTTGGAACGCAGTATAGCACTAAGGCAACCTCATTGTATACCACATTGTGCTCCGGTCTAGTACCTTAATTTTCAGTGGCACGAGTTAGCTCCACTACTGGTTTTACTGATGTGCTCCCTTCAAAATCTTGTCTTGTATAAGTTTGCCCCATGTGTGTCTGGGAACACAGAGATGAGCTTTAGTGTGACTTCAGTGCTAGTCAGTTAATGGAATCTTCATTTTGGCTTGGCTTCCACTGAAGAGTTTTTGAGTGGAGCGTAGTGTGTTTGATT
Organism: Schistocerca serialis cubense; assembly: GCF_023864345.2. Lineage (NCBI taxonomy): Eukaryota > Metazoa > Arthropoda > Insecta > Orthoptera > Acrididae > Schistocerca > Schistocerca serialis. Next base: position 115,388,281 of record NC_064647.1, read on the forward strand.
TGTTATTCATTTAATTACTGTAAGTTTGAAACATCCTGGCAGATTAAAACTGTGTGCCCGACCGAGACTCGAACTCGGGACCTTTCTCTTTCGCGGGCAAGTGCTCTACCAACTGAGCTACCGAAGCACGACTGACGTCCGGTCCTCACAGCTTTACTTTTGCCAGTACCTCGTCTCCTACCTTCCAAACTTTACAGACAGAAGCTCTCCTGCGAACCTTGCAGAACTAGCACTCCTGAAAGAAAGGATACTGCAGAGACATGGCTTAGCCACAGCCTGGGGGATGTTTCCAGAATGAGATTTTCACTCTGCAGCGGAGCGTGCGCTGATTTGAAACTTCCTGGCAGATTAAAAAGCTGTGAGGACGGGGCGTGAGTCGTGCTTGGGTAGCTCAGATGGTAGAGCACTTGCCCGCGAAAGGCAAAGGTCCCGAGTTCGAATCTCGGTCAGGCACACAGTTTTAATCTGCCAGGAAGTTTCATATCAGCGCACACTCCGTTGCAGAGTGAAAATCTCATTCTGGATACTGTAAGTTTGTTTATTTAATGGGGAGCAAGACATTTAAAGACTGTTGGTATTAAATCCCCTAGTTGCGGGGTGTTGCTAATTCGTTCCAAATGGCCTACTACTTATTCAATGCCAAGGCTGTTGATTAGTTGGTTACTGTGAGTATAAATTCACGCTATTTATTTGTTACCAAAATTGTTGAAGTGTCCGTGTCGTGATTCAGTCACTAGCTACGTGTTTGAGCTAAATTGATATAAACCTTACATTGCCTCCTTAAAATTTGTTTCCAGCAGAAACCCTGAAGACAACTAAGTTTCGTCACTGCTTATGTTAACCTTTACTGGGAGCAATATTTCATGTACTTAAATTTTGTCTTAAAATGTGTATTTCTCTGATGTAATAAACGAGTGATAAAAGAAAAAAGCAAAGGGGCCTGGTCCTTCCCATTGTGTCCGGTTTGTAACACGTATCAGGAAGATTGCCATTTGGTCGGTTTGGTCTTACTGCACACTATTTTCGTACTTCTGGCCTATTTAGTCCCAAGCGTATAACATAACGGGCGTTCGGTTATGATTTGGGCAGCCACACCGTGGTGTTCTACGGGCCCGTGGGAGTTCGGCAAGGCCGGAGCCAAAACTGCCGTGTGACGCAACAGTTGGCCTGCGCTTACCCTCCCCACCTCCTGTCAAGGAAGGGTCTGATAGAGCCCAGAAGTTTGCTGAGTCACGGCCAGTGTTTTCCTCACAGACTGGAGGCGGGGCTTCTCGTTTTGCGGACGTCGTCGTTATGCGTTTAAAGTTCAGGGAACGTGACCCCAGAGAGCAGCCGTGAGGGCGCAACACATGTTGTGCAAGTCACTCACCGATAACAGCTGCCGCCGGGGCACGTAGAGGCAGCAGTTCACTAAGAGTGTGGTACATTCGTTTGTGCGATATACGGGGTCTTAACTGATCTACATCTACTACATCTGCATCCATACTCCGCAAGCCACCTGACGATGTGTGGCGGAGGGTACCTTGTGTACCTCTATCGCTTCTCCCTTCCAGTCTCGTACTGTTCGTGGAAAGAATGATTGTCGGTATTCCTCTGTGTGGGCTCTATGATTTTATCCTCATGGCCTATTCGCGAGATATACGTATGAGGGAGCAATATACCGCTTGACTCTTCGATGAAGGTATCATCTCGAAATTTCAACAAAAGCCCGTGCCGAGCTACTGAGCGTCTCTCCTGCAGAGTCTTCCACTGGAGTTTATCTATCGTCTCCGTAACGCTTTCGCGATTACTAAATGATCCTGTAACGAAGCGCGCTGCTCTTCGTTGGATCTTCTCTATCTCTTCTATCAACCCTATCTGGTACGGATCCCACATTGCTGAGTAGTATTTAAGCAGTGGAAGAACAAGCGTACTATAACCTACTTCCTTTGTTTTCGGATTGTATTTCCTTAGGATTCTTCCAATGAATCTCAGTCTGCCATCTGCTTTACCGACGATCAACTTTATATGATCATTCCATTTTAAATCACTCCTAATGCGCACTCCCAGATAATGTATGGAATTAACTGCTTCCAGTTGCTGGCCTGCTACATTGTAGCCAAATGATATGGGATTTTTCTTTCTATGTGTTCGCAGCACATTACACTTGTCTACATTGAGATTCAGTTGTCATTCCCTGCACCATGCGTCAATTCGCTGCAGATCCTCCTGCATTTCAGTACAATTTTCCATTGTTAGAACCTCTCGATATAGCACAGCAATATCCGCAAATAGCCTCAGTGAACTTCCGATGTCATCCACAAGGTCAGTTATGCATATTGTGAATAGCAACGGTCCTACGACACTCCCCTGCGGCACACCTGAGATCACTCTTACTTCGGAAGACTTTTCTCCATTGAGAATGACATGCTGCGTTCTGTAATCTAGGAACTCTACAATCCAATCACAAATCCAATCACACAATTGGTCTGATAGTTCATATGCTCTTACTTTGTTCATTAAACGACTGTGGGGAACTGTATCGAACGCCTTGCGGAAGTCAAGAAACACGGCATCTACCTGTGAACCCGTGTCTATGGCCCTCTGAGTCTCTTGAACGAATAGCGCGAGCTGGGTGTCACACGATCGACTTTTTCGAAACCCATGCTGATTCCTACAGATTAGTCTCCAGAACAATATACGTGTTCCAAAATTCTACAACTGATAGACGTTAGAGATATACACTCCTGGAAATTGAAATAAGAACACCGTGAATTCATTGTCCCAGGAAGGGGAAACTTTATTGACACATTCCTGGGGTCAGATACATCACATGATCACACTGACAGAACCACAGGCACATAGACACAGGCAACAGAGCATGCACAATGTCGGCACTAGTACAGTGTATATCCACCTTTCGCAGCAATGCAGGCTGCTATTCTCCCATGGAGACGATCGTAGAGATGCTGGATGTAGTCCTGTGGAACGGCTTGCCATGCCATTTCCACCTGGCGCCTCAGTTGGACCAGCGTTCGTGCTGGACGTGCAGACCGCGTGAGACGACGCTTCATCCAGTCCCAAACATGCTCAATGGGGGACAGATCCGGAGATCTTACTGGCCAGGGTAGTTGACTTACACCTTCTAGAGCACGTTGGGTGGCAGGGGATACATGCGGACGTGCATTGTCCTGTTGGAACAGCAAGTTCCCTTGCCGGTCTAGGAATGGTAGAACGATGGGTTCGATGGCGGTTTGGATGTACCGTGCACTATTCAGTGTCCCCTCGACGATCACCAGTGGTGTACGGCCAGTGTAGGAGATCGCTCCCCACACCATGATGCCGGGTGTTGGCCCTGTGTGCCTCGGTCGTATGCAGTCCTGATTGTGGCGCTCACCTGCACGGCGCCAAACACGCATACGACCATCATTGGCACCAAGGCAAAAGCGACTCTCATCGCTGAAGACGACACGTCTCCATTCGTCCCTCCATTCACGCCTGTTGCGACACCACCGGAGGCGGGCTGCACGATGTTGGGGCGTGAGCGGAAGACGGCCTAACGGTGTGCGGGACCGTAGCCCAGCTTCATGGAGACGGTTGCGAATGGTCCTCGCCGATACCCCAGGAGCAACAGTGTCCCTAATTTGCTGGGAAGTGGCTGTGCGGTCCCCTACGGCACTGCGTAGGATCCTATGGTCTTGGCGTGCATCCGTGCGTCGCTGCGGTCCGGTCCCAGGTCGACGGGCACGTGCACCTTCCGCCGACCATTCGCGACGACATCGATGTACTGTGGAGACCTCACGCCCCACGTGTTGAGCAATTCGGCGGTACGTCCACCCGGCCTCCCGCATGCCCACTATACGCCCTCGCTCAAAGTCCGTCAACTGCACATACGGTTCACGTCCACGCTGTCGCGGCATGCAACCAGTGTTAAAGACTGCGATGGAGCTCCGTATGCCACGGCAAACTGGCTGACACTGACGGCGGCGGTGCACAAATGCTGCGCAGCTAGCGCCATTCGACGGCCAACACCGCGGTTCCTGGTGTGTCGGCCGTGCCGTGCGTGTGATCATTGCTTGTACAGCCCTCTCGCAGTGTCCGGAGCAAGTATGGTGGGTCTGACACACCGGTGTCAATGTGTTCTTTTTTCCATTTCCAGGAGTGTAGGTCTATAGTTCTGCACATCTGTTCGACGTCCCTTCTTGAAAACGGGAATGACCTGTACCCTTTTCCAATCCTTTGGAACGCTACGCTCTACTAGAGATCTACAGTACACCGCTGCAAGAAGGGGGGCAAGTTCCTTCGCGTACTCTGATACGTGGAAACTTCTATGGACTTACAGAGGACTCAAGAATGGAGCAGAAAATATTCATTTCTTTTTTATTTCCTTTATGACTGACATTTTTGCCGTTACATGCTTGTTTTGTTTCTGTCTTTTTACTCTGAAAATGTTGTTTTCTGATGGCTAAATGAAATGCTCAAAATGTCTACCGTTAGCTCTAACACAAACTTCTAAACGTCGCATCGTGGTAGTCATATTCGCTCCCATATTTCAAAAGTCTGCTGCAATTCTAGAACACACTGACGAAGGATTTCAGTATTCACAATAGGACTTGAAAGCCGCGCAGGATAGCCGCGCAGTCTGGGGCGTCTGATCACGGTCCGCGCCGCTCCCCCCATCGGAGGTTCGAGTTCTCCCTCGGGCATAGGTGTGTGCGTTGTCCTTAGCGTAAGTTAGTTTAAGTTAGATTAAATAGTGTGTAAGCTTATGGACCGATGGCCTCAGCAGTTTGGTCCCATACGACCTTACCACAAATTTCTATTTAGGACTTGAGTACATTATCAAAAAAAAATGGTTCAAATGGCTCTGAGCACTATGGGACTCAACTGCTGAGGTCATTAGTCCCCTATAACTTAGAACTAGTTAAACCTAACTAACCTAAGGACATCACAAACATCCACGCCCGAGGCAGGATTCGAACCTGCGACCGTAGCGGTCGTGCGGTTCCGGACTGCAGCGCCTTTAACCGCACGGCCACTTCGGCCGGCAGTACATTATCTCCTTTAAGGGGGGTAAGATGTCAAATGGGCCGACTTGGAGCAGGAGAGGCACCACAGGACACTTTAATCTCCACTGTCTATACTTTTACAAACAAATTCATAAAACTTTAACAGCATGACCAGGGAGGATTCAGGATTCATACTAATACCAGTGGAAGCTCAAAAACGTAAAAAAAAAAACACTTTTTTTTACATGTGAAATTTCATCATTTTTTCACTTACTACTGGCAGCATTTGTTGCTATAGGTACACTTTTCTTCCTAAGAAAGACAGATTCTTCGATGACTTTTGCACAGCATACAAACCATAGTTACAGGTGTATGCAACTGTAGAAGTTATTTAATTTATGAAAAAATGAATGAACTGTTACATTTTAAACTTCATGTTTAGAAAAAACACAAGTTTTATAGTTAATTATCTCAATTTTTCCACAGTTTTTCAATAGATTTGGAAAATTCTACAGTCTCTTACACCTGTAACTACTGTTTGTATGCTATGAAAAATTCATCGAAGAATCTCTTTTACTTAGGAAGAAAAGTGTACCTATCGCAACAAATGCAGCCAGTAATAAGTGAAAAAATGATGAAATTTCACATGTAAAAAAAGGTATTTTGCTACGTTTTTGAACTTGCACTGCGATGAGTGTGAGTCCTCAATCCTTCCTGGTCATGGTGACAAAGTTTTATGAATTTATTTGTAAAAGTATAGACAGCAGAAATTAAAATGTCCTGTGGTGACTCTCCTGCTCCAAGTCGGCCCGTTTGACGTCCTACCCCCCTTAAGTGCCCGCCAAAATTAAAATCCAATGAACTGAGATCAGGAGATCGAGCAGGGCAAGATGTTGCTGCCCCATGACCTATCCGTTTGTTTAGGAAACGCTGATTTAAAACCGTTCTCGTTTGCAGAGCGCCATGAGATGGTGCCCCAATGTGTACGTACGACATATTCTGACGCAAGTGTAGCGCAGTGTAGGCCACAAAGAAAAAACATGTAAACGTTCCATTAGAAATTCGTTGTATTATGTTCCAGTGATTCTTCCACCGAAAATGAAATCTCGAATTAATCGGTCTTCAGTTATGCCAGCCAATATATTGATGCTAAGCTGTTCATGTCTAACTTCCGAACCTGCTAAATAATTCTCATCCGCTCATACACCAATGTCCTAAAAATTCTGCACTCGATTCCTAGTAAACACTGCTTGTGGCAGTCGTTTCGGAAAGTATTTGTATGGAGTGTAGCCATGTATGGAAGTGAAACGTGGACGATAAATAGTTTGGACAAGAAGAGAATAGAAGCTTTCGAAATGTGGTGCTACAGAAGAATGTTGAACATTAGATGGGTAGATCACATAACTAATGAGGAGGTATTGAAAAGAATTGGGGAGAGGAGGAGTTTGTGGCACAACTTGACTAGAAGAAGGGATCGGTTGGTAGGACATGTTCTGAGGCATCAAGGGATCACAAATTTAGCATTGGAGGGCAGCGTGGAGGGCAAAAATCGTAGAGAGAGACCAAGAAATGAATACACTAAGCAGATTCAGAAGGATGTAGGCTGCAGTAGGTACCGGGAGATGAAGAAGCTAGCACAGGATAGAGTAGCATGGAGAGCTGCATCAAACCAGTCTCAGGACTGAAGACAACAATCAGTATGGCGATGGACATTTAATCCTTAGTTCATGACTTCCGTTTCTCTATGGCGTATTTTATGGACCTTTTTCCAAGTCCCTGTTTTTAGCTCGCTTTCCTTCAGTCGATTGGGCTTAACGTGTAGTTGTTTTTAACTCCTTTTTTCGTAGTGTTCTACGGTTCTGACATGGACGCGTATGACCCTTGGTCTTTTTGCGCCCTAAAACAAAAATAAATAAATAAATAAAACGAGAAGAAGGCTGCTGGTATTCAATTGTGGAAGTGCTAATTTATCTCGTCTTTGCTATGTCTGTCGGAGCAACGTGCAGCGGAACAATCAGAGATTCCCCCAAAAAGAATGGAATTTCGAGATTTTGTCAGTGGATCTTTCCGTGAGAATAGGCTACCGATACGAATTTTTCAAACTGTCTGTGGCGCAGTCGCTGAAACGAACCTACGACCATTGAAGCAGGCCTTCTCCCGTTCGTGTTGTATATGAATACCACAGTTTCCAGTATTATACCGAGAGCGTTTAATAAGCGATATATTTGAAGAATTGGAGTTTCTATCAGTAGCCTGACAGTTAATGTAGCCTTTCATGTATTTAGCCCACTGCCGAGCTTGTTATTTTTGCATTTCATTATATTTTCAGACCATAGGACAGCGGCAAATATTCCGACAGTCGTGCCCTCCGTTTTAAGTGACATCCAGGCACATGTGATTAGAGTTTTAAGGTTTTGTGGTTTGTCCAACTTGGTTCCCAAGATTGTTGGGAGATGGCATCTTAATACAGTGTGATTCAAAAAGAATACCACAACTTTAGGAATTTAAAACTCTGCAACGACAAAAGGCAGAGCTAAGAACTATCTGTCGGCGACTTAAGGGAGCTATAAAGTTTCATTTAGTTGTACATTTGTTCGCTTGAGGCGCTGTTGACTAGGCGTCAGCGTCAGTTGATGCTAAGATGGCGACCGCTCAACAGAAAGCTTTTTGTGTTATTGAGTACGGCAGAAGTGAATCGACGACAGTTGTTCAGCGTGCATTTCGAACGAAGTATGGTGTTAAACCTCCTGATAGGTGGTGTATTAAACGTTGGTATAAACAGTTTACAGAGAATGGGTGTTTGTGCAAAGGGAAAAGTTCTGGACGGCCGAGAACGAGTGATGAAAATGTAGCACGCATCCAGCAAGCATTTGTTCGCAGCCCAGGAAAATCGACTCGCAGAGCTAGCAGAGAGCTGCAAATTCCACAATCAACTGTATGGAGAGTCCTACGAAAAAGGTTAGTTATGAAACCTTATCGTCTGAAATTGGTTCAAGCACTGTCTGCAGCTGATAAGATTAAAAGAATCGATTTCTGTGATTTTATCCTTGCTCAAATGGAAACAGATGAATCTTTCGTTTCAAAGATTGTGTTTAGTGATGAAGCAACTTTCCACACTAACGGGAAAGTCAACCGTCACAATGTCTGTATATGGGGCACTGAGAATCCGCGGGAAACAACCCAGTATGAACGTGACTCGCCTAAGGTGAACGTTTTCTGTGCCATTTCAGCCAATAAAGTTTTTGGTCCCTTTTTCTTCGAAGGTGCTACTGTAACTGGACTACAGTATCTGGAGATGTTAGAGAATTGGCTGTTCCCTCAGCTCGAACAAGAAGCACAACAATTCATATTTCAGCAGGATGGAGCGCCACCACATTGGCACTTATCTGTCCGTAACTACCTGAACGTCAACTACCCGAGGCGATGGATCGGCCGCCAGGCAGCCCGTGACAGAGCACTTCATCACTGGCCTCCAAGAAGCCCTGATCTTACCTCCTGCGATTTTTTCTTATGGGGGTATGTTAAGGATATGGTGTTTCGGCCACCTCTCCCAGCCACCATTGATGATTTGAAACGAGAAATAACAGCAGCTATCCAAACTGTTACGCCTGATATGCTACAGAGAGTGTGGAACGAGTTGGAGTATCGGGTTGATATTGCTCGAGTGTCTGGAGGGGGCCATATTGAACATCTCTGAACTTGTTTTTGAGTGAAAAAAAAACCTTTTTAAATACTCTTTGTAATGATGTATAACAGAAGGTTATATTATGTTTCTTTCATTAAATGCACATTTTTAAAGTTGTGGTATTCTTTTTGAATCATCCTGTATATTAACAGAATCGGTGGCTATCCCATGTTTTTTTGTAAGCTGTCAGCTAGCCACATTTCCCTGTGCCTTTCTTTTAGCTCCTCTGTCGTTTTACTTATGTTTAAATCCCAGGTTTAGTACCATTCACCCTTCCTCCGTAGAGTGATTGTGTCGGTCTACGCGAGTGATATGGGAGTGGAGTGAGTGCATGAATGCCATTTTGTATGTTTACCCCTCATTGTGTGGCAAAAATTTTAGCCATTTTGTCCACATTCGTTGCTTTTACTGTACAGGGCGAGACACTAACGACTGCCACCTATCGTAACTCAGAAATTATGATAGGAGCTGAAAGGTGTGTGGAACAAATGTTGCATTGGACACCGGGGGCCATAAAATGACGTTGATTTTTTGGTGCTAGCTGGGATCGCGTCAGAGATATGGAGGTCAACTACGTTTTTTTTAAAATGGGATGCTATAGTTTGGTATTTATTTTCTGATGGCGGCGACCGAGACAAATCCAATGATGTGTAACAGTAAGGTCGTTGAAGGTGAACAAAGGTCAAAAAGGTGGCATGAAGGTCCATTTACAGAAGGTTTTCGAAGTCATGACCATTGGTATCAATGCAGTGCTGCAATTTTCTTATCATGGATTGAATGGTATTCGTTACCACTTTGGCAACTGTAGAAACACATGCTCTGACAATTCTCTCTCGTACATAGTGCAAATAGTAAATATTCGCCGAATACGGCATATCCATCTAACGTGCCGTTGACATGTAAACACCATTCGGTGGTTTCGTCGAATCGATCGAATGTGAATGATGTATCCCTTCGAAGAGCAAATCGTTATGATTCTCATTTACGGAGAATGCCAACGAAATTCACTGCGAGCTGGAGACTTATACGCTGAAAGGTATCCTCAACGTACTCAATCTACATGTCGTACATTTAAATATATGTATGATAAATTGAGAACAACAGCACCTTTAACGCATCGGAAACATATCCGGCAAAGGAAAGTTACTAACAAGAAAACGGAAATTGGTACTCTTGCTACTTTGGTTCCAGGTCCTTGTCTTAGTTCGCGTCAAATCGCAAGGGAATCTGGCACGAGCCAGAGTAGTGTTGTTCGTGTTCTGCATCGTTACCGTATCAGTCTCCACCAAGAATTAACTGGTACGGATTGTACGCGTCGCACCGAATTCTCCCGATGGGCTCAAGTACAGATTCAGAGGGATAACACTTATATTAATTTGATTTTATTTACTGACGAGGCTACATTCACGAAACAAGGAAATGTTAATTGGCTTAACATGCATTATTGGTCAACTGAAAATCCATGTTGGCTGCGGCAAGTTGCACATCAAAAACCGTGGTCGGTGAATGTACGGTGTGGGATTCTGGAGGACAGAATTATAGGCCCCTATTTCATCAAAGAAAATCTTAATCATAGGAAGTACACCACATTCCTGGAGGAAATACCTTTAGGAACAAGGAGCAGAATGTGGTATCAACACGATAGGTGTCCCGCACAGTTTTCGCTGATGGCTAGAAATGAGTTGCAGAGACAGTTCCCAAATCGTTGGATTCGACGCGGAGGAGATGTGTCGTGGCCGGCTCGTTCGCTTCTGGATTTCTTCTTGTGGGGAGTCGTAAAAGACATTGTTTATAAGAACGTTCCAATTACACCTGAAGATATGCGAGAGAGAATTGTCGGAGCATGTGCCGATGTGATAAGGAATACCACTCAATTCATGATAAGAAGATTGCAGCACTGCTTTGATACCAATGGTCATCACTTCGAACACCTTCTGTAAATGGACGTTCATGCCACCTTTTTTGACCTTCGTTGACCTTCAAAGATCTTACTGTTACACATCGTTGGATTCGTCTAGATAGCCGTTATCATAAAATAAGTACCACACTATATTATCCCATTTAAAAAAAAAGAAAGTTGACCATATCTCTGAAGCAACCCCTCCAAGCAACAAAAAGCAACATCATATTATGGCCCCCGTTGTCCCATGTAACATCTGTCCCACAAGCTTTTCAGTTCCTACCATACTTTCAGAGTTATTCTTGGTGGCTATCGTTAGTGGCTCACCCTGTGTTTAAGGGCGCTGGTAACTTCGCCCTTGAGTTCCCGTAAACTCGAAAAACACGCATACACGAATTTCATATCACCACACTTTAACAGTTATAGTTGGACGTTGCGCTAGCACAGCCAGCCTACAATGATGATGATGTTTCGTTTGTGGGACGCTCGGCTGTGCGGCCATCAGCGCCCGTATAAAGTCCCAATTTTGACACCGTCCATTTTCTTTTCAGAATTCAATCGAGTCACTCTCACAAATGATGATGATGACGATAAAGACAACACAGACACCCAGTCCCCGGGCAGAGAAAATCCCCAAACCGGCTGGGAATCGAACACGGGACGCCGTGATCCAGCTTCCAATAAGACAGTATCTGTAAACGCAGACACTGCCCATAACGGTGCTGTCAAGTTCATGTATGGATATTGTAGTTATTCATCAAATAAAAAACATTGGTTACCGCTTAACTACTGTCCGTTAAGGGTTCAAAAATGGTTCATATGGCTCTGAGCACTATGGGACGTAACATCTGAGGTCATCAGTCTGTCCGTTAAAGGAAATAGTTCTATGTTGAAAATAATTTTTTGGCTATAGATGTTTTCTTTTCTTAGTACTTCATGTATTTCAATGTCCTTTTTCCCTCGCCCTAATTTTTAGATCATCGCCCAACAGAATACACATGTCGGAAATAGCAGTTTGACAGTGTTCTAGATACCACATTTAAGCTTCGTCTTTCCAATCTCAAACGCTTCAGTAAGTGAAAATTTAATGCAGTTGCGTGTGTATACTGAGGTGAAAACAGTCATGAGACACCTCTTAATATCGTGTCGGACACCCTTTTAATTTTAATTTTAATAATCAACAGCCTCAGTCGACCCGTTTACCTAGAATTTACCTAGGTTTCAGCCGGGATAGCCCAACCTTCTTCAGAATAACAGTAACTACCGTTTGTCCATAGTGTATATATTCAAGCTTTATGTAGAAGAAGGTAGACACAAAACTTAACGACACAATGCGCTGTACTACTGGTTCCATCAAATCAACCCCGTGCCACTGGTTACCTGTATTAAGTCACATCCCTCCACCTCACTTAAGGCGGAAACAAGCTCTGCTGAGGGAAGCCAAGAAAATCTCTGCATCACCCTCTCTACCACTGCACCAGGAATTCTGTCATCCGCCACAGCAACGATTGCGATAAATAAGGCCAGCAAGTGTTAATGCAGGACAACTAATCGCGGATGGTTTTGATCTAAATGAAACCTGGAAGCATGAATGGACAACCAAAACATTGGGAACAAGAGCCCATCACCTTGATCCCACAAAGAAGCCAAAACGTTTTGACCTACCGAGGAACCTCTGGTGCCGTCTCAACAGGTTAAGGAGTGGACATGGTTGTTGTAGCTACTCCAGGTACAAATAGGGCTGGATCAGTTCACCAGTGTGTGAATGTAATCAAGAAGAGCAGACAATTGAAAATTTAGTCCAACGCTGTCCACTTGGTTCATACCCTGGAATTCCTGACAACTTGTTCACTCTCACGCCCAGCTTAATTAATTGGTTGAAAAATACGGATTTTAAGGTTCAATCTTGTCTTATATGTATATTGTATAAAATCACTTGCCTTGTATCAACTGTATATTGTATAAAATCACCATACGACTAAGTAAATGAATCGTCAAGATAAAACTACAAATCCATACCTTATCGTCAGACTGAAAAAACTTACCTGGAACTGCCTCGGCCCCACTTGGTGACCGCGATGCGGCAGCCACGACTGCTGTACTGGAACTTAGGTAAATTCTAGGTAAACGGTGCAACTGAGGCTGTTGATTATTAAAATTAAAATTAATATTTATACAGTAGCTGACAGGGCCGCCAAATGTTGAGGACATCCTTCTGCCCGGCGTAGCCCAGCAACCCGACAAGGCATGGACTCAAGCCGTTGGGAGACCCCTGCAGAAATATTGAGCCACTGCGAAAGTGTTGTCGGTGCAGGATGTTGTGAACGCACTGATCTCTGGATTACGTCCCATAAATGTTCAATGTGATTCACGTCGGGCGATCTGAGTGACCATATCATTCGCTCGAAACGTCCAGAATGTTCTTCAAACGAACTGTGCCATTTCTCTGGCGCGTTGCGTATCCGTCACTATAGATAACGACTTGTATTTCTGTTTCCGTCTGGTTCGGCCAGCGCAGGCGCTGGGGCGGCTGCTGCCCTCTGGAGCGTTTTTCGTGGGGGGCCGCTGCGCGCTCGGCTCGGCAGTTGGATTCGCACCGAGCTGGCGGTATTTTGCCTTCCGCCCCGGCACGGAGGTGTGGTCTCGTTGTTGGCGGGCCTCGTTGATTTGGCCGTTGGGCGGTGTGGCGTGTTGGTGACGTGCTGTAGTGGACAACTGATGGATCCCCGCACGCGATCGCTCGAGGTTCTCCGCCTCTGAAAAGGGTGCCACGATATCGCTTGGGTTTCCGCACCCAGGAGTTGTAAGGACTGAAGGGCAGGTTTTCTGTGCGTTTGCTCTCTCCGGTCTGCGTGGCGGGGTTCGTTTCATCTTACTTCACCTTATTTCAGCTGTTGTTTATATTTTCTGCGTGATTCCGTTTTGGCCGGAGTCTCGGTGTCAAGTTTTCTGCTGGTGTGTACCCGGTCGTCGCCCCCGTTTTCCCGCCCGGGGGGCAGCCGTATCTGTTGGTGGGAATTATTTGGCAGTGTATGTTTTGCGTGGACCCGGTGTGCTCACTCGCCCTGATTCTGAGTTGAAATTACTGTGGTCAGGCTGGCTCGGTTGCTGGAGTGTGTGTTATCGGTTTTCTGGCTTGCTGGGGACTGCGCGCGCGCCTGTTCTGTTTTGTGATGTGGCAGCAGTCTGATATTTTTATGTGTGCTTGTTAAGTTGCTATCAATTGCTTTTAGCCTTGTGCTTACTTATTTTTATTTAAATTGCTCGGCATTGTCATTTGCCTGTTCTTTTACATTTATTTATTTGTAGTGTCAATTAAGCCTAAGACGATGTCCAAGATGCTAGCAATTGATTTTAGCCTCGTGTGTACTTAATCCTATTTAAATTCTTGGGCATTGGCATTTGCTTGTTCTTTTACTCTTATTTATTTGTTGTGCCAGTTAGCCCTAAGATGATGTCAGACCTTGGTATCTGTCAACCTTATTTTGGCTACTAGCGCTCAGGTGCAATATTGCCGGGTCTACCCCGGATTTGTCATTAATTGAGATCCTTTTATAATGTATTTTTAGTAGTAGATTTGGCAAGTGCACTTGCGTATGGTATTTATTATGTCCCCCCCCCCCCCCTCTTCCTCCTTCGTGTAAACTGATTTTGGTAAGATTGCTAGGTGGCCTGTGTTCTTTTATTACCTATGTAAGTTGCCCGCTGCCGCAGTCGTAACATGTTTTGACCGGCAAGCGGCCCATGTTGGCTAATGACTGATTATCTCACTCCTTTTTGTGAAATCCATCCTGGATTTTCCATGAGTTTGAATGTGGTCTGCGCTGTTGAAATCAGCAAACTTTCTGTAAGGATTATTTGAGCTAGTCATTTACATGTTGTTGTGTTAAGGGGTTTAGGGCATTTTTATTTGGGATACCTTTTGGAAATTTTATCACTCTTCTATAAGAAGGTATAGGAATCAGTAACTTCGACTAAAAATTTAATTGTAAATTATACACTTGTGCTTCACATTATAAAATTGAACTGTATTAGGTGAAAGTATGTAGTTTAATGCACAATGATTATTTGTTAATGTATCAAATTGTAAACAGTTTGTTTGGCAGTGATTCAAACGACACAAATAAGTTTCTCTGTTCACTTGTGGCATATAACATTTTTATTACCTCATATTGTAAGCAGCTTGATTTGTTTGTGTCACTGTAATTTGTAAGTAAACCTTCAATTGTATGTCCCCTTTTCATTAACCGAATCCCATCCAAATCGTCCGCTCACCAACAGCGAACAGTTGTGGCCCGCTGAAACGATATTATTGTTTGAGAATGTAATGTCCGTGAACAGGTGCAAATGGTCACCAAGAAGCCGGACATAAACGTTTCCAGACATTGATCGGTTCTGTTGGACCACAGGATCATGTACATTCCGTCTGAACACAGCCCCAAACCACTACGGAGCCATCATCAGCTTGCTCAGTGCCCTGGCTACGTGCGGTCACTGCCACTTCTCGAACCCTAGCATCAATTCTTTTTTTTTTGGTCATCAGTCTACTGACTGGTTTGATGCGGCCCGCCACGAATTCCTTTCCTGTGCTAACCTCTTCATCTCAGAGTAGCACTTGCAACCTACGTCCTCAATTATTAGCTTGACGTATTCCAATCTCCCTCTACAGTTTTTGCCCTCTACAGCTCCCTCTAGTACCATGGAAGTCATTCCCTCATGTCTTAGCAGATGTCCTATCATCCTGTCCCTTGTCCTTATCAGTGTTTTCCACATATTCCTTTCCTCTCCGATTCTGCGTAGAACCCCCTCATTCCTTACCTTATCAGTCCACCTAATTTTCAACATTCGTCTATAGCACTACATCTCAAATGATTCGATTCTCTTCTGTTCCGGTTTTCCCACAGTCCATGTTTCACTACCACACAATGCTGTACTCCAGACGTACATCCTCAGAAATTTCTTCCGCAAATTAAGGCCGGTATTTGATATTAGTAGACTTCTCTTGACCAGAAATGCCGTTTTAGCCATAGCGAGTCTGCTTTTGATGTCCTCCTTGCTCCGTCCGTCATTGGTTATTTTACTGCCTAGGTAGCAGAATTCTTTAACTTCTTTGACTTCGTGACCATCAATCCTGATGTTAAGTTTCTCGCTGTTCTCATTTCTACTGCTTCTCATTGCCTTCGTCTTTTTCCGATTTACTCTCAAACCGTACTGTGTACTCATTAGACAGTTCATTCCACTCAGCAGATCATTTAATTCTTCTTCACTTTCACTCAGGATAGCAATGTCATCAGCGAATCGTATCATTGATATCCTTTCACCTTGTATTTTAATTCCCCTCCTGAACCTTTCTTTTATTTCCATCATTGCTTCCTCGATGTACAGATTGAAGAGTAGGGGCGAAAGGCTACAGCCTTGTCTTACACCCTTCTTAATACGAGCACTTCGTTCTTGATCGTCCACTCTTATTATTCCCTCTTGGTTGTTGTACATATTGTATATGACCCGTCTCTCCCTATAGCTTACCCCTACTTTTTTCAGAATCTCGAACAGCTTGCACCATTCTATATTGTCGAACGCTTTTTCCAGGTCGAGAAATCCTTGATTTTTCTTTAGCCTTGCTTCCATTATTACCCGTAACGTCAGAATTGCCTCTCTCGTCCCTTTACTTTTCCTAAAGCCAAACTGATAGTCACCTAGCGTATTCTCAATTTTCTTTTCCATTCTCCTGTATATTATTCTTGTAAGCAGCTTCGATGCATGAGCTGTTAAGCTGATTGTGCGATAATTCTCGCACTTGTCAGCTCTTGCCGTCTTCGGAATTGTATGGATGATGCTTTTCCGAAAGTCAGATGGTATGTCGCCAGACTCACATATTCTACACACCAACGTGAATAGTCGCTTTGTTGCCACTTCCACCAATGATTTTAGAAATCCTGATGGAATGTTATCTATCCCTTATTTGACCGTAAGTCCTCCAAAGCTCTTTTAAATTCCGATTCTAATACTGGATCCCCTATCTCTTCTAAATCGACTCCTGTTTCTTCTTCTATCACATCAGACAAATCTTCACCCTCATAGAGGCTTTCAACTCTTACCTACTGAAATCGGGACTCACCCGACCAGCTCACACTTTTCCAGCCGTCTAGGGCCCAAACGATATGGTTGCGAGCTCTGGAGAGGCGCTGCAGGCGATGTCGAGCTGTCAGCAAAGCCTCTCCCGTCGGTCGACTGCCGCCGTGGCCCATCGACATGAAATTTCGCCGCACTGTACCAACGAATGCGCTCGTCGTACGTCGCACACTGATCTCTGCGGTTATTTAGCGCAGTGTTGCTCATTTGTTAACACTGGCATCTCTAAGCATACGCTGCTGCTCTCGGCCGTTAAGTGAAGCTTCACGGCCCCTTGACACTGCGGATCTCGGAGTATCGACTCCCCTAATAAACTGAAAGAACCAGAGGTTGTAAGGAGTTTCAAGGAGAGCGTAAGGGAACAATTGACAGGAATGGGGGAAAGAAATACAGTAGAAGAAGAATGGGTAGCTTTGAGGAATGAAATAGTGAAGGCAGCAGAGGATCAAGTAGGTAAAAAGACGAGCGCTAGTAGAAATCCATAGGTAACAGAAGAGACACTGAATTTAATTGATGAAAGGAGAAAATACAAAAAATCCAGCAAGTGAAGCACGCAAAAAGGAATACAAACGTCTCAAAAATGAGATCGATAGGAAGTGCACAATGGCTATGCAGGGATGGCTAGAGGACAAATGTGAGGATGTAGACGCTTATCTCACGATGGGTAAGATAGATACTGCCTACAAGAAAATTAAAGAGACCTTTGGAGAAAATGGAACCACTTGTATGAATATCTTAGCAAAGAAGGGAAAGCAGAAAGGTGGAAGGAGTATAAAGAGGGTCTATACAGGGGCGATGTTCTTGAGGACAATATTATGGAAATGGAAGCGGAGGTATATGAAGATGAAATGGGAGATAAGATACTGCGTGAAGAGTTTGACAGAGCACTGAAAGACTTAAGTCGAAACAAGGCCCCGGGAGTAGACAACATTCCATTAGAACTCCTGACAGCCTTGGGAGAGCCAGTCCTGACAAAACTCTACCATCTGGTGACCAAGATGTATGAGACAGGCGAAATTCCCTCAGACTTCAAGAAGAATATAATAATTCCAATCCCAAACAAAGCAGGTGTTGACAGATGTGCAAAATTACGGAACTGTCAGTTTAATAAGTCACAGCTGCAAAATACTAATGCCAATTCTTTACAGGCGAATGGAAAAACTGCTAGAAGACGACCTCGGGGAAGATCAGTTGGGATTCTGTAGAAATGCTGGAACACGTGAGGCAATACTGACCCTACGACTTATCTTAGAAGAAAGATTAAGGAAAGGCAAACCTACGTTTATAGCATTTGTAGACTTAGAGAAAGCTTTTGACAATGTTGACTGGTATACTCTCTCAAATTCTGAAGGTGGCAGGGGTAAAGTACAGCGAGCGAAAGGCTATTTACAATTTGTACAGAAACCAGATGGCAGTTATAAGAGTCCAGGGACATGAAAGGAAGCAATGGTTGGGAAGGGGGTGAGACAGGGTTGTAGCCTCTCCCCGATGTTATTCAATCTGTATATTGAGCAAGCAGTAAATGAAACAAAAGAAAAGTTCAGAGTAGGTATTAAAATCCATGGAGAAGAAATAAAAACTTTGAGGTTCGCCGATGGCATTGTAATTGTGACAGAGACAGCGAACGACTTGGAAGAGCAGTTGAACGGAATGGACAGTGTCTTGAAAAGAGGGTACAGGATGAACATCAACAAAAGGAAAACGAGGATAATGGAATGTAGTCGAATTGAGTCGAGGGATGCTGCGGGAATTCGATTAGGAAATGTGACACTTAAAGTAGTAAAGGAGTTTTGCTATTTGGGGAGCAAAATAACTGATGATGGTCGAAGTAGAGAGGATATAAAATGTAGACTGGCAATGGCAAGGAAATCGTTTCTGAAGAAGAGAAATTTGTTAACATCAAGTATTGATTTAAGTGTCAGGAAGTCGTTTCTGAAAGTATTTGTATGGAGTTTAGCTATGTATGGAAGTGAAACATGGGCGATAAATAGTTTAGACAAGAAGAGAATAGAAGCTTTCGAGATGTGGTGCGACAGAAGAATGCTGAAGATTAGATGGGTAGATCACATAACCAATGAGGAGGTATTGAACAGAATTGGGGAGAAGAGGAGTTTGTGGCACAACTTGACTAGAAGAAGGGATCGGTTGCTAGGACATGTTCTGTGGCATGAAGGGATCGCAAATTTAGTATTGGAGGGCAGTGTTGAGGATAAAAGTCGTAGAGGGAGACCAAGAGATGAATACATTAAGCAGATTCAGAAGGATGTAGGTTGCAGTAGGTACTGGGAGATGAAGAAGTTTGCACTGGGTAGAGCAGCATGGAGAGCTGCATCAAACCAGTCTCAGTACTGAAGGCCACAACAACAACAACAATCATTTCCGAAATGGAAATTCCCATGCATCTAGCTCTAACCATCATTCCGCGTTCAATGTACGTCAGTTCGTGTCGTATGACCATCATTACATGGGAAACCTTTTCACATGAATCACCCGAGTACAAATGACACTTCTTCCAATGCACTGCCCTTTTATACCTTGTGTACGCGACGCTATCGCAATTTGTTGATGTCTGTATCGCTATCCCATAACTTCTGTCCCCTCATTGTACGAGGGTCACTCCAAAATAAATGCACACTATTTTTTTTAAAATCCATCTTTTATTCTACACGTTTGAAAGTTTTACAGTGTGTAGATACATCCTTTAGGAACAATATTTTCATTTCTCCGCATAATTTCCATCCCTCTCAACTGCCTTACGCTATCTTGGAACCAGCGCTTGTATACCAGCACGGTAAAATTCTGGACCAACCTGTTGGAGCCACTGTTTGGCAGCGTGCACAAGGGAGCCATCATCTTCAAACCTTGTTCCAGGAAGACACTCTTTCAGTTTCCCAAAGAGATGATAGTCACATGGAGCCAGGTCAGGACTGTAAGGAAGGGTGTTTCATTGTTGTCCGTCAGAGTTTTGTGATCGCTTCCACGGTTTTTTGACTGACATGTGACCGTGCATTGTCGTGCAACAGCAAAACATCCGGCTTTTGACGATGTGGTCGAACACGACTCAGTCGAGCTTGAAGTTTCTTCATTGTCGTCACATATGCATCAGAATTTATGGTGGTTCCACTCGGCACAATGTCCACAAGCAAGAGTCCTTCGGAATCGAAAAACACCGTAGCCATAACTTTTCCAGCAGAAGGTGTGGTTTTGAATTTTTTTCTTGCGTGAATTTGCATGATGCCGCTCCATTGATTGCCTCTTCGTCTCTGGTGAAAAATGATGCAGCCATGTTTCATCACCTGTCACAATTCTTCCAAGAAATTCGTCTACACCATTCTCGTACTGTTCCAAAAGTTCGCTGCAGACTGTTTTTTTTTTTTTTTTTTTTTTTTTTCTTTGTGAGCCACTGTCAACATCCTGGGAACCCACCCGGCACAAACCTTTTTTAACGCCAACACTTTCAGTATTCTGCAAACACTTCCTTCCCCTATCCCGACGTAGCGTGACAATTCGTTCACTGTGATGCGTCTGTCAGCAGTCACTAATTCGTTAACTCCCTGCACATTGTCAGGATTATGTGCAGTAAGAGGCCTGCCGCTGCGAGGACAATCCTCAATATTGCCGTGCCCGCTTTCATCACGTAACCTGTTTGCCCACCGACTAACTGTACTGCGACCGACAGCAACATCTCCATACACCTTTTCAACCTCTTGCGGATGTTTCCCACTGTCTGGTTTTCACAGTACAGGAATTCTATGACAGCACGTTGCTTCTGACGAACGTCAAGTGTAGCAGCCATCTTGATGACATGCTGTGACGGCGCCACTCACGGGAACGGGTTGAACTAAGTTTGAAAACAAGCGGGAAGGATGTATCTACACACTGTAAAACTTTCACACATGCAGAATGAAAACTGTATTATTACAAAAATAGTGTGCATTTCTTTTGGAGTGCCCCTCGTATGTAAAAGTGGTGCAGTAACTTTTACAGAATAACTGTATTGTACTTTGTTTTTCTCTATTCACACATTCGGCGGGGGTGAGAGAAAGCTAGAAAGTATGTAAATCATTTCGTATAGTTTGTAAGACGGATTATCTAGGTTGCCAGCATTTGCAGCTGAAGGTTAGATGAAATTTACTCTTGGAGCAAATGGCGACTGACGTGGTAGATGACACGACGGTTCTAAACCGTAGCAGTGTCCCGGTTATCAGTCTTCCAGTCTTATTCCCTTCTTGCTACAGAAACTGTTTCCGAAATGAGTCTGCATCTTCAGATAAGGAGCTTTAAGCATGACGCTGCAGCAGTTGGCGTAAGAGTGAATGATTTTAGATTTCCCTATCTCCTAAGATTTCGCAACTGCCTTTCGTGCTCCAAAATACTTAGGATAATTTTTCTTCCTCTAATATAACATCTCCTTCAGAATGGATATTAAGATTGATGACAGTTAGGGGGACTGAGTTACCTGCCAAAAGTGAGCTACCTATCAAACAGCACGGCACGCTACGTGTGGGGTACCCGGTGCTTTCCTCATGTGCGGTTTTACTCTTTTGTCACGAAAGGGCGTCGTGAATGTGGCGAGAACCGATGGCTGTAAAACAAGGTTTGTAAACTGACTTCAGTGAAAGCAGCTGCTCGACTTCATAATTTCTCCACACAATCAATCCAATGGAAGAGATGTGTGGCGCGTGCCCCCGGACTCGAACCGCGTGCTGATGTAGTCGACGCCGTAGGGCTGCTACTGCCACAGCTCTCGCGGCCGAGTAGAGACACGATGCGATGTAACGTCAGTCCCCGTAGATCAACGGGAGAAAAAAAAACCTGAAAAACATCCGTCCGCAGCGTTTTCACTTATGCGAACTCGTATAATTGATGCTTTTTATTATTAATATTGTATTGTTAATTGCCCGAATTTGCAGTAGTTACTAATTCTTCACTCGTTCGCATAGCACACACCACTGATTGCGAGACAATATTTTAGTTAGCAACTTTTTTCTTACGCTGTTGTCTCGTTGCTATGGAATTGTTGTGCTGGTATGCAGCGAGATCCAGAGATACTCTTTGATTCGTTCTTTGTAAGATTGCGTCGTGATACGAAAATATTTTAAAGTTCACTTCTCAACTAATGACGTGAACATTTGCACTTCAATGAAATAGTCTTTCATGAGTAGTCGTTGATTTAGTCATTTATCAAACTATTTAGTGATGTAGTCCACACCAGGTATTTAACTGGCATCGAACAGTTTATTGTTATTTTGCCACTAAATACTTATAACTCCCGCACCACACGCACGCGGAATAGCTTAGTTAAGTCAGACCGATTGAGTTATAGTTTCTTGGCAATTACCACAACTCAACACTTTAGCGTAATTGTTATACCTTCATGATGTCGTGTACTTGGGTCCTACTCAAGACTAATTGCGTGTATTCTTTCATAAAATGTTCACTTCTCCTTCAGGTCCAACTAATTTAAAGTCAAGTCCAATGTTCACTAATTCCGTTATTAGATTTCAATTAACCCGTAGTGCACGGTTAAATGTGTCTATCTGTTCCTGTCTCAGTTCATAAAATCAGTTTCTTAAGCCGTGAATCCCGTCACGCAACAAACACTTCTAAACTCAAAAACAATCTCGTCACGAATCGCAATCTCAATAATTCAGATCAGAACTGCTCTCGTACGTCGGCACTGGGTGAGTTCTAGCAAGCGACTTCTGTGGAAGAGCATTGTAGGCGCGTTGAATTTCTTCGTTGCGCTTACAACTCTCTTCCACATAAAAGTTATCTCTGATGACATTACTTTGGACTTAACTTTTGAGATATTAATTTCACATTTGTCACACGGATATTTGTCCATTGCGGAAACACGATGTTTCTTCTTTCTTTTTCGCTAACAAATATGCTCAGTGGTGTATAATGTAGTTGTTGACAAAACTCTTTCGTGTTAGCTCATCGTCAGAGATGTCGTAACTGCCAAGATAGCTTTCCCTACTTCATATTTTTTTTCTTAATTGACTTTGAGGTGGTCGTTGGGGCGTTACAGATGACACGGAGTCTTCTGTTGCAATGGGAGACAACTCGCCATCGGCCAGTGTTCGTGATTCACCGGTTTCAGTAAAACTAGTTTTAGCTGTGCGCGGTTGTGTTTCCGGATCAGAGGACAGCTTTAAGTATACCAGCAGAGCTGAACTGTAGAATGGATCTGCACACAGCACCGCATTTTTCATTCCCCACAAGTTTTTCTGAATGCTTGGAGCCTCCACATCTGCAGGAGCTCTTCAACCGCAGGAAATCACTGCCCATTGACCTGATTGCAATTGTGGAGGCACCGAGGATAAGAGGACGGATATACGGAAGCCTTTTAAAGTCCCAGTGCAGCTATATGCCAGTCAAAATGTTGTATTGATGTTTTGGGGCGTTGTGACGAAAGTCTGAGTATTTATGGGCGCCTCAGAGAATTGTGGTTGGTTACCTTACTTCACAGAGTCCGTTTTGAGATAGTTGTGATTTACATTTTTCATTATCATACACCTTGTGAGGTGAAGTAAACAAGCACCTTTCTCTTCTGAGTTTCAGACTGAGACATGTAGGGGAACTCGGCGCAGAACGGGATAGAGGGGCGCAATGGGAAATTGCTCTTTTCTAGACTGGACAGTGTTGCAACCTGCTGTATGGGCATGTAACTATTTCTCCGAATGGAAGGGAAGTGAGGGCAGCCATTCTGATTTAGTTTGAAGTGCGAGATGTAAGTGAACTGTTGTCCGTCACGTTACCGCTTGCGTTGTTCTAACGTTTGGTGAATTTCAACGCCAGGTAAGCTGTCAATTGTTAATTGTACACCCTAAAATGACACATTCCCTTAAAGTGTATGGCATTTGTTATACTTTAGTTATTTAATGCGTTTAAATACGTCAGTTGTTACATTCCATAAAAGTTGTTAACTTCAAAAGTGCTCTTGGGGCGGAACGGGATGGGGTAGAATGGGATAGTGTCCCGTTCTGCCCCGTCATATTTTGATGCAAGTAGAAAGCAGTGGTGGTGGTGTGTTGGGGCTTATGGGCGCTCAACATCGAGGTCATCAGCGCCCTGACACACATTAAAAGGAACGAATGTGGACAGACCTAAGAAAACTAAAGCACACACTCAAAGAAAGCAGGAAAAGAAGGAAAATGCTACATAAGAAAGTAAAACCTAAGGAAAGGGGAAACATAGCAACAAGAATGTCACAGGAAATTGTTATTGGCTGGCCA
This sequence comes from Schistocerca serialis cubense, assembly GCF_023864345.2. Classification (NCBI taxonomy): domain Eukaryota; kingdom Metazoa; phylum Arthropoda; class Insecta; order Orthoptera; family Acrididae; genus Schistocerca; species Schistocerca serialis. Next base: position 115,412,227 of record NC_064647.1, read on the forward strand.
CTTACATAAAATATGAGCGAGCTTGTCACACAGTGAGCAAATTAAGATCCTCTCCCTACCCAGCATGGATGTTCATGGATGCCAGACTCTCCCAACCAGCTACGTTCGCCCAACAACTCAGCTTTCCAGATATCGCCCGAGGCTGTCATTCCAATCCCACTAATCGGTCAAAACACTCGGCGGACTACAAGACGACAAGGAAAAACAGTCGTATTAACAGATTCTCCTTATAAGAAGGAACTGCAGAATGCTGTCGCACGTAAAGTAGGCCTACAGAAAGGAGGAGGGTGCACAAATATAAACAATGTCAGGATAGAGACGTCAGGTGCAATGCAACTTTAGGCAAAAATATAAAACTGTACACCCAAAAAATCCAAAACAGAGGACATCAAAGACCTTAAGGAAAATAGAAGGAAGAAGATGATGGAGAAGAGAGAATCAGAGATAGAGGATGCTGAGTGTCTCTACTGTGGGGACTTCTACTCCGTTTCTAATGAGGGCTGGGTCGCATGCCAGAGTGGGCCCACAGTTCATGTGCTGGCACAGACAGAGAAGATGAAGAGGAAATACTGATTTGTGACTATTGTCGAACGGGCTAATAGTTAGTGGTTTTGTAGCTATTAAGCATTGTACATTTTTCAGAATGACATTAAAATATTTTCTTATTTTGAAGAATGACTTTTTAATTGTTTGAATTACACATTCCTTAGTCTGAATTGCCTGTTATACAACATTCTACATCTACATGATTACTCTGCAATTCACATTTAAGTACTTGGCAGAGGGTTCATCGAACCACAATCGTACTATCTCTCTACCATTCCACTCCCGAACAGCGCGCGGGAAAAACGAACACCTAAACCTTTCTGTTCGAGCTTTGATTTCTCTTATTTCATTTTGATGATCATTCCTACCTATGTAGGTTGGGCTCAACAAAATATTTTCGCATTCGGAAGAGAAAGTTGGTGGCTGAAATTTCGTAAATACATCTCGCCGCGACGAAAAACGACTTTGCTTTAATGACTTCCATCTCAACACGCGTATCATATCTGCCACACTCTCTCCCCTATTACGTGATAATACAAAACGAGCTGCCCTTTTTTGCACCCTTTCGATGTCCTCCGTCAATCCCACCTGGTAAGGATCCCACACCGCTCAGCAATATTTAGCGTCAACTGCCACCTGCCACACCATACAGCAATCTTTTCTAAATCGCTTTGCACTGATGCTGGTGTTCGGATGACCTTACTAGACGGTAAATTACAGCATCATCTGCGAACAACCTAAGAGAACTGCTTAGATTGTCACCCAGGTCATTTATATACACTCCTGGAAATTGAAATAAGAACACCGTGAATTCATTGTCCCAGGAAGGGGAAACTTTATTGACACATTCCTGGGGTCAGATACATCACATGATCACACTGACAGAACCACAGGCACATAGTCACAGGCAACAGAGCATGCACAATGTCGGCACTAGTACAGTGTATATCCACCTTTCGCAGCAATGCAGGCTGCTATTCTCCCATGGAGACGATCGTAGAGATGCTGGATGTAGTCCTGTGGAACGGCTTGCCATGCCATTTCCACCTGGCGTCTCAGTTGGACCAGCGTTCGTGCTGGACGTGCAGACCGCGTGAGACGACGCTTCATCCAGTCCCAAACATGCTCAATGGGGGACAGATCCGGAGATCTTGCTGGCCAGGGTAGTTGACTTACACCTTCTAGAGCACGTTGGGTGGCACGGGATACATGCGGACGTGCATTGTCCTGTTGGAACGGCAAGTTCCCTTGCCGGTCTAGGAATGGTAGAACGACGGGTTCGATGACGGTTTGGATGTACCGTGCACTATTCAGTGTCCCCTCGACGATCACCAGTGGTGTACGGCCAGTGTAGGTGATCGCTCCCCACACCATGATGCCGGGTGTTGGCCCTGTGTGCCTCGGTCGTATGCAGTCCTGATTGTGGCGCTCACCTGCACGGCGCCAAACACGCATACGACCATCATTGGCACCAAGGCAGAAGCGACTCTCATCGCTGAAGACGACACGTCTCCATTCGTCCCTCCATTCACGCCTGTCGCGACACCACTGGAGGCGGGCTGCACGATGTTGGGGCGTGAGCGGAAGACGGCTTAACGGTGTGCGGGACCGTAGCCCAGCTTCATGGAGACGGTTGCGAATGGTCCTCGCCGATACCCCAGGAGCCACAGTGTCCCTAATTTGCTGGGAAGTGGCGGTGCGGTCCCCTACGGCACTGCGTAGGATCCTACGGTCTTGGCGTGCATCCGTGCGTCGCTGCGGTCCGGTCCCAGGTCGACGGGCACGTGCACCTTCCGCCGACCACTGGCGACAACATCGATGTACTGTGGAGACCTCACGCCCCACGTGTTGAGCAATTCGGCGGTACGTCCACCCGGCCTCCCGCATGCCCACTATACGCCCTCGCTCAAAGTCCGTCAACTGCACATACGGTTCACGTCCACGCTGTCGCGGCATGCTACCAGTGTTAAAGACTGCGATGGAGCTCCGTATGCCACGGCAAACTGGCTGACACTGACGGCGGCGGGGCACAAATGCTGCGCAGCTAGCGCCATTCGACGGCCAACACCGCGGTTCCTGGTGTGTCCGCTGTGCCGTGCGTGTGATCATTGCTTGTACAGCCCTCTCGCAGTGTCCGGAGCAAGTATGGTGGGTCTGACACACCGGTGTCAATGTGTTCTTTTTTCCATTTCCAGGAGTGTAGATCAGGAACAGCAGAGGTCCATGACGCCTCCCTGGGGAACACCTGATATCACTTCAGTTTTACTCGATGATTTGCCGTCTATTACTACGAACTGCGACCTTCCTGACAGGAAATCACAAATCCAGTCGCACAACTGAGACGATGCCCCATAGTCCCGCAGCTTGATTAGAAGTCGCTTGTGAGGAACGGTGTCAAAAGCTTTCCGGAAATCTAGCAATACGGAATCAACTTGAGATCCCCTGTCGATAGCGGCCATTACTTCGTGCGAATAAAGATTGGTTGGTTGGTTGTTTTGGGGAAGGAGACCAGACAGCGTGGTCATCGGTCTCATCGGATTAGGGAAGGATGGGGAAGGAAGTCGGCCGTGCCCTTTCAGAGGAACCATCCCGGCATTTGCCTGGAGTGATTTAGGGAAATCACGGAAAACCTAAATCAGGATGGCCGGACGCGGGATTGAACCGGCGTCCTCCCGAATGCGAGTCCAGTGTCTAACCACTGCGCCACCTCGCTCGGTGCGAATAAAGAGCTAGCTGCGTTGCACAAGAACGATGTTTGCTGAAACCATTCTGATTACGTATCAATAGATCGTTCCCTCCGAGGTGATTCATAATGTTCATAGTTTAATACGATATTCGTAATTCAAAATCAACGTTTATGCAATAATTTAACAAAAAATACCCTTATCCCATTCTGCCCCGTTGGTGGGGCGGAACGGGAAATATGCAAGACTTTCTTTGAAAAGTTGTAAAAAATGCAAAATGTATTGTTTTAAGTGATTTTAAAATAAGGTACATTAGGTTACACTACAAGGTGCTTTTTTTTATCACTTTAAGAAGTGTTTCCTTGTGTTCCCTTATTTTATAGAAATTGTTCAACGTTAAGTATCCCGTTCCGCCCCGAGTTCCCCTACACCTTTGAGCACTACCTATTAGCATGTGACCTGAGACTTTCCCGGCTTACATACTGCTTCAGCGGATCCCATGAGTACTGCCGGATCCAGTCGTTGAAGGTTCAGATATTTCGGCGGGTAACTGTTCCTCCCTCATAAGGTGGTTCTGACGAAACAGACGCTCCACCTACGCCACTTTATGATGGAGGAACCGTTATCCACCGAAATATGTGAACCTTCAACGACTGGATCCGGCAGTACACCCTAGAACCTTGGAAGCCCTCCATACTAGTTTTGCGACTTGGTTGGGATGTGGTAGTAACGAAGCCAGGTTTGGCTGTGTGAATTAACGCTATACAGAGAGATGCGCATTCCACAGTTTCAGACATTTGCTTCCACTTCGACACAGATATGCCACCCGATCATCTGGCGGTGAATGTGCATACACGCAAATAAGTCATCTTCTCTACGTGGGTAAGGTGTCAGGCGTATCCAACACCTTCCATGAAAACCCTGACATGATAGCAAATCCGACAGTATGTCACATAGTTCCGAATAAATCCTGACATTAAATTAACCAAAGTAATACGATCAACGAGTGAGCAAATGGAATACCACAGACTAACACAAGAACGCCTAAATGCATGTCATACCTTCCCACCGTGAAACAGACGTAGTTCCGAGGGGAGAAACGAGAACAGAAGCCGAGAGCAGAATCGTGTAGGCTAGGAGGCCCTACGATAAGGGACGGACACCCACGTCGCCAGCCGACTGCCAAGATCTCCCCCAGCCCATGTTAAAAGATAGAGCCCTCCAGAAGAACAGTATAGATCTCACGATAACACTAAAAGGGCCACACCAGCTGCAAGTTTTAGCGTGAGAATATACCCGTCTCTGTTACGTTGCAAACATTAAAAACATTGCCCCACCACGAATAGCGTTTCCCATTGGATAGACAGAATTTTTGTAGGCAGAGCTTAAGGTTAACTTTGAGACCCTGATTGGTCGGTTGAAAACACAGCCAGATAGCTTTTTTTTAAACCAACTTCGGTAAATTGTAGTAAGGAGAAGTTAGGAGAGAGTTCCTTCCGAGATGGCGAGCTGGACGGAGCTGCGCCGCCCGCCGCCCCCTGATGCTGCCTAACCAAAGACAAGGTAATGAACGCACGCGATGCCGCATAACACCGCATAACAGCGCAGAACTGCAGAAGTCTCATCTGTTACACCCCCTTTTTGCGTAATACTAGTGTCGATCGTCAGTAAGTTAAAACCTAAAACGCGATGATTTTTCTGTTATATAATTACTGAGAAGCCACATCAGCCATTGTAATTTAAGACAAGTTAAATAAGTAATTAAAGATAATTGAGGGTCACTGTAGACCATTTTGATAGTTTTCTCTTTTTATGAAACTTAACTTAAACCTAGATTATAGATGTGATATGGCATAGGTCATCCATCGATCCGTTGTAGAACTTGGAAACCCATTCAGGGAACATTCGTTCACATTTTTGTTGAACGCAATTGGTTTTTATCATCCTGTATTAAAACATTTCCTTTTATCAATAGTGCAATTTATAAACAATGTTTTGTGAGTAGAATAAAATTTCCAATGGTAAACTTAACTGCTCTTTCGACATTTTTACCAGCTACCTAAAAATAGGAAAGCCTTGAACCCCTTCCACTAAATTTAGTTAGTATTAAGATTCTTTTACAGGGAGTGCAGTGGAGCTGACGCTGAAATCATTAAGTATTTGATTATATCACCGCTAGTCTCACTGAACTCTTCTGAACTCTACATGTCATGAGTGGTCTGGCGTCTCCTTACCAGCAACAGGTCCCAGGTTCAAACTAGTCAATTCCCTAAAAAACACGCTCAGAGCGTCGTTGCGCGAAACTGGTAGGGAGACACGAGTTAGAACAAACAGACACCACGTAGAATGTTAGACGTGTGCTCTCAAATAACGGTGTGAACTGCACGTGCTGCCGCTTCCTTCAACCAGCCGTCCATCCTTCTCGCTTGTACACCACAGAACTGTAGTTAGACATCGACTGTGAGTTAAACTACGAGGGTAAGTCAAATGAAAACCTTAAATTTGTAACACAAATCGAAATTTCGCGCCGTTATCCTGTAAGCTGGTAAGCGTGCTACAAACAGCGTGCAGAATGTCCTGTAGGCTGCAGCATAGTGCAGATGCACACATACCGTCGCAGTATCAGTATAAAGATGGCCGACCCACGTGCGACCTGCACCAGGGAAGAACAGCGTTCTGTTATTCGGTTTTTGCGTCGTGAAGGTGCTGAAACCTATTGAAATTCATCGACGAATGGAGATTCAGTACGGTGATGCATGTCTGTTACAGCAACAAGTCTACGAATGGAGTAGGAAGTTGTCAAATGGTGTGTGACTTCAGTGGAAGATGCTCCTCGTCCAGGTCAGGCACGAGTTGTGACTCCACAGAACATTGCAGCAGTTGAAGCCATAGTGAAGGAAAACCGCCGAGTGACACTGAATGACATTGCAGCATGTTTACAGATTAGTCATGGGTCAGCACACCACATGGTGCATGATGTGCTCCAGTTTCGCAAAGTGTCTGCAAGATGGCTGCCACGGCAGCTGACTCCTGAAATGAGAGATCGACGTGTTGAAGGTTGTGAAGAACTTCTTCGACGCTTTGAAAGAGAAGGTGACGGCTTCCTTGCAAGAATCGTTACTGGGGACGAAACCTGGGTTCACTTCCACCAACCGGAAACGAACAGAGCGAGCAAGGAATGGCGCCATTCCTCATCACCAAAACCAAAGAAGTTCGAACAGAACCATCAGAAGGGAAGGTCATGCTGACCCTCTTTTGGGACGAAAAAGACGTCATTTTGGAGCATTACATGCCTAGAGGGACCACTGTCACCAGTGCATCAGCTCTTTTAAAAAATCATCTGCGGCCTGTAATCAAATCAGAGTTACGTGGATTGCTGTCAGCAGGTGACCTTTTGCAACGTGACAATGCAAGTCGCCACGCTGCCCGTACAACAGTTGCAACAATCACAGACCTGCATTTTGAGTGTCTTCCTCATCCACCATACTCACCAGATCTTGCTCCAAGTGATTTCCACTCAAAAGACGCAATGGGAGGAAAGAAGTTCCGTTCTGATGAAGAGGTACGCCACGCGGTGCACGAGTGGTTGCGCGGACTACCAAAATAATTTTTTTCTAAAGGAATTTATGCACTTTGTAAGAGCTGGAGGACTTGCATTGATCGTGGGGGAGATTATGTTGAAAAGTGATACAACTTTGTACCCCTTCTGCACACTAAATAATTTTTTTTTTTTTTTAATATTGAAGGTTACCATTTGACTCACCCTCGTATAACCTGCGTCCTTGCTTTGAAAATCATTGCAATTAGAGCCATTGTTTTTTGTTTGGGTCGAGATTTCTTTTCAGAATACGACACTTCTCGCGGCACCTTTTAGTCGAAGATATCATTTCGTTAATGAATACACCAGGCCACAAAACTGACAGTCCAAAAAGAAATGAAGCTCTTTGCCGTGAATGATGAAACTGAAGGCTGTGGACAGTGACGACATCAAGAGTCACTTCGAACGGAAGATTATTAACAACCAAAGCTAAGAAGGAAAGGATGTAAACATCGGTTTGTTGCAGGATTCTCGAACATATTCTCAGTTCGAATATAATGAATTTCCTTGAGACAGAGAAGTTGCTGTCCATGCATCAGCACGGCTTTAGAAAGCATCGCTCCTGCGAAACGCAACTCGCCCTTTTTTCACATGATAGCTTGCGAACCATGGATGAAGGGTATCAGATGGATGCCATATTCCTTGACTTCCGGAAAGCGTTTGACTCGGTGCCCCACTGCAGACTCCTAACTAAGGTACGAGCATATGGGATTGGTTCCCAAGTATGTGAGTGGCTCGAAGACTTCTTAAGTAACAGAACCCAGTACGTTGTCCTCGATGGCGAGTGTTCATCGGAGGTGAGGGTATCATCTGGAGTGCCCCAGGGAAGTGTGGTACGTCCGCTGTTGTTTTCTATCTATATAAATGATCATTTGGTTAGGGTGGATAGCAATGTGCGGCTGTTTGCTGATGATGCTGTGGTGTACGGGAAGGTATCGTCGTTGAGTGACTGTACACAGGATACAAGATGACTTGGACAGGATTTGTGATTGGTGTAAAGAATGGCAGCTAACTCTAAATATAGATAAATGTAAATTAATGCAGATGAATAGGAAAAAGAATCCTGTAATGTTTGAATTCTCCATTAGTAGTGTAGCGCTTGACACAGTCACGTCGATTAAATATTTGGGCGTAACATTGCAGACCGATATGAAATGGGACAAGCATGCAATGGCAGTTGTGGGGAAGGCGAATAGCCTTCTTCGATTCGTTAGTAGAATTTTGGGAAGATGTGATTCATCTGTAAAGGAGACCGCTTATAAAACACTAATACGACCTATTCCTGAGTACTGCTCGAGCGTTTGGGATCCGTATCAGGTCGGATTGAGGGAGGACATAGAAGCAATTCAGAGGCGGGCTGCTAGATTTGTTACTGGTAGGTTTGATCATCACGCGAGTGTTACGGAAATGCTTCAGGAACTCGGGTGGGAGTCTCTATAGGAAACGAGGCGTTCTTTTCGTGAATCGCTACTGAGGAAATTTAGAGAACCGGCATTTGAGGCTGACTGCAGTACAGTTTTACTGCCGCCAACTTACATTTCGCGGAAAGACCACAAAGATAAGATAAGAGATTAGGGCTCGTACAGAGGCATATAGGCAGTCATTTTTCCCTCGTTCTGCTTCGGATCGAAACAGAGAGAGAAGATGCTAGTTGTGGTACGAGGTACCCTCCGCGGAGTATGTATGTAGATGTAGATGTAGATGTAGATGTAGATGTAAGGGTGGACACGAGAAAGCCGGGGGAGGGAGAGAGAGAGAGAGAGAGAGAGAGAGAGAGAGAGAGAGAGAGTGTCAGGATGATGTCATACGTCCACTCGCTTATGGCTGAAGAGAGTGTCTCCAGTCATCCTTATCACACAAAGCCTCAGTTATTTTTAAATGAACTTATGTGATTTCATCTCGCTCTCTGAAAAAGTTCAAGCATGCTCGCAAGGGCAGTTACACGTTTCATTATCGTATAGCTTCATTAAGCCCAGGTTCTAATTCAAAGTGGTCGAAAATTACGTGTCCCGAATGTTGGTACGAAAAGGTTTTTTTTTTTTCAGTCCCTGCGTTACAAAAGTTTCTACGGCTCATTCTTGGGAGCAGTGCCACGGCAGGCCCACAGCCGCTGCTGTTAGGAAACACACCTCGTGCTGTGACGCACGTTCACAAAATGATTTATACTGCGGTACGCATGCAGACATATTCGCCGAAACAACTCACTAATAACGTGTCCACGTGCTGCTGAATGCAGCATATCAGCTCAGCGAGATCAGGTTCTCCCGCCAATAAGAATGAAGGAATTGCTCCCCAGGAACAATTCGAATTGGAGGTAGAATTGATATACGGTCCTGTAATTAGAGACTAGACGTAAGTAACGAAAACACTTCTTTTTGGTCAAATGTTGGTCAAAATTAGTCAAAACAATATCTCTCGTCACATTGGATTGGCCATTTTGAATTTTGAAAATCGGCAGTTATAAGAGTCGAGGGACATGAAAGGCAAGCAGTGGTTGGGAAGGGAGTGAGACAGGGTTGTAGCCTCTCCCCGATGTTGTTCAATCTGTATATTGAGCACTAGAGCTAACATAGCTAGTCCAATGCCTACCCTAACACAAACTTCAATTCACACCTTCAACTTATTTTCCCCTTTTTCTGTCTGTTCTTGGGATGGTCAGTTGACCGTTGAAGGCCTAAGAATACCGATTTGTGGCGATGCCATTGGTTGCATACGTCCAAGAAGTATTTTTCTTACTTTTCAGAGCATTTCACAGCAAAAACGGACCTTCCTGTACGCCACATCGAAAGTCTTTCTAAGAATCCCTCACATTTTGCGTAACTGAAGGTGTAGGAGTCATGGAACAGCGAAACGAAGAATAAATTCAGTGTAAAATATGCAGACTAGCACTCGCAAGAAGGCCATTCCTGGCTAAGAGAAGTCTTTAAGTAGCAAACAAAGGCCTCTTTTTGAGGAAGAAATTTCTTAAAATGTGCATTTGGAGCACAGCATTGTATGTGTAAGCTTTCTATAAAAATTGTCTGTCTATGCGTAAACGGAATATATTGACTTTAAAAATTTTATTCTCATGTAACACGTGCTGTAGGTATAGTGTTCGGTTGCTGAATAAAACTAGCCGTTGGTTAACCGCAGGTATCGTGGAAGGCCCCCGGAGTAGACATTCCATTAGAACTTCAAAAATGGCTCTGAGCACTATGGGACTCAACTGCTGTGGTCATAAGTCCCCTAGAACGTAGAACTACTTAAACCTAACTAACCTGAGGATATCACACATATCCATGCCCAAGGCAGGATTCGAACCTGCGACCGTAGCGGTCGTGCGGTTCCAGACTGTAGCGCCTTTAACCGCTCGGCCGCTCCGCTCGGCTCCATTAGAACTACTTACGGCCTTGGGAGAGCCAGTCCTGACAAAACTCTACCATCTGGTGAGCAAGACGTATGAGACAGGCGAAATACCCTCAGACTTCCAAAAGAATATAATAATCCCAATCCCAAAGAAACGAGGTGTTGACAGATGTGAAAATTACCGAACTAGCAGTTTAATAAGTCACAGCTGCAAAATACTGACGCGAATTCTTTACAGACGAATGGAAAAACTGATAGAAGCCGACCTCGGGGAAGATCAGTTCGGATTCCGTAGAAATCTTGGAACACGTGAGGCAATACTGACCCTACGACTTGTCTTAGAAGAAAGATTAAGGAAAGGCAAACCTACGTTTCTAGCATTTGTAGACTTAGAGAAAGCTTTTGACAATGTTGACTCGAATACTATCTTTCAAATTCTGAAGGTGGGAGGGGTAAAATACAGGAAGCGAAAGGCTATTTACAATTTGTACAAAAACCAGATGGCACTTATGAGAGTCGAGGGACATGAAAGGGAAGCAGTGGTTGGGAAGGGAGTGAGGCAGGGCTGTAGCATCTCCCCGATGCTATTCAATCTGTATATTGAGCAAGCAGTAAAGGAAACAAAAGAAAAGTTCGGAGTAGGTATTAAAATCCATGGAGAAGAAACACGAACTTTGAGGTTCGCCGATGACATTGTAATTGTGTCAGAGACAGCAAAGGACTTGAAAGAGCAGTTGAACGGAATGGACAGTGTCTTGACAGGAGGGTATAAGATGAACATCAACAAAAGCAAAACGAGGATAATGGAATGTAGTCGAATTAAGTCGGGTGATGCTGAGGGAATTAGATTAGGAAATGACACACTTAAAGTAGTAAAGGAGTTTTGCTATTTGGGGAGAAAAATAACTGATGATGGTCGAAGTAGAGAGGATATAAAGTGTAGACTGGCAGTGGCAAGGAAGGCGTTACTGCTTGCTCAATATACAGATTGAACAAAATCGGGGAGAGGCTACAGCCCTGCCTCACTCCCTTCCCAACCACTGCTTGCCTTTCATGTACCTCGACTCTTATAACTGCTATCTGGTTTCTCTGCAAATTGTAAATAGCCTTTCGCTCCCTGTACTTTACCCTGCCACCTTCAGAATCTGAAAGAGAATATTCCAATCAACATTGTCAAAAGCTTTCTCCAAGTCTACAAATGCTAGAAACGTAGGTTTGCCTTTTCTTAATGTGCCTTCTAAGATAAGTAGTGGGGTCAGTATTGCCTCACGTGTGCAACATTTCTACGGAATCCAAACTGATCTTCCCCGAGGTCGGCTCCTACCAGTTTTTCCATTCGTCTGTAAAGAATTCGCTTTAGTATTTTGAAGCTGTGACTTATTAAACTGATAGTTCGGTAATTTTTACATCTGTCAACGCCTACTTTCTTTGCTATTGGAATTATTATATTCCTCTTGAAGCCTGAAGGTATTTTGTCTGTGTCATACATTTTGGTCACCAGATGGTAGAGTTTTGTCAGGACTGGCTCTCCCAAGGCTGCCAGTAGTTCTAATGGAATGTTGTCTACTCCAGGGGCCCTGTTTCGAATTACGTCTTTCAGTGCTTTATCAAACTCTCCACGTAGTTGTCATATCTTCCATTTCATCTTCATCTATATCCTCTTCCCCTTCTATAACATTGCCCTCAAGTACATCGCCCTTTTACAGTCCCCCTATATACTCCTTCCACCTTTCTGCTTTCCCTTCTTTGCTTAGAACTAGGTTTCCATCTGAGCTCTCCATATTCATACAAGTGATTCTCTTTTCTCCAAAGGCCTCTTTAATTTTCCTGTAGGCAGTATCTATCTTACCCATCGTGAGATAAGCCTCTACATCCTCAAATTTGTCCTCTAGCCATGCCCGCTTAGCCATTTTGCACTTCCTGTCGATTTCATTTTTGAGACCTTTGTATTCCTTTTTGCCTGCTTCATTTACTGAATTTTTTTTTCTCCTTTCATCAATTAAATTCAGTATTTCTTCTGTCACCCAAGGATTACTACTAGCCCTCGTCTTTTTACCTACTTGATCCTCTTCTGCCTTCACTTCTTCATCCCTCAAAGCTACCCATTATTCTTCTAGTGCATTTGGTATGTACTGTGAAGTCTACCTAAGATTATTTGCACTTAGCCATTGGGGGCCTTTTTCTTGTACAAGCAGTGTTGCAGACTTCAATATTCAACTAGTCACAAAGATGAGTAAATCTTGACTGTTATTAATTTATTTGAGTGTTGTACGACCTTCATTCTCCTATCCTGCTACCTAAGCCTGGGGCATAGCTGTGTAATAGCGGCTGGGAGAAATTGTCTTAGCGGTGTACTGCACCAGAAGCCGTTTCACAAACCCACAAACTCGGCCTGCCATAACAACAGTGGCAACTCGGCCTCCATAGCAGTAGCGACGAGGTCTTCACAAAACTGACGACGAGGATTTACAAAACTTACCTCTTGCTCAGTTTTTGTGTTCGGAGCACTGAAGCTCTACAACGCAAATACCAGTCAGCAGGTGCAGCAACTTGATGTAAATAATCTACTCTACTTTATTTTCCTTGTCAGAAACAATCTGTGACTTCGTGTGGCGTAAGTTGCAATACACATACGACAAAATCATCACAACTTTACTACGAATCAGGACGTGGAAAAGAATCGTTCCTGAGAAACCAGACTCCAGTTATTTATACAAAGACGGCATAACACAAGAAGGCTCTAACAATTACAAAATTTTCTTATCACAAAAATTACAGACACCACAGTCAGTTGCATAATTTGTGACATAACAAAAAACAAAGAGATCGTGTTAACACTAATCATGACAGTTATTAGCTATCTGAGACACAAAGATTTCCTCCAGTTAATAGTTCTGAAGTTCTGACAAACATTTCATTCGCTCCAAAGTGTTTTCTATTATTATAAAGAACGAGAATGTATTATAAATGAGTTCTGATTTGATAATAAAGTATTCAAGATACACTCCTGGAAATTGAAATAAGAACACCGTGAATTCACTGTCCCAGGAAGGGGAAACTTTATTGACACATTCCTGGGGTCAGATACATCACATGATCACACTGACAGAACCACAGGCACATAGACACAGGCAACAGAGTATGCACAATGTCGGCACTAGTACAGTGTATATCCACCTTTCGCAGCAATGCATGCTGCTATTCTCCCATGGAGACGATCGTAGAGATGCTGGATGTAGTCCTGTGGAACGGCTTGCCATGCCATTTCCACCTGGCGCCTCAGTTGGACCAGCGTTCGTGCTGGACGTGCAGACCGCGTGAGACGACGCTTCATCCAGTCCCAAACATGCTCAATGGGGGACAGATCCGGAGATCTTGCTGGCCAGGGTAGTTGACTTACACCTTCTAGAGCACGTTGGGTGGCACGGGATACATGCGGACGTGCATTGTCCTGTTGGAACAGCAAGTTCCCTTGCCGGTCTAGGAATGGTAGAACGATGGGTTCGATGACGGTTTGGATGTACCGTGCACTATTCAGTGTCCCCTCAACGATCACCAGTGGTGTATGGCCAGTGTAGGAGATCGCTCCCCACACCATGATGCCGGGTGTTGGCCCTGTGTGCCTCGGTCGTATGCAGTCCTGATTGTGGCGCTCACCTGCACGGCGCCAAACACGCATACGACCATCATTGGCACCAAGGCAGAAGCGACTCTCATCGCTGAAGACGACACGTCTCCATTCGTCCCTCCATTCACGCCTGTCGCGACACCACTGGAGGCGGGCTGCACGATGTTGGGGCGTGAGCGGAAGACGGCCTAACGGTGTGCGGGACCGTAGCCCAGCTTCATGGAGACGGTTGCGAATGATCCTCGCCGATACCCCAGGAGCAACAGTGTCCCTAATTTCCTGGGAAGTGGCGGTGCGGTCCCCTACGGCACTGCGTAGGATCCTACGGTCTTGGCGTGCATCCGTGCGTCGCTGCGGTCCGGTCCCAGGTCGACGGGCACGTGCACCTTCCGCCGACCACTGGCGACAACATCGATGTACTGTGGAGACCTCACGCCCCACGTGTTGAGCAATTCGGCGGTACGTCCACCCGGCCTGCCGCATGCCCACTATACGCCCTCGCTCAAAGTCCGTCAACTGCACATACGGTTCACGTCCACGCTGTCGCGGCATGCTACCAGTGTTAAAGACTGCGATGGAGCTCCGTATGCCACGGCAAACTGGCTGACACTGACGGCGGCGGTGCACAAATGCTGCGCAGCTAGCGCCATTCGACGGCCAACACAGCGGTTCCTGGTGTGTCCGCTGTGCCGTGCGTGTGATCATTGCTTGTACAGCCCTCTCGCAGTGTCCGTAGCAAGTACGGTGGGTCTGACACACCGGTGTCAATGTGTTCTTTTTTCCATTTCCAGGAGTTTAGTTCTTATTCTCTGAAACACTCAACTGTTCGCTGCTACGCTTCAAACAAGAATGGCCCAGGGCTGCACCAGCGGCTGACTAAGGAATCAGCCACAGGCAAACTAAACAGAGAGTCAGGGATCTTATTCACTAATCGTACAGAGCGCTCATTCATCTTCGTCCCAGTGCAGTAAAGGTGACTTATTTACAACGGCACAAAAGATATGTGGACCTTACATATGAAGGGCTTCTTTCAATAGTGGTACAAGTGCATTTTTGTTTATATTGAGATGCAGACTCCTAAAGTTAAATGAGCGCTGAAAAATCTGCAGTTGCGATAGCAGAAATATTCAAGCATATCGCTTCTTGCTAGAGATGAACCTTTGTTACTGTTTGTTTGGCTCGTTAATTTCAGAGGCATTATAGACAGAAAAGTGAAGGTAATGGGCTTGTACCACTAGTGAAATAAGCCCTTCATATGACAGTGGATGGAAAAACTGGTAGAAACTGACCTCGGGGAAGATCAGTTTGGATTCCGTAGAAATGTTGGAACACGTAAGGCAATACTGACCCTACGACTTATCTTAGAAGAAAGATTAAGGAAAGGCGAACCTACTTTTATAGTATTTGTAGACTTAGAGAAAGCTTTCGACAATGTTGACTGGAATACTGTCTTTCAAATTCTGAAGATGGCAGGGGTGAAATACAGGGAGCGAAAGGCTATTTACAATTTGTACAGAAACCAGATGGCAGTTATAAGAGTCGAGGGACATGAAAGGGAAGCAGTGGTTGGGAAGGGAGTGAGACAGGATTGTAGCCTCTCCCCGATGCTATTCAATCAGTATATTGAGCAAGCGGTAAAGGAAACAAAAGAAAAGTTCGGAGTAGGTATTAAAAGCCATGAAGAAGAAATAAAAACTGTGAGGTTCGCCGATGACATTGTAATTCTTTCAGAGACAGCAAAGGACTTGGAACAGCAGTTGAACGGAATGGACAGTGTCTTGAAAGGAGGGTATAAGATGAACACCAACAAAAGCAAAACGAGGATAATGGAATGTAGTCAAATTAAATCTGGTGATGCTGAGGGTTTAAATTAGAAAATGAGACACTTAAAGTAGTAAAGGAGTTTTGCCATTTGGGGAGCAAAATAACTGATGATGGTCGAAGTAGAGAGGATATAAAATGTAGACTGGCAATGGCAAGGAAAGCGTTTCTGAACAAGAGAAATTTGTTAACATCGAGTATTGATTTAAGTGTCAGGAAGTCGTTTCTGAAAGTATTTCTATGGAGTGTAGCCATGTATGGAAGTGAAACATGGACGATAAACAGTTTGGAGAGGAAGAGAATAGAAGCTTTCGAAAGTGGTGCTACAGAAGAATGCTGAAGATTAGATGCGTAGATCACATAACTAATGAGGAGGTATTGAACAGAATTGGGGAGAAGAGGAGTTTGTGGCACAACTTGACTAGAAGAAGAGATCGGTTGGTAGGACATGTTCTGAGGCATCAAGGGATCACCAATTTAGTACTGGAGGGCAGCGTGGAGGGTAAAAATCGTAGACAAAGAGATAAATACACTAAGCACATTCAGAAGGATGTAGGCTGCAGTAGGTACTGGGAGATGAAGAAGCTTGCACAGGATAGAGTAGCATGGAGAGCTGCAGCAAACCAATCTCAGGACTGAAGACCACAACAACAACAATGATAGTGAAACAAGGTCTGTGGGAAACCCGGAACAGCAGAGAAAGGAAGCATTTGATATGTGGTGCCACAGACGAATGTTGAAAATTGGGTGGACTGGTACGGTAAGGAATGAGGAGGTTCTCGGCTGAATCGACGAGGAAAGGAACGTATGGGAAACACTGGTAAGGAGGGACAGGGTGATAGAACATCTATTTAGACACCAAGGAATGACTTCCATGGTGCTATAGTGGGCTGTAGGAGGTAAAAACTGTGGGGGAAGACAGAGATTGGAATACATCCAGCAAATAATTGAGGACGCAGGTTGCAAGTGCTACTCTGACACGAAGGGGTTGGCACAGGAGAGAAATTCGTGGCGGGCCGAAACAAAGCAGTCAGAAGACTGATTACTCAAAATAAGAAAAAAAGAGCTGCTGGAGGAATCTGTGAGTGTCGCTCTATGTTTGGTCCTTCGTACCGTTGACGCTATCAGAATTTTCTGTGGTGTAATAATTCCATGTCCCACACTGCCTAATGACACGCAACATTGCGCGTTCGTTACGTATTTACAACATCTGAAGGCTTTCTGTGTAATACGTTGCGTTTTCCTAGACTTTTACTCCTTCCAGAAACATTTTCTTTTTACAGAATGTAAGTGGGAAGTTTTACTCCTTCACTCTGGTTTTAGGGAATATTGCGCTCAATTTCGCACAGCCAGTAAAACGTCGCGTAATACGTCTATTGCCATACTGGCCGCACCATCAGTAAATTTCTGTCCAGTTTATCGCTTCTTTCCTTATCTTTCAATTTTATCCACCCGACAGTATACTTAGAAAAGCGTACTGTTGCACTTATTGCTCAAATATACACTTCTGATAATAGCTCCCTACATTGTTGATGGCTCGACTAGATGACCATTGACTAGATGAACTTCTTGTTTTGGCAGCCAAGTCCCAACTATGACGTCTTTACAGTATGAGTGGATACTTGTGCAGTTTCTCTGGAGTTTTTGGGGTATTTATCACGCTGTCTTTTCTAACTGAAATGAAAGTGATAAAACGTGCCAGCGAGGACTGGGAGAATACGACTGTAATCAGTTTTACTAGCTTCACTCCTACATCTAAGTCTTCGTGATTCGAATAACACTGAAATGCAACTACCTTACAGTTTGTGCAAAGGGAACTTGCGGTACCACTTTCTTCTGTCCTCAAATCACAACTCAGTTTGCCTCTTTCTCACATGATGCCTGCGTATCATGTACGAGCATAAAGGGCAAGAAGCAGAGTCCAAATTCCTAGGTTTCCGGAAAGCCTGCAGACTGTTAACGAAGGTACGAGCATACGGAGTAGGTTCCCAGACATGAGAGTAGCTGAATGAGTGCTTAAATAATAAAACCCTGTATGTTGTTCTCCATAGACAGGTATACATGGAGGGAAGACCACATTCTTTTTCACAAAACACTACAGAAAAAAATCTGAAACTGGCTGCAGATACATCCTACTGCACCAACATACATTCGGGGAAAGTATCACGGAGATTAAAAAAAGAAAAAATCGGCCTCATACAGAGGCATACAGATATTCGTTTTTTCCTCGCTCTATTTGCGTGTGGAACACGAAAGGAAATGGCTAATACTGGTACAAGATACCCTCCGCCACGCGCCGTACCGTGGCTTGAGGAGTATGTATGTAGATGTAGTAGATACAGGTGTAGTCCTAATAATGCTTTAGTCTTTTTCTTTCTTTATTGTTATTTTTAAACCTGTTTACAGCCAGGCCAGCAGCAGCATACTACGCCGCTCTTTGGCTGTAGAGAAACACAAAAGAGACAAATGAAGACAATTAGAGAAAAACATGGTGGACATATAAACGGAGACATACACTTTTTAAAATACATGGAGCCGTTCACGGGCGTAGAGTCCAAGATAAAATTTGTGCAGACACTTGGAAACATACATAGACGAAAATTGTCACACGCGAATGTAGGTGCACAAAACGAATAACACTGAACCACTTAAGCGCAAACGACGGCACACACAGAAACACGAGGCGTTGATCTCCAGCACGCTAATGTTCACTAAGTGTGTACGAGTCCGGGAACCTGCCAAGAGAGGAGGAGGAGGGGGGTGGGAGAGGGAGCGGGGAGAGCAGAGATGCCACGGGCAGGGGAGATAGGGGGGAGGGAGGAAGGGGGAGGGGAAGCCCGGGGGAAGAGGGGTGGAGGAAGGTGAGAGAAGGGAGGGAGGGTGCCAAATGGAAAAGACACAGGATGTGGGAGGGGAGGATCAAAGTTGGTAAGAGGGGTAGATGGAGGGGAGGAGGACATCATCACGGAGGGGGAGCGGGCGGAAGCCACCTTGGGAGAGGGTAAGGAGGGTGGAGAGATGGAGACCGGGTGGGACGTGGGAATACAGGCACGGCAGCGGGGTGGGAGAGGATGGGCGAGACGAGCGGGTGAGGAGGATCGAGTTTACGGGAGGTGTACATGATCTGTATCCTTTCAAGGAAAAGGAGGAGATGGGGGAACGGAATGAGATCGTACAGGATCCGCAATGGGGGGGGGGGGGGGGACGCGATAGGCGAGGCGGAGAGAATGGCGTTCGAGGATTTGAAGGGATTTATAAAAGGTAGGGGGGGGGGGGCGGAGATCCAGGCCGGATGGGCATAACAGAGGATAGGGCAGATGAGGGATTTATAGGTGTGGAGTATGGTGGAAGGGTCCAGACCCCATGTATGGCCGGAAAGGAGGTTGAGGAGAAGGAGTCGGGAGCATGCCTTGGCTTGGATTGTCCGGAGATGGGGGGTCCAGGAGAGGCAACGGTCGAGGAGGGTGACGCCAAGGTACTTAAGGGTGGGGGAGAGGGCGATAGGACAGCCATAGATGGTGAGATAGAAATCAAGGAGGAGGAAGGAAGGGGTGGTTTTGCCTACAATGATCGCCTGGGCTTTGGAGGGATTGACCTTGAACAGCCACTGGTTGCACCAAGCAGTGAACCGGTCAAGATGGGATTGGAGAAGGTGTTGGGAGCGCTGCAGGGTGGGGGCAAGGGCAAGGAAGGCAGTGTCATCGGCAAACTGGAGAAGGTGGATGGGGCGTGACGGCTGTGGTATGTCTGCCGTATACAAAACGTACAGAAGGGGGGAGAGTACGGAGCCTTGGGGCACACCGGCGGAGGCAGAAAAGGTCTAGGAATCAGTGTTATGGATGGTGACGTAGGAAGAACGGTGGGAGAGAAAGGAGCCGATCAGACGGACGTAGTTAATGTGAATTAAGCTGTTTGGAAAGGAGATGAGTGAGGTGAAGGAGAAGGTCGTCAGAAGAGAAGGACTGACGAAAGCCACACTGGGTAATGGGAAGGAGGCGATGCTGGTGGAGATGCTGGTGGATGCGGCAGGTGAGGATAGATTCCAGGACCTTGCTGAAGACCGAGGTAAGGCTGATGGGATGGTAGGAGGAGACGGCGGACAGGTTTACCAGGTTTAAGGAACATCAGGATATGGGAGGTTTTCCACAGGTCGGGGTAGTAAACGGTGGACAGGACTACATTGTAGAGCCTGGCCAGGGTGGAGAGGAAAGAGACAGTAGCTTCACGAAGGTGACGGTAGGTGACACGATCGTGACCAGGAGCGGTGTTGCGTTTCGTGCGGAGTGTAGCAATGAGATCCTGTGTAGTGATAGGGGCATTGAGTTCTGTGTGTGCAATGTTGTCCAAGTACTGGAAACCAGGTGCGAGGGGAGGGACAGAGGTGTCAGTTCGATCGCGGACATCTGGGAAGAGGGAGTAATCGAACTGGGGATCATCGGGGATGGAAAAGACATCGGAGAGGTAGGAGGCAAAGTGATTGGCCTTACTAAGGGTTTCAAGGAAGGAGTGATCATCATGGATAAGAAGATAGTAGGGGGAGGGTTTAGTTCCGGTAAGGCGACGGAAGGCTGACCAGAACTTGGACGAGTGTATAGGTAGGGTAGCATTTAAACGGGTGCATGTCTGTCGCCAGTCCCGGCGTTTCTTAGCCGCAAACAAATTTCGAATGTGTCGCTGGAGTTGCCGGTGACAACGTAGTGTGTCCGGGTCACGCCTGTGGAGGAAGGCACGGCAGAGACGGCGGGATTCACAGAGGAGGAGGACGGCCTATGGGGGTAAGGTAGGACAGTGGGGGTGGATGGCGACAGTATGGACGTGGGCTTCCATGGCCTCAGACAAGGTCTGCTGGAGAAAGGAGGCGGCATGGGTTACATCGTCAGGGTGGTGGTAGGTGAAGGGGTGGCTATTGACCTGGGTGGAGAGGGTATCCCAGTGGGCATTCCAGTTGGCATGGGAATAGTCATGGACATACTTTGAGGGAGGGTCATTACGAGGGTCGGGGCGGGGGCGACGTCCGTCTGAAACAGTGAGGAGGACAGGGAGATGGTCGCTAACAATAGGCTCCAGGACATCCACCGTTATACGGCCAAGGAGGTTAGGGGAGGAAAGAATAACATCGGGAGGAGTTGGATTCGGGACAGGTGTGCTGTGGAATGGGGATGAGGTTGCCTTGAAGGGAGGAGAGGAACCGATGCCACCGACGTAACTGGGCGGTGGAGCGACTATGGATGTTGAGGTCGGCGGCGATCACATAGGAGGAGAAGGTATGGTCAATGTGGGAGAGGAAGTCGAAGGGAATAGGGGCGTTAGGGCGGACATAGATGGTGGCGCAGGTGACGGTAAGGCCGGGGAAGAAGAGACTAAGGATCAGGTGTTTGGTGGGGTCGGGAAGGAGAGGTTGGAGCCGAACTGCGATCTGGCGGTGGTGACCAATGGCAACTCCGCCAAGCACAATCGGGAGGGGATTATCGAAGCGGTGAAGGAGGTAGGGCGACGTGTGGACGGTGTGGTGGGGTTGCAGGAAGGTTTCATTGAGGAGGAAGGCATCCATGTAGTGGGTGGCAAGGGTGTGCAGGAAGAGGTTCTTGTTGGTGAGAAGGGAATGGATGTTGTTGAAAAGGATATGGTGCTGTCGCACCATTACAAGGATTTAGACGAGGATGTCAAGACGGGAGAAGGTGAAATGGCCCTGGTTGTTGGAGTAGGTGGCATGCATTTTCAGGTGAAAAACGGAACGGGCGGCGAGGCATATCTGTTGGAGGGTGTGGGGGCGCTGAAAAGGGTGAACATTCTGAAGGACGATGGTGAGGAATCTGATAATGTCCTCAGCAGTAGGGGGTGGGTGAAGGGAATTGCCGGGAGGGGTAGGGGCGTCCAGAGGGCGGACAGGAACGGGGAGTTCAGGAGTGGTAAGAGGGGGTCAAGCCTTACATTTCTGGGAGTAATTAGGATGAGGGAGGTTACAGGTATTACAGGAGGGGAGGGGGGGAACTGGAGATTGGGGCACTGCCGTAAGAAATGAGCTTGCCTACAGTGTGGGCAGGTGGGGGCCACGTGGCACTCAGATGTTGGGTGTGCATTATACCGCAAGCACCTCTGGCAGCGGAGGGATTGAGGAGGGGAACGGGAAGGGTCAACTTGATAGCGTTGGTGAAAAAGAAGGGCACCCTCCTTCAGGAGACGGTCTGTGGAGGGGGCATGTTCGGAAAAGACCCACATAAGGCGAGTCGGGCCGGCTGAGTTGTGGATGTGGCGAACCGCACACACCTCCAGATGGGGCTGAGCCTTGAGCTCCGCCAACCTCCTCCTCCATGATCATTGGGCTAAGCCGAGTGATCACGGCAGTGAGGGTTGGCAGGCGACGTGGGGGTTGGGGTTGGTGGGCGGGAGGGGGGAAGGGGCAGGGGTGAGGGAGGCATTAGGGCCAAAGCAGGTGACAGGGATGTGGGAAAGGGTAGGTCTGGTGGAGGAGATGAGGATCGAATCATGGCGAGGAGTGCGGAGGGAGATGGGGGCACCGGGAAAATGCTGAAGAAGGAAGAGGGTGAGGTTCTGGGCCTCAAGAAGGGAGGGATCAGGATGGGAGAGAAGGTAGCGGTAGGAGGAGGGGGAGGAGGAGGAGGAGGGGGCAGGGACGGGGGTCGAGACATCCATGGCATCGTGGACAGGGGAAGGGGGACGAGGCGGAGCCTTTTTAGATGCAGAGGAGGCAGGGGTGGCACTTGGGTGTTTGACGTCGGCAGAGGACGTGTGGGGGACGGAAGCAACTGGAAGGTGCCGTGGAGGGGCAGGTCCCGGTGCTGGAGTCGGCGCCAGAGATGGTGAGGGCGATGGCAACGGCGATGATGCAGACGATGAAGAGGGCGAAGGGGAAAGTTGAGTGTGGGTGGTGGCCCTCCAGGCCACCACCCTCGCAGGGGCCGCAGAAACGGAAGGAGCAGATGGGGGGAGTGGAGGGAAGGGATCAGAGGAGGCGAGGCAGGGAGGAGCCGGGGATGGGGCGACAAAAAGTGAGGGAGATGGGAGAGTGAGGAGTAGGGGATGGACTGATTGGGGGGGGGGGACATTGGGCACACCACATGTTAGTGGTGGCAGCGGCAGAGGGAGATGAGTATACTATGGTGGTGGTGGTGGTGGCTGCAGTGGTGATGGTGGGGGTTGACATGGTGATAGGGCGAAAAACACAGGACTGGACAAAGACGCAAATGAGGGACGGACAAGACGATGAGAAACACACTGTAAAAGGGATGGAGAACGATGAAGGAGACTGGGGCCACAGCCCCACTCTGCTACTGCTGGCGGAAGGGGATGGGACCTGGGGGGCTGGCCGGTGGGGACCCGCTGCTACTGCTGGCTGCTGGCTGGGACCGATGCTGGTTGCTGGCTGGGACCGCTGCTGGACACTGGCTGCTGGCTGCTGGATGGGACCACTGCTTGGTGTCGGCTGCTGGCAGGAACCGCTGCTGGCTGCTGGCAGGAACTGCTGCTGCCTGCTGGGTGCTGGCTGTTGGCTGGGACTGCTGCACGGTCCTGGCTGCTGGCAGGAACCGCTGCTGGCTGCTGGCAGGAACTGTTGCTGCCTGCTGCCTGCTGGCTGCTGGCTGCTGGCTGGGACCGCTGCTCGGTGCTGGCTACTGGCAGGAACCGCTGCTGGCTGCTGACAGGAACCGCTGCTGACTGCTGGCAGGAACCACTGCTGCCTGCTGCCTGCTGGCTGCTGGCTGGGACCGCTGCTGGCTGCTGGCTGCGACCGCTGCTGGCTGCTGGCAGGAACTGCTGCTGCCTGCTGGCTGCTGGCTGCTGGCTGCTGGCTGGGACCGCTGCTGGCTGCTGGCAGGAACTGCTGCTGGCTGCTGGCTGCTGGCTGGGACCGATGCTGGCTGCTGGCTGGGACCGATGCTGGTTGCTGGCTGGGACTGCTGCTGGATGCTGGCTGCTGGCTGCTGTCTGCTGGCTACTGGCTGATGGCTGGGACCGCTGCTCGGTGCTTGCTGGCTGCTGGCAGTAACCGCTGCTGGCTGCTGGCAGTAACCGCTGCTGGCTGCTGGCAGTAACCGCTGCTGGCTGCTGGCAGTAACCGCTGCTGGCTGCTGGCCGGAACCGCTGCTGCCTGCTGGCAGGAACTGCTGCTGCCTGCTGGCTGCTGCTGCCTGCTGGCTGCTGGCTGGGACCAATGCTGGCTGCGTGCTGGGACCGCTGCTGAACGCTGGCTGGGACCATTGCTGGATGTTGGCTGCTGGCTGCTGGATAGGACTGCTGCTGGCTGCTACCAAGAACTGCTGCTGCTTGCTGGCTGCTGGATGCTGGCTGGTGACTGGGACCTCTGCTGGCTACTGGCAGAAACCGTTGCTGGCTGCTGGCAAGAACCGCTGCTGGCAGGCACTGCTGCTGCCTGCTGGCTGCTGGCTGCTGCCTGCTGGCTGCTGGCTGCTGGCAGGAACCACTGCTGGATGCTGGCTGGGACCGCTGCTGGATGTTGGCTGCTGGCTGCTGGCTGCTGGATGGGACTGCTGCTGGCTGCTACCAAGAACTGCTGCTGCTTGCTGGCTGCTGGATGCTGCCTGCTGGCTGGGACCGCTGCTCAGTGCTGGCTGCTGGCAAGAACTGCTCCTGGCTGCCAGCAGGAACCGCTGCTGGCTGCTGGCAGGAACTGCTGCTGCCTGCTGGCTGCTGGCTGCTGGCTGCTGGCTGCTGGCAGGAACCACTGCTGCCTGCTGCCTGCTGGCTGCTGGCTGATGGCTGAGACCGCTGCTCAGTGCTGGCTGCTGGCAGGAACCGCTCCTGGCTGCCAGCAGGAACTGCTGCTGGCTGCTGGCTGGAACTGCTGCTGCCTGCTGCCTGCTGGCTGCTGGCTGCTGGTTGGGACCGCTGCTCGGTGCTGGCTGCTGGCAGGAACTGCTGCTGGCTGCTGGCAGGAACTGCTGCTGCCTGCTGGCTGCTGGCAGGAACCGCTGCTGGCTGCTGGCAGGAACCACTGCTGGCTGCTGGCTGGCACCACTGCTCGGTGCTGGCTGCTGGCTGGATCCTTTGCTGGCTGCTGGCTAGACTGCTGCAGGGTGGCTGGCATCTGCAATAGACCTATCGCTTCGATTAGAACCGGAAAGGCACAATCGGAGGGTGGTATTCTTCCGGATTACCGCCGGAGACCATTAGTCTTTTAGCTTTCATAACGGTTTTCAATTTGTCGTTGTACTCGCTGGTACTCGCTGCTTCTGTCGCGTATCAGTGGTTTTGTGATGGTGAGTGACGGTAAGTAAGCAAGCTAGTAATCTCACGAGACGTCTGTGCATACAGTATGGTACACTGATAGTGACCGGGCCAAATATCTCACAAAATAAGCATCAAACGAGAAAACTACATACAACGAAACTCGTCTAGCTTGAAGGGGGAAACCAGATGGTGCTATGCTTGGCCGCTAGATGCCGCTGCCATAGGTCAAACGAATATCATCCGCGTTTTTTTTTTTAATAGTAACCCCCATTTTTATTACATATTCGTGTAGTACATAAAGAAATATGAATGTTTTAGTTGGACCGCTTTTTTCACTTTGTGATAGAAGGCACTGTAATTGTCGCAAACGTACAAGTACGTGGTACGATGCAACATTCCGCCAGTGCGGACGATATTTGCTTTGTGATAATTACCCGTGTTATAATGGACCGTTTACCAATTGCGGATAAGGTCGATGTCGTGTTGGTATATGGCTATTGTGATCAAAAAGCCCAATGGGAGTGCGCTATGTATGCTGCTCGGTATTCTGGATGACATCATCCAAGTGTCCAGACCGTTCGACGGATACTTAAGTTATTTAAGAAAACAGGAAGTGTTCAGCCACGCGTGAAACGTCAACCACGACCTGCAACAAATGATGATGCCCAAGTAGGTGTTTTAGCTGCTGTCGTGGCTAATCCGCAGATCAGTAGCAGACAAATTGCGCGAGAATCGGGAATCTCAAAAACGTCGGTGTTGAGAATGCTACATCAACATCGATTGCACCCGTATCGTATTTCTATTCACCAGGAATTGCATGGCGACGACTTTGAACGTCGTGTACAGTTCTGCCACTGACAGATTTTTTGCACGCGTTCTATTTAGCGACGAAGCGTCATTCACCAACAGCGGTAACGTAAACCGGCATAATATGCACTATTGGGCAACGGAAGATCCACGATGCCTGAAACAAGTGGAACATCAGCGCCCTTGGCGGGTTAATGAATGGTGCGGCATTATGGGAGGAAGGATAATTGGCCCACATTTTATCGATGGGTCTTTAAATGGTGCAATGTATGCTGATTTCCTACGTGATGTTCTACCGATGTTACTACAAGATGTTTCACTGCATGACAGAATGCCGATGTTCTTCCAACATGATGGACGTCCGGCACATAGCTCGTGTGCGGTTGAAGCGGTATTGAATAGCATATTTCATGTCAGGTGGATTGGTCGTCGAAGCACCATACCATGGCCCACACGTTCACCGGATCTGACGTCCCCGGATTTCTTTCTGTGGGGAAAGTTGAAGGATATTTGCTATCGTGATCCACCGACAACGCCTGACAACATGAGTCAGCGCATTGTCAATTCATGTGCGAACATTACGGAAAGCGAACTACTCGCTGTTGACAGGAATGTCGTTACACGTATTGCTAAATGCATTGAGGTTGACGGACATCATTTTGAAGATTTATTGCATTAATGTGGTATTTACAGGTAATCACGCTGTAACAGCATGCGTTCTCAGAAATGATAAGTTCACGAAGTTACATGTTTCACATTGGAAGAACCGAAATAAAATGTTGAAACGTACCTACGTTCTGTTTTTTAATGTAAAAAACCTACCTGTTACCAACTGTTCGACTAAAATTGTGAGCCATATGTTTGTGACTATTACAGCGCCATCTATCACAAAGCGAAAAAAGTGGTCCAAATAAACATTCATATTTCCTTACGTACTGCACTAATATGTAATAAAAAAATGGGGGTTCCTATTTTTAAAAAACGCAGTTGATATCCGTTTGACCTATGGCAGCACCATCTAGCGGGCCAACAATAGCGCCATCTGGTTTCCCCCTTCAAGCTAGACAAGTTTCGCCCTTTGTAGTTTTTTCGTTTGATGCTTATTTCGTGAGATATTTGGCCCGGTCACGATCAATGGACCACCCTGTATAGTGGTGCAGATACTTACGCATAAAAAATGTATGCTGTGCCGGTATGTAGGTAAATAATGAATGCGTTTCTGTTATTTTGCATTATGTCGAATCTGAAAATATGCATTACATTATCTAATTATGTTTAAAAAATGCCTCCATTCACTACATTTGTGCAGAAGTAGAGTTTTAGGTGCTCCTCTGGCTCACCTAGTTCTACATGTGAGATCAGAGAAACACATACTAACCGTTTCTCCCATGTGTTATGGTATCTGCAACTTTTGATACATCTCCTAAATGGGTAATGTATGATTAACGTAGTCAATTAATAGAGCATAATGAAATACAACTTCACCAAAGTCCTCCCAAGTTCCACAACTACACGTACTGCTCTCTGTTTGCCGTACAGCCTTTAAATAACGCCGTCGGTGTGAGTCTTCAAGCGTTTTTGAAGCTCCGAGCCGCGCGCCGTTCTGCGTCTAAAATGCGACAGGCTTGTGACTGTTCTAATGTCTCTGTAGCTCTCAAGTTCTGGATTACTCTGAGGTTTGTTGGATTCGAGTAACAGTCGTAGCTAAATCAGACGTTTCCATGGTTTATAGTAATAGTTTTAACTATGGTTCTCGGGCTTTTATTTTTGTGTCCTCACCAAAACTTAGTCTATGTCATTTGGTGTGGGAACTAAATATCAGCAACCACGCCCACCATAACACTGGAATAGCACTGTTGTTGTTGTTGTGGTCTTCAGTCTTGAGACTGCTTTGATGCAGCTCTCCATGCTACTCTATCCTGTGCAAGCTTCTTCATCTCCCAGTACCTACTGAAGCCTACATCCTTCTGAATCTGCTTAGCGTATTCATCTCTTGGTCTCCCTCTACGATTTTTACCCTCCACGCTGCCCTCAAGTACTACATTGGTGATCCCTTGATGCCTCAGAACATGTCCTACGACCCGGTCCCTTATTCTTGTCAAGTTGTGCCACAAACTCCTGTTCTCCCCAATTATACTCAATACCTTCTCATTAGTTATGTGATCTACCCATCTAATCTTCAGCATTCATCTGTAGCACCACATTTCGAAAGCCTCTATTCTCTTCTTGTCAAAACTATTTATCGCCCATGTTTCACTTCCATACATGGCTACACTACATACAAATACTTTCAGAAACCACTTCCTGACACTTAAATCTATACTCGATGTTAACAAATTTCTCTTCTTCAGAAACGCTTTCCTTGCCATTGCCAGTCTACATTTTATATCCTCTCTACTTCGACCATCATCAGTTATTTTGCTCCCCAAATAGCAAAACTCCTTTACCACTTTAAATGCCTCATTTCCTAATCTAATTCCCTCAGCATCACCCGACTTAATTCGACTACATTCCATTATCCTCGTTTTGCTTTTGTTGATGTTCATCTTATATCCTCCCTTCAAGACACTGTCCATACCGTTCAACTGCTCTTCCAAGTCCTTTGCTGTCTCTGACAGAATTACAATGTCTTCGGCGAACCTCAAAGTTTTTATTTCTTCTCCATGGATTTTAATACCTACTCCGAACTTTTCTTTTGTTTCCTTTACTGCTTGCTCAATATATAGATTGAATAACTTCGGGGAGAGGCTACAACCCTGTCTCACTCCCTTCCCAACCACTGCTTCTCTTTCATGTCCCTCGACTCTTGTAAGTGCCATCTGGTTTCTGTGCAAATTGTAAATAGCCTTTCGCTCCCTGTATTTTACCCCTGCTACCTTTAAAATTTGAAAGAGAGTATTCCAGTCAACATTGTCAAAAGCTAAGTCTACAAATGCTAGAAACGTAGGTTTGCTTTTCCTTAATAGCACTGCCACGGAGTATTATGTAGACACCAAGAGCCGGCGATCATCGCTCCAGAATAGCGCCCACGCCACTCTCGTACACCATATGCAAAAATGTTAGTAACACTCGAAGAGATACTGCTTTCTAAAGCACCATATGGTGTTCCTCAGGGTACAAACTATCTGCATACCAAGGACCATCGGAACTGGTTCAGCGGTAGAGTGGTCAAAACGTAACAGAGTGAGTTACTTTCGCATTTAATGACAGCAGTGTTAGTATGGAAGTATAGTCCGCCCCGGTAGCTGAGTGGTCAGCGCGGCAGACTGTAAATCCAAAGGGCCCGGGTTCGATTCCCGGCTGGGTCGGAGATTTTCTCCGCTGAGGGACTGGGTGTTGTGTTGTCCTAATCATCATCATTTCGTCATCGACGCGCAAGTCGCCGAAGTGGCGTCAAATCGAAAGACTTGCACCAGGCGAACGGTCTACCCGACGGGAGGCCCTCGTTACACGACATTTCATTTCATGGAAGTATAGATTAAACACTTTGAGATTGAGCCTACATCTACATCTACATCTACATGGCTACTCTGCAAATCACATTTAAGTGCCTGTCAGAGGGTTCATCGAACCACCTCCTCAATTCTCTATTATTCCAATCTCATGTAGCGCGCGGAAATAATGAAGACCTCTACCTTTCCGTACGAGCTCTGATTTCCCTTATTTTATCATGGTGATCGTTTCTCCCTGTGTGGGTCGGTGTCAACAAAATATTTTCGCATTGGGTGGAGAAAGTTCGTGATTGGAATTTCGTGAGAAGATTCCGTCGCAATGGGAAATCGCCTTTGTATTAATGATGTCCATCAAAATCCTCTATCATTTCTGTGACTCTCTCTCCCATATTTCGCGATAATACAAAAGTGCTACCTTTCTTTCAACTTTTTCGATGTACTCCGCCAGTCCTGCCTGGTAAGGATCCCACACCGCGCAGCAGTATTCTAAAAGAGGACGGACAAGAGTAGTGTAGGCAGTCTCCTTAGTAGATCCGTTACATTTTCTAAGTGTCCTACCTTTGGTTAACCTTCCCCACAACATCGTGTATGTGTTCCTTCCAATTTAAGTTGTTCGTAACTGTAATTCCTAGGTATTTAGTTGAATTTACTTCCTTTAGATTTGACTGACTTATCACGTAACCGAAGTTTAACGGATTCCTTTTAGCACTAACGTGGATGACCTCACACTTTTCGTTATTTAGGGTCAACTGCCAATTTTCGCACCATTTAGACATCTTTTCTAAATCGTTTTGCAATTTGTTTTGATTTTCTGATGACTTCATTAGTCGATAAACGACAGCGCCCTCTGCAAACAACCTAAGACGGCTGCTCAGGTTGTCTCCCAAATCGTAACGAACAGCAAAGTACATATAACGTTACCTTGTGGAACGCCAGAAATCACTTCTGTTTCACTCGATGACTTTCCGTCAATTACTACGAACTGTGACCTCTCTGACAGGAAATCACAAATCGAGTCACATAACTGAGACTATATTCCATATGCACGCAATTTCACTACTAGCCGCTTGTGTGGTACAGTGTCAAGAGCCTTCCAGAAATCCAGAAATACGGAATCAATCTGAAATCCCCTGTCAATAGCACTCAACACTTCATGCTAATAAAGAGCTAGTTGTGTTTCACAGGAACGATGTTTTCTAAAACCATGTTGACTGTGTGTCAATAGACCGTTTTCTTCGAGCTAGTTCATAACGTTTGAGCACAATATATGTTCCAAAATCCTGGTGCAATTCGACGTTAGTTATATGGACCTGTAATTTAGTGGATTACTCCTAATACCTTTCTTGAATATTGGTGTGCCCTGTGCAACTTTCCAGTCTTTGGGTACGGATCTTTCGTCGAGCGAACGGTTGTATATGATTGTAAAGTATGGAGCTAATGCATCAGCATACTCCGAAAGGAACCTAATTGATATACAGTCTGGACCAGAATAATTGCTTTTATTAAGTGATTTAAGCTGATTCACTACTATATTTACTTCGTCTTCTTTTGCGAGGCATTTCGGAAGGCTGTGTTTAGTAACTCTGCTTTGCCAGCACTGTCTTCAATAGTATCTCCATTGCTACCGCGCAGATAATGCATTGATAGTTTCTATCCGCTGACAACCTCCACATACGACCAGAATCTCTTTGGATTTTCTGCCAGGTTTCGAGACAAAGTTTCGTCGTGGAAACTACTATAAGCATCTCGCATGAAAATCCACCAATCTTGGGGATTTTGTGTCTCTTTAAATTTGGCATGTTTGTTCTGTTGTTTCTGTAACAGTGTTCTGACACGTTTTTTGTACCAAAATCCGCATTGTATTGCTTACACTGAATCATATTACGTGGAATATATCAACGAATAATAGCATTTTCACAATTATGATAAAGTACAGAAGTCCAAGAGTAAACAGCTTTATCAAAGAGTAAATATTTTCCCTTAATTTGCGTAATATTCATCAAATCAATAAATGACTTGTACTACACATTTTGTAAAGTAGCCTGTCTTCTTCATCAGGGTTGATTGGTTGTTTTGGGGGAGAGGGTCAAACAGCAAGGTTGTCGATCCCATCGGATAAGGGAAGGATGGTGAAGGAATTCTGGCGTGCCCTTTTAAAGGAACCATCCCGACATTAGGATTCAAGCTATCTCACGCCATATTTCATGGACACAAGTTCAGCAGTTTAGTCGTGAAAACACAGCAGATTTTCGCATTTGTGATATTAGTATCCAAGTATGGCTCAAATGGCTCTGAGCACTATGGGACTTAACTTCTGAGATCATCAGTCCCCTAGAACTTAGAACTATTTAAACCTTACTAACCTAAGGACATCACACACATCCATGCCCGAGGCAGGATTCGAACCTGCGACCGTAGCGGTCGCGCGGTTCCAGACTGTAGTGCATAGAACCGCTCGGCCACCCTGGCCGGCATTCAAGTACGGATTGGTATGAATTAAACAAATTCAAGATTGTACAAGCAGTGTATTGTAGCTGCCGACCAGCACTCGCGTACCAGTAAAGTGAAATGAAGTGTGCGCATAGTTTTACTGGCGGGGAGACCCCGGTGAGGATTCTCGGAAGCTTGGTTCAAGTCTTTTTATTTTTGACGTCGAATCGGCGAGTTGCACGACGGTGATGATAAAAGTATGATGAGGACAATGCACGCACCCAGACGCGAGCAAAAGAAAGAGGAATGGCCCGGGTAGGAACTGAACCGAGGATCGGAGAACCGCAACGCTGATCGCATGACCACAAGCTAACAAGTTATAAGAGACACACGAAGCTCAGTGGCTAAAATGTGACGGGTTTGTGACTGATGTTAGTGTTGCGTTGGCAGAAGAGCCAACACCGTGTTACTAGTGGAGGCCGAAATGCACCCGTTTTAGCTCACGCAGGCTGGCGTGAGAAGGGAAGGACTATACTGACGTGAGGTTTGGAACATGACAAGGAATTAGAATTCAGAAAGCGGACGTAATTAGTTTGATACTTTACTTTAATCCATTCATGATGAACGTCGCTCTTGACGGTACATTTCACAATATTATCTGTTCAGAATACATTCATAGTAACTGAATATGGCGCCTTGCTTGTTCGTAGCAAATGACGTACCTGAAGGCTATGCTAAACTGCCGTCTCTGCAAATGAGAGCGTATGTAGACAGTGAACCATCGCTAGCAAAGTCGGCTATACAACTGGGGCGAGTGTTAAGGAGTCTCTCTAGACCTGCCGTGTGGCGGCGCTCGGTCTGCAATCACTGATAGTGGCGATACGCGGGTCCGACGTATACTAACGGACCGCGGCCGATTTAAAGGCTACCACCTAGCAAGTGTGGTGTCTGGCGGTGACACCCCAGTTAGTATCAAATGATTGTATTAACATTGGATTCATTAGGTTGAATCGTATTATGTAGAAAATATCAGACAATAAAAGTATTTTGACAAATATAATAGAGTTCAAAAGTCAAACAGTAAATACCTTTTTCAAAGAGTAATTATTACTCCATATTTCGCGTTATATTGTTCAAATCAATAAATATGTTATACCACACACTTTCTAAGGTCACGTATGTTCTTCCGCGGTGCTCAAGCTATATGCATGCCAAATTTTATCAAATTCACATCAGCGGTTTAGTCGTGAAAGCGTAACAGAGTTACTTTCGCATTTATAACATTATTATGGATCCCATTTATAATATTATTATGGATCATTGCGATGATCGGAAAACTGTGGCCTCTGCTGACAGCGTCCTGACAACTGAAGGAAATTCAGTGAAATTAAGTTACACAGACTTCCACTGTCACTTACATTTTCTCGTGTAAACCTCGAAAACTACTGCCGCATTTCCTCCAACGGAGTATGTGGGAGTAGCACCGGTGAGGAAACCGATTTAACGGTGTTATTCATACGTACCCCGTGGGAGAATCTTCGGCTGCAGTGTTGAGCAGTAATAGTAGGAAACATGAGTGACAATGAGATTCAAGACTAGAGGTGACGTCGGAGGGCCTAAATATTTAAGCGACTGCTCACGTTAGTCCTTGACCCCGGTTCGAGTCCCGGCATGGCGTAAGTGTCCCGCCATTTTCAACTAGGTGACAGTTTCCCATTTTAATTCGAGATGCTAGGTCAGAGACGACACATTTTCACATTTTACATCACCGCTGTTACACGGGAGCAGGGCTGTGCAGAAGAATTATTCAACAGGTCAAAGTGACAGCGTATTATTGGCCACTAAAAACTGGATTCTCCAGCGGAACTACAGAACTGTACTTCCGCGGAAAACATGGTCGACCACAGGAATTTTTTCGAAAATGGACAAGATTCAAACCTTTTGATGTTATGTCTCCATACACATCTTGTTTCAGCAAGATATAGGCCGCCCGCACACGGCGAGAATTTTTTTCTGCTTATCTTCGTGCTTACCAAGCCGTACCTTGGGCAATGAGGTTGCAGGGGCTCTCCCTAGTTGACAAAGCTTGGAGCAGTGTGGCCCGCCAACCAGTCGGGGATTTTGACAGTCTATCGCGCAGATTGGACTGAACTTGGCACGATATCCGTGAGGAGGGCATCAAATCTATTCCAAATTCGGGTAACTGCTTGCATAACGGCTAGAGTGGGCAATCATGTCATAGTAGTAGTAGCTTTATTCATCCGTAGATCTCTTTTTACAGGGATATAGCACACGCCAAAGTATTTACAACTTTAGAACAATTTAAAATAAGCTAATTCCTATAGACGTACATCTACAGACTTCTACATTACTGACCATTAAAATTGCTACGCCAAGAAGAAATCCAGATGATAAACGGGAATTCATTGGACAAACATACTAGAACTGACATGTGATTACGTTTTTACGCAATTCGGGTGCATAGATCCTGAGAAATCAGTACCCACAACAACCACCTCTGGCCGTAATAACGGCCTTGATACGCCTGGACACTGACTAAAACAGAGCTTGTATGTCGTGTACAGGAACAGCTGCCCATGCAGCTGCAACACGATACCACAGTTCATCAAGAGCAGTGACTGGCGTATTGTGACGAGCCAGTAGCTCGGCCAACATTGACCAGACATTTTCAATTGGTGAGAGATCTGGAGAATGTGCTGGCCAGGCCAGCAGTCAAACATTTTCTGTATCCAGAAAGGCCCGTACAGGACCTGCAACATGCGGTCGTGCATTATCCTGCTGAAACGTAGGGTTTCGCAGGGATCGAATGAAGCGTAGAGCCACGGGTCGTGACACATCTGAAATGTAACGTCCACTGTTGAAAGTGCCGTCAATGCGGACAAGAGGTAACCGAGACGTGTTACCAATGGCACCCCATACCATCGCGCCGGGTGATACGCCAGTAAGGCGATGACGAATATACGTGTGCGTTCACAGCGATGTCGCCAAACACGGATACGACCATCATGATGCTGTAAACAGAACCTCGATTCATCCGAAAAAATGACGTTTTGCCATTCGTGCACCCAGGTTCGTCGTTGAGTACACCATCGCAGGCGCTCCTGTCTGTGATTCAGCGTCAAGGGTAACCGCAGCCATGGGCTCCGAGCTGATAGTCCATGCTGCTGCAAACGTCGTCGAACTGTTCGTGCAGATGGTTGTTGTCTTGCAAACGTCCCCATTTGTTAACTCAGGGATCGAGACGTGGCTGCACGATCCGTTACAGCTATGCGGATAAGATGCCTGTCATCTCGACTGCTAGTGATACGAGGCCGTTGGGATCCAGCACGGCGTTCCGTATTACCCTCCTGAACCCACCGATTCCGTATTCTGCTAACAGTCATTGGATCTCGACCTACGCGAGCAGCGATGTCGCGATACGATAAACCGCAATCGCGATAGGCGACAATCCCACCTTTATCAAAGTCGGATACGTGATGGTATGCATTTCTCCTCCTTACACGAGGCATCACAACAACGTTTCACCAGGCAACGCCGGTCAACTGCTGTTTGTGTATCAGAAATCGGGTGGAAACTTTCTTCATGCCAGCACGTTGTAGGTGTCGCCACCGACGCCAGCCTTGTGTGAATGCTCTGGAAAGCTAATCATTTGCATGTCACAGCATCTTCTTCCTGTCGGTTAAATTTCGCGTCTGTAGCACGTCTTCTTCGTGGTGTAGCAATTTTAATGGCCAGTAGTGTAGTTAGAGGCAATCATTATATTTACTCCTGGTATACAACACCTTTTTTACAAATAATTTATTAAGTGATGTAATGTCACATTGTTCACTCATATCTCACTGCCAGTCACTGCACACACTATACACACATTGTTTCAGAACACTTCTCTCACTACACATCCAAAAACACACAAACTGGTGATCTCTGAGCCTTTTTCCGTACCACACCTTCCCATTTGCTATCCTGAAAAACTGAAACAGTATGCCTCTATTATGAGTGAGATGTTGAGCTCATAAATAGGAACAGCTGTTAGTATTGTACAATGCATAGTTTGGGGGTATGCTAGAAAAGGAAAAAAAACAGGAAAAAACATAGTGTGAAGGAGTTATGTGGAATGTTAGATGTTCTATTATCATTATTATTATTATTTATTTGTATAACTTTTTGTTACTAACTTGCTCAGTTTGTGAAGTCCTTTTTCTTGAATAAATCATCCAATTTTTTCTGAATTGTTTGTCTGTAAATGAACATCACATCTACCGACTTCCGTTCCATTCAGGTAATTTCTTCCTGGTGACTCATCTCTTATCGTCTTAGAGTGTATATGATTAATGCGAGTGTGGATGCCACCTATTTGATTCAACAAGGTGAAGTTACATTGTCGTGTAATTAAATCTAGGTTATCTAACGAATTATGAAAATAAAGAAACAAAATATTCATGAAAATAATTTGCACTTACTCCCTTTAACGTTGCGATTCAAATTAAAAATTTAAAATTTCAACTAGACAATGAAGTCAGATTATTACAAACGATCCCGCTGGATATCAACAAAACTATCGCACGAAGACTTCTCCAAGTGCCGAAACAGGCACCAAATATTGATAAGAGCTTATTCAACGCCGATTCCATCTACAAGACTTCGTTTGCTCATAAAACTCCGGTGCTGTTCACGTTAATGGATTTATTGTATTACTGTCATGATTTCTGGTTCTTTAGTGGCAACGGGCATGGCTGAACTAGTACAAAATGTGTTTTGAAAGCTACATTTTTTTGCGTCGGTAAGATAAAGTGTAGCCCAGGGCCAATCTGTGAGGAGATGAATCTGGGAAAACTCGCCAAAACCATCCTTACATTCGGCAGTAGAATTAGCTTTTAGCGACCTAGAACTGCATCAAGGTAATATACGTCTCTCCAGTTCGTCACAGTATTGTGCGCCATGCCGACTGGAATGCAGAATTGGTAACTTCGAGACAGCACGTGGCACTCTTTTGCTGCCATAGACTATGAGAAAGTCGCAGTCTGACGTCCCTTTCCGACTGGAAGATTTCTCTCCCTTCCCTCTCTTCTAGTGCTGAGAACTATACTGTCTTTTTTCGTATAATGTGTTTGGGGGTAGGTATAGATGCACACACCTACAGTATACCGGGTCGTTGTAATACCTTATACTGCAGGTGCAGTGTGGCTTGTAACTATCGTACATCGGCCAAACGTGCTAGATACGCTAGTAAGTTACGCTGAAATAAATTTGTTTCAGTTGTGGAAGCCAGGTCCTAATCTAGCGCAGTAACGCATCTCGTTGTTGTTGTTGTTGTTGTTGTCTTCAGTCCTGAGACTGGTTTGATGCAGCTCTCCATGCTACTATATCCTGTGCAAGCTTCTTCATCTCCCAGTACCTGCTGCAACTGACATCCTTCTGAATCTGCTTAGTGTATTCATCTCTTGGTCTCCCTCTGCGATTTTTACCCTTCACGCTGCCCTCCAATGCTAAATTGGTGATCCCTCGACGTCTCAGAACATGTCCTACCAACCGATCCCTCCTTCTAGCCAAGTTGTGCCACAAACTCCTCTTCTCCCCAATCCTATTCAATACCTCCTCATTAGTTATGATTATCTACCCATCTAATCTTCAGCTTTCTTCTGTAGCACCACATTTCGAAAGCCTCTATTCTCTTCCCTTCCAAGCTATTTATCGTCCATGTTTCGCTTCCATACGTGGCTACACTCCATACAAATACTTTCAGAAACCACTTCCTGACACTGACATCTATACTCGATGTTAACAAATTTCTCTTCTTCAGAAACGCTTTCCTTACCATTGCCAGTATACATTTTATATCCTCTCTACTTCGACCATCATCAGTTATTTTGCTCCCCAAATAGCAAAACTCCTTTACAACTTTAAGTGTGTCATTTCCTAATCTAATTCCCTCAGCATCACCCGACTTAATTCGACTACATTCCATTATCCTCGTTTTGCTTTTGTTGGTGTTCATCTTATATCCTCCCTTCAAGACACTGTCCATTCCGTTCAACTGCTCTTCAAAGTCCCTTGCTGTCTCTGACAGAATTACAATGTCATCGGCGAACCTCAAAGTTTTTATTTCTTCTCCATGGATTTTAATACCTACTCCGAATTTTTCTTTTGTTTCCTTTACTGCTTGCTCAATATACAGATTGAATAACATCGGTGAGAGGCTACAACCCTGTCTCACACCCTTCCCAACCACTGCTTCCCTTTCATGTCCCTCGACTCTTATGCCATCTGGTTTCTGTACAAATTGTAAATAGCCTTTCGCTCGCTGTATTTTACCCCTGCCACCTTCAGAATTTGAAAGAGAGTATTCCAGTCAACATTGTCAAAAGCTTTCTCCAAGTCTACAAATGCTAGAAACGTAGGTTTGTCTTTCCTTAGTCTAGTTTCTAAGATAAGTCGTAGGATCAGTATTGCCTCACGTGTTCCCATATTTCTACGGAATCCAAACTGGTCTTCCCCGAGGTCGGCGTCTACCAGTTTTTCCATTCGTCTGTAAAGAATTCGCGTTAGTATTTTGCAGCCGTGACTTATTAAACTGATTGTTCGGTATTTTTCACATCTGTCAACACCTGCTTTCTTTGGGATTGGATTTATTATATTCTTCTTGAAGTCTGGGGGTATTTCGCCTGTCTCATACATCTTGCTCACCAGATGGTAGAGTTTTGTCAGGACTGGGTCTCCCAAGGCCGTCAGTAGTTCTAATGCAATGTTGTCTACTGCTAGGGCCTTGTTTCGACTCAGGTCTTTCACTGCTCTGTCAAACTCTTCACGCAGTATCGTATCTCTCATTTCATCTTCATCTACATTCTCTTCCCTTTCTATAACATTGCCCTCAAGTACATCGCTCTTGTACACTCCATCTACACTCCTGGAAATTGAAATAAGAACACCGTGAATTCATTGTCCCAGGAAGGGGAAACTTTATTGACACATTCCTGGGGTCAGATACATCACATGATCACACTGACAGAACCACAGGCACATAGACACAGGCAACAGAGTATGCACAATGTCGGCACTAGTACAGTGTATATCCACCTTTCGCAGCAATGCAGGCTGCTATTCTCCCATGGAGACGATCGTAGAGATGCTGGATGTAGTCCTGTGGAACGGCTTGCCATGCCATTTCCACCTGGCGCCTCAGTTGGACCAGCGTTCGTGCTGGACGTGCAGACCGCGTGAGACGACGCTTCATCCAGTCCCAAACATGCTCAATGGGGGACAGATCCGGAGATCTTGCTGGCCAGGGTAGTTGACTTACACCTTCTAGAGCACGTTGGGTGGCACGGGATACATGCGGACGTGCATTGTCCTGTTGGAACAGCAAGTTCCCTTGCCGGTCTAGGAATGGTAGAACGATGGGTTCGATGACGGTTTGGATGTACCGTGCACTATTCAGTGTCCCCTCGACGATCACCAGTGGTGTACGGCCAGTGTAGGAGATCGCTCCCCACACCATGATGCCGGGTGTTGGCCCTGTGTGCCTCGGTCGTATGAAGTCCTGATTGTGGCGCTCACCTGCACGGCGCCAAACACGCATACGACCATCATTGGCACCAAGGCAGAAGCGACTCTCATCGCTGAAGACGACACGTCTCCATTCGTCCCTCCATTCACGCCCGTCGCGACACCACTGGAGGCGGGCTGCACGATGTTGGGGCGTGAGCGGAAGACGGCCTAACGGTGTGCGGAACCGTAGCCCAGCTTCATGGAGACGGTTGCAAATGGTCCTCGCCGATACCCCAGGAGCAACAGTGTCCCTAATTTGCTGGGGAGTGGCGGTGCGGTCCCCTACGGCACTGCATAGGATCCTACGGTCTTAGCGTGCATCCGTGCGTCGCTGCGGTCCGGTCCCTGGTCGACGGGCACGTGCACCTTCCGCCGACCACTGGCGACAACATCGATGTACTGTGGAGACCTCACGCCCCACGTGTTGAGCAATTCGGCGGTACGTCCACCCGGCCTGCCGCATGCCCACTATACGCCCTCGCTCAAAGTCCGTCAACTGCACATACGGTTCACGTCCACGCTATCGCGGCATGCTACCAGTGTTAAAGACTGCGATGGAGCTCCGTATGCCACGGCAAACTGTCTGACACTGACGGCGGCGGTGCACAAATGCTGCGCAGCTAGCGCCATTCGACGGCCAACACCGCGGTTCCTGGTATGTCCGCTGTGCCGTGCGTGTGATCATTGCTTGTACAGCCCTCTCGCAGTGTCCGGAGCAAGTATGGTGGGTCTGACACACCGGTGTCAATGTGTTCTTTTTTCCATTTCCAGGAGTGTATATACTACTTCCACCTATCTGCTTTCGCTGCTACGCATCTCGTATCTCGTCGATATCGCCAGTCACCATTCTGAACAAACTGTATAAATGGTGCATAACACTAAAATGAACATTATTCCTTTCTCACTTGTTTTATCTTCTGTTCTCACATCTCGTTCTTAATCCATTACATATGGAAACATTTCTATAGCTCTTTCTTGCATTCACAGCTCTAGATTTGCACCTGGTGGCCAAAATTATGAAGAAATTTTTTCCGGCGTAACTCGGTTTCGCATTAATGCATTAGAACATCTACCCAAGTTTCATCGCCGTATGATAATTACTGCCCTCACTGGACCTTTGTGAGTAGTCGCACTTTAATTATAACCACCCGGTAGCTACATTCTTCCGAATGTACTATAATAGCTCTGTCGCTTAAAATTGCACCCAAAATCTGCAAGGCATCATGCGTTCTTTTTTTTGCCATTGACAAATGGTAAATTACTGTGAAACCTTCCCGTCTCCTCTATACCTCTTTTGTTAATGATAACCTCCCCTTTTACAATAACCTATGTAAATTTCCCTTAGGAGTTCTATCTCTCGCTTAATAATATGAAATCTTCCCTTTGAAATTTATTCTCTTTTTCAATCTTCGCATATAAATTTAATTGCTGCTTATTAAAAGTGATTTTCTGATTATTTCGACGAAACATAGAATGTGTCGTCGTCGTGGCCCTCAGTCGTTACCTGGAATAACCTGTTCCTTACCTTTTTTACTGTTACTGGATCGCCATGTGATTGCTACATCGAACTGCGACATGAATATACTTACTCTGTTTTACTATACTCTATTAACTGCTGGTGGGCTGTCATAATAAGTGGCTGTATTTATTACCAAAGCTGACGTTATTCTTTAATAGCAAAGCTGACGTTATTCTTTAATTAATTTTACTGAAGTTATGTAAATCATAGTTACACTTTTTCTTGACAACAATAAAATTTTTTCAAAGTTTTATGTTGATGGTTTTTGGGATGGATTATAATCAGTAATGCAACATTGCTGGCAAAAATTAATTATATTATGAAAACGCTTCAAATATTTACTGTTGGCAATGAAATGATTTTACAAACGTTCAAATGGGACTTACTTTTTACAATAATCTTACAACTAGCATTGCGCAAACATACCTTCAGTAGTCTTGAGTTTCGCAAAGAAAATAATTCAATAATATTAGTTCCTCTTATGATAATAGTTAGTTGATGTCTCTGTTCTACTCCTCTCAACCTCTCGCTTCAGACCTGCTACCAAGCCGGCCGAAGTGGCCGTGCGGTTAAAGGCGCTGCAGTCTGTAACCGCAAGACCGCTACGGTCGCAGGTTCGAATCCTGCCTCGGGCATGGATGTTTGTGATGTCATTAGGTTAGTTAGGTTTAACTAGTTCTAAGTTCTAGGGGACTAATGACCTCAGCAGTTGAGTCCCATAGTGCTCAGAGCCATTTTTGAACCTGCTACCAACTCGCTTCACATCTCGCTTACTACTGACTTCCTACGAACGCCAAAGTGCGGTCTCTCCCGCCAACAATGCTTTCTGGTGCAGACAATCCCTGCTACCATTACAAAATGTATCAATGCGCGGTCTTTCCCGCTCTTTTCTTAAAATGTATCCATACGCGGTCTCTCCCGCCCTTTCTAAAATCATAACAGTTTGCGGTCTCTATTGTCAACAATACTTTGGTGCAGACATTCCCTACTACC
This sequence comes from Schistocerca serialis cubense, assembly GCF_023864345.2. Taxonomy (NCBI): domain Eukaryota; kingdom Metazoa; phylum Arthropoda; class Insecta; order Orthoptera; family Acrididae; genus Schistocerca; species Schistocerca serialis. Next base: position 115,453,826 of record NC_064647.1, read on the forward strand.
ACAATTATTTCCAACATGACAAATATTAATTATTCCTACTTAATCCTATTAATAAAATATAAACATCTTTCATAAATTGAGGTTTGACAATAGACAATAGAAATATACACGTCTTACAACTGTTTCGATGTGAATCAAGGGGAGTGGGAGTTCTTATGGAGGAAAAAAATAACGGTACGGCAGTTTAGGTTGAGACTCTTCGGCGACTTGCGAGTCTTTTTGTCATTATGATGACACGAAATGATTGGGGCAACTCAAATACCAGTCACCGACAGCAGAAAATCTCCGACTCGCCGGGAATCGAACCCAGCTCTCCGGGATACAGAGGTGGCGACGCAGACAACTAGACCACGAACTGCTGACCCCGTGTAGGAACTGGGGAATCATGACTGATATGCATATTACTGCCACGTTCGTGTGTTGGGAACTGGCGACTGAATACGTGTTACAGGGTGTCAGACCGCGTCCTATCCGCAGCTCGGTAAGACCTGAAAGAGAAAGCGGCAGAAAAAGATGGAAGACGATATTAGGGCGCACTTCTGTATCCATCTTTGACTGCACGTGAGCACCAAAACCGCAGCTGCACCAAGGAAGTGGAACAATCAGCGCTGATTTTCTGGATAAAAGGTTATGTGGTACTCTGAGTGACCTACTGCCAAAGTCCAATGCGTGTAAATTATTGCTGTAAGAAATTATACTTTAAACACGTACCACAAAGCAAATAAATAACTTGGATTTATATATTTGGAGTAGGTATTAAAATCCATGGAGAAGAAATAAAAACTTTGAGGTTTGCCGATGACATTGTAATTCTGTCAGAGACAGCAAAGGACTTGGAAGAGCAGTTGAACGGAATGGACAGTGTCTTGAAAGGAGGATATAAGATGAACATCAACAAAAGCAAAACGAGGATAATGGAATGTGGTCGAATTAAGTCGGGTGATGCTGAGGGAATTAGATTAGGAAATGAGACACTTAAAGTAGTAAAGAAGTTTTGCTATTTGGGGAGCAAAATAACTGATGATGGTTGAAGTAGAGAGGACATAAAATGTAGACTGGAAATGGCAAGGAAAGCGTTTCTGGAGAAGAGAAATTTGTTAACATCGAGTATAGATTTCAGTGTCAGGAAGTCGTTTCCGAAAGTATTTGTATGGAATGTAGCTATGTATGGAAGTGAAACGTGGACGATAAATAGTTTGGACAAGAAGAAAATAGAAGCTTTCGAAATATGGTGCTACAGAAGAATGGTGAAGAGTAGATGCGTAGATAAACATAACTAATGAGGAGGTATTGAATAGGATTGGGGAGAAGAGAAGTTTGTGGCACAACTTGACTAGAAGAAGCGATCGCTTGGTAGGACATGTTCTGAGGCATCAAGGGATCACCAATTTAGTATTGGAGGGCAGCATGGAGGGTAAAAATCGTAGAGGGAGACCAAGAGATGAATATACTAAGCAGATTCAGAAGGATGTAGGTTGCAGTAGGTACTGGGAGATGAAGAAGCTTGCACAGGATAGAGTAGCGTGGAGAGCTGCATCAAACCAGTCTCAGGACTGAAGACCACAACAACAACATATAATATCTACAATTAAGGTTAAATAAGGGACCTTACAAATGAACGTGATTCATTAAAGCAGGTTCCAAATAGGTACATTATGTGATCAAATGCGTCCGTACACCTGGCTGAAAATGACTTATATATTCGTGGCGCCCTCCATCGGTAATGGTGGAATTCAGCATGGTGTTGGCCCACCCTTAGCCTTCATGACAGCTTCCACTCCCGCGGGCATACGTTCAACCAGGTGCTGAAAGTTTTCTTGGGAATGGCAGCCCATTCTTCACGGAATGCTGCACTGAGGAGAGGTATCGAAGTCGGTCGGTGGGGCCTGGCATGAAGTCGGCGTTCCAAAACATCGCAAAGGTGTTTCATAGGATTCAGGTCAGGACTCTGTGCAGGCCAGTCCATTATTGTAGCGTAACCAACCCGCCCCAGGCCGTGCATTATGAACAGGTGCTTGATCGTGTTGAAAGATGCAATCGACGTCCCGGAATTGCTCTTCAACAGTGGGAAGCAAGAATGTGCTTAAAATATCAAAGTAGGCCTGTTCTGTGATAGTGGCACGCAAAACAACAAGGGGTGCAAGCCACACCATAACACCACTGCCTCCGAATTTTACTGCTGGCACTACACACGCTGGCAGATGACGGTCACCGCACATTTGTCATAACCACACCCTGCCATCGGATCGCCACATTGTGTACCATGATTCGTCACTCTACACAACGATTTTCCACTGTTCAATCGCCCAATGTCTACGCTCCTTACGCCAGGCGAGGCGTCGTTTGGCATTTACCGGCGTGATGTGTGGCTTACGAGCAGCCGCTCGATCCTGAAATCCAAGTTTTCTCACCCGCCGCCTAATTGTCATAGTACTTGCAGTGGATCCTGATGCAGCCTGGAATTCCTGTGTGATGGTCTGGATAGATGTCTGCTTATTACATATTACGACCCTCTTCAACTGTCGGCGGTCTCTGTCAGTCAACAGGCGAGGTCGGCTTGTACGCTTCTGTGCTGCACGTGTCCCTTCACGTTTCCACAGCACTATCACATGGGAAACAGTGATCCTAGGTATGTTTAAAAGTGTGGAAATCTCGTGTACAGACGTATGACCCAAGTAACGCCCAATCACCCGACCACATTCGAAGTCCATTGAGTTCCGCGAGAGCCCCATTCTGCTCTCTCACAATGTCTGATGACTTCTGAAGTCGCTGACATGGAGTACCTGGCAGTATATGGCAGCACAATGGACCTAATGTGAAAAACGTATGTTTTTGGGGGTGTCCGAATACTTTTGATCACAAAGGTATCTTTCTGGTTATACATTTTCCTTCGCGGGGATGTCAGTCTCAAAAGCATGACACTGAAATTGTTGACCACTGTTGCGAAATATTCAATCATTGTATATTTATTTCTGTCCCAGTGTCCCAACTTTGGTACGTTTTGTTCAGAAGTAGGCCCGCTCGTCAGTGACACATTTTCAGCACACACGATTCCATATCCACTGTTGTTGCTACTTTCATCACCTCTGTCATTCTCAAACAGTTTTTATTCGCTGGGTATGAGAAATGCTGCAAAATATTACGATTCATTTCGACTTTAAAAGTCTAATGGAATTTCTCACTTCACCTAAACGTCTTCACCGATTACAGAAGTGAACAAACGCCGTCACGACATCACTGAATAACAGTGAAAGCTGTGCGTTCTTGAAATATATTTTAACATGTGACCGCATGAAACTATTATCTATTTCCGTGGTTCTTAACATTTACATGTGGAACGATATCAAAAATACTATCCAGACACATATTCTCATCACGTTTATAAAAGATTGTGAGATTGTTTGCTACGAATCGTTCCACATCTTTACGATTTATCGTGCAAACTGATACATCGAACATGAAATTTACTAAGTGACTATATAACCTGGGAGGAATATCAGTATACAAATGCCCCAGATATAGACGAAATTTAATATCATTATCTGCTTTTGCTAATAACGTCACTGATGTACGATTTTTCTATCTTTTGATATAAATTAAATATAACTTCTTCCCACTCTGAAGATTCAAAATGTTAAAAGGGACGCATCCACGAGCGTAACCTAGCTAGCTCAGCACTGAGCATAATTTCCCTGCGAACAGAGCGACAACTAAGAAAATTCAGCCGCGCGGTTTGAGGCGCCATGTTAGGGATTGCGCGGCCTCTACCGCCGGAGGTTCGAGTCCTCCCTCGGGCATGGGTGTGTGTGTTGTTTCTAGCATAAGTTAGTTTAAGTTAGTTTAAGTAGTGTGTAAGTCTAGGGATAGATGACCTCAGCAGTTTGGTCCCTCAGGCATTCACAAACATTTATTGAATTAGAAAACGCAAGATATACACTGTGTTCAGAGACAGCCTGAAAACTTGTAGGCTCTGCTGACAAATAACTGTTAACAAAAAAAAATTCGATTTGTTGCGCCATTTCCGTTTTAATTATCACTGAAGTTGTCGAATCAGTTAGTAGTGCGGACAAATTGGAGCAGCCTGCCAGGTAGTGTTGCCAAACATATTTTTCGCTTTGGTTCCCGACTTCTGAATTCCGAAAAAGGAACATTTCTGCTGGTAATGACCGTTTCAAACAAGTGGTAACTCACGCACACGCAGATGTCTCTCCATTACCGCATTATAGTGCGCCCAAGTGTTTCAATTTACACCTGATTGGCTAACTTCAGTGCCAAATAATTCGGAAACGGAACAACGCATCGAATTATTTTCTTAACATTTATGTCTCCGTATAATCTCTCCTGCTACAACCTTACAAGCTTTCCAGACTGTTTCTGACCCCCATGTATAGTGATTGCTAAAACTCAAGTATTTCTCGTTACTATCCGCATTGTTAAATCTACGGGTTAATGCGGTCGCAGTTAATGATTGCTAGAAGTTAGAGAGAATTCTGTAACGAAAAGAAGCGCTGCACCCATATTCCAGCAGTGCTCGAACTCGCTGCTGGACCTCCACCCTCCCTCCCCCCCCCCCCCCCCCCCCGTCCTTCCCTTGCGGCTATGATGGGAAGCAACGTCTAGTAACTAAACCAGAGCTAATCCGATGCTCCCAGGCAGACATTTCCAGTATAGAGGCAGATAAATCCGGCCTAAGGATTTTCTAACAGTTTCATCATTGTACCATTCCTCCGACAGAAAATAATCTATTTTTTTCTGTATGTCATCTCGGCAAAGATACGATGAATACGGCAATGTCATTGTCACCACCACTTTTTCGGCGCTTGTTTCAGTTCGGTCCTTTAGCGCCATATATGGCTCGTTGAAGCGCTGACAGTTAATCTAGAAAGGTTATCGAAGTAGTTCGTTTACGCTACGGAGGGTGCGATAGCACTACCGCACGGAGATAACCCCAGTCTGACCAGGCATTTTTTGCTCCTCAACTTTTAAATGCTGATAATGAAATAAGAAAGTAGTATTTTTTTTGTCCGCGTGTGCAGATGTGAACTTTCCGCTAATGATGTCTCTTATTCGTTCGATTGGGCTGTTGTAGCTCCGCCCCTAGGCATGAGGGGGAGGGAAATTCACGCACTTGAGAACATTTAAATAAAACGCTTCTGTGTCGCTTTGGACACATATCAGTTTTTACTGTGAATGGGTTCTGAACGTCCTGCACTTCATAATGGAGGTAAGAAATCTGTTTCTATTAGCACATCACTAAGAACAATAATTCATGTTTATTTTCAAAAAATTGGGATGACTCAGTGCCGTATGTGCTGTAACGCAATTGAACCCATAAAAATACATAATATGCAGCGTCAGTATGCAGGCCTCCGATAAAAATGTGGTAACAATGCGGGGAAAGTATGCTTGAAAATAAACGCAAGTACTAGCCAAGTCTCCAGGTTGTGCTGTTGTATTTGACCACGAACGCCACCTGTGTGATATCCACGATACATTGTAAAAGTCAGCCGTAGTCACAACAGTATTCTGTGTCGTCGCGTGTACATTACGACGGAGCCAATTCCAAAGTGGGTAAATTGTTTGTCCGCGTACGGTGAGTGATTCCCTAGCCAAGGAAGGCTAAATGTTTAGTGTTTAAAAAAAAATGGCTCTGAGCACTATGGGACTTAACTTCGGAGGTCATCAGTCCCCTAGAACTCAGAACTACTTAAACCTAACTAACCTAAGGACATCACACACATCCATGCCCGAGGCAGGATTCGAACCCGCGACCGTAGTAGCCACGCGGTTCCGGACTGAAGCGCTTAGAAGCGCACGGCCACACCGGCCGGCGTTTAGTGTTTCAAGAAGCACCGTATGCAAGATTTGTACCGCATAGAAAAAAAGTGGAAAAATATCACCAGCTACGTCACAGCGCGAGCGAAAGTATGTGTTGAGTGATCCTGACAGACGGTCGTTGAAGAGGACTGTAACGAAAAATAAGAGCAGCCGCAAAAGTGGCGAGCGGTCTAAGGCGTTGCAGTAATGGACTGTGCGACTGGTCCCGGCGGAGATTCGAGTCCTCCTTCGGGAATGGGTGTGCGTGTTTGTCCTTAGGTTAATTTACGTTAAGTAGTGTGTAAGCTTAGGGATTGATGACCTTAGCAGTTTTCAGAGTACCTTTTGGCTCAATACAAAAGTTTTGTCTCAAGTACAGATAGTGTTGAGGATCAGTGGACAAAGTTCAAAACCATCGTACAATATGTGTTAGATGAGTATGTGCCAAGCAAGATCGTAAGAGATGGAAAAGAGCCACCGTGGAACAAAAAACGAGTAAGAAACCTGCTGCGAAAGCAAAGGGAACTTCACAGCAAACATAAACATAGCCAAAGCCTTGCAGACAAACAAAAATTACGCGAAGTGAAATGTAGTGCGAGAGGCGTTCAATGAATTCGAAAGTAAAGTTCTATGTACTGACTTGGCGGAAAATCCTAAGAAATTTTGGTCTTATGTCAAAGCAATAGGTGGATCAAAACAAAATGTCCAGATACTCTGTGACCAAAATGGTACTGAAACAGAGGATGACAGACTAAAGGCCGAAATACTAAATGTGTTTTTCCAAAGCTGTTTCACAGAGGAACACTGCACTGTAGTTCCTTCTCTAGATTGTTGCACAGATGACAAAATGGTAGATATCGAAATAGATGACAGAGGGACAGAGAAACAATTAAAATCGCTCAAAAGAGGAAAGGCCGCTGGACCTGATGGGATACCAGTTCGATTTTACACAGAGTACGCCAAGGAACTTGCCCCCTTCTTGCAGCGGAGTACCGTAGGTCTCTAGAAGAGCGTAGCGTTCCAAATGATTGGAAAAGGGCACAGGTCATCCCCGTTTTCAAGAAGGGACATCGAACAGATGTGCACAACTATAGCCCGATATATAATAATGACTTTTCTGGAGACTAGAAATGTACTCTGTAGGAATCAGCATGGGTTTGGAAAAAGACGATCGTGTGAAACCCAACTCGCGCTATTCGTCCACGAGACTCAGAGGGCCATAGACACGGGTTCCCAGGTAGATGCCGTATTTCTTGACTTCCGCAAGGCGTTCGATACACTTCCACATAGTCGTCTAATGAACAAAGTAAGAGCATATGGACTATCAGACCAATTGTGTGATTGGATTGAAGAGTTCCTAGATAACAGAACGCAGCATGTCATTCTCAATGGAGAGAAGTCTTCCGAAGTAAGAGTGATTTCAGATGTGCCGCAGGGGAGTGTCGTAGGACCGTTGCTATTCACAATATGCATAACTGACCTTGTGGATGACATCGGAAGTTCACTGAGGCTTTTTGCGGATGATGCTGTGGTATATCGAGAGGTTCTAACAATGGATGAATCCATAGAAAATGCAATCCGAAAACAAAGGAAGAAGGCTACAGTACGCTTGTTCGCCCACTGCGTGAATACTGCTCAGCAGTGTGGGATCCGTACCAGATAGGGTTGATAGAAGAGATAGAGAACATCCAACGGAGAGCAGCGCGCTTCATTACAGGATCATTTAGTAATCGCGAAAGCGTTGCGTAGATGGTAGATAAACTCCAGTGGAACACTGCAGGAGAGACGCTCAGTAGCTCGGAAGGGGCTTTTGTTGAACTTTCGAGAACATACCTTCATCGAGGAGTCAAGCAGTATATTGCTCCCTCCTACGTATATCTCGCGAAGAGACGATGAGAATAAAATCAGAGAGATTAGAGCCCACACAGAGGCATACCGACAATCCTTCTTTCCACGAACAATACGGGACCGAAATAGAAGGGAGAACCGATAGAGGTACTTCAAGTACCCTCCGCCACACACCGTCAGGTGGCTTGCGGAGTATGGATGTAGATGTAGATGTAGAAGTCCCATAAGATTTCACACACATTTGAACATTTTGCAGAAGTGAATACGGAAATGAATGTCGCATTCACGAACCCTATCGACACCGAAAGAACACGAAGGAGCTCTACAAGCAGGGAACTGCAGAGCGAGTTGGAATTCCAAAACCACTCACCAGTGACACAAATTTCCGTAACGTGATGCCGAGGCCATAAAACATGCGCTATGGAGCAATAGAAGGAAATCATTTGATCAAAGGAGTCTCTTTCACACTTTTTCCAACTCCTGGCCTACTTTACTTCCCAAGGGGTACTCAACAGAGGAACGTCCACTGGAGCTGACGGGATACAGATTCGATTCTACACAGAGTACGCGAAATAAATTGCTCCCCTTCTAACAGCCGTGTACCGCAAGTCTCGAGGATCGGAAGGTTCCAAATGATTGGAAAAGAGCACAGGTAGTCCCAGTCTTCAAGAAGGGTCGTCGAGCAGATGTTCAAAACTATAGACCTATATCTCTGACGTCGATCTGTTGTAGAATTTTAGAACGTATTTCTGCTCGCGTATCGTGTCGTTTCTGGAATCAACATGGATTCCGGAAACAGCGATCGTGTGAGACCCAAACTATCTTTATTTGTTCATGAGACCCAGAAAACATTAGATACAGGCTCCCTGGTAGATGCCATTTTCCTTGACTTCCGGAAGGCGTTCGATACAGTTCCGCACTGTCACCTGATAAACAAAGTAAGAGCCTAAGGAATATCAGACCAGCTGTGTGGCTGGATTAAAGAGTTTTTAGCAAACAGAACACAGCATGTTGTTCTCAATGGACAGACGTCTACAGGCGTTAAAGTAACCTCTGGCGTGCCACAGGGGAGTGTTATGGGACCATTGCTTTTCACAATATATATAAATGACCTACTAGATAGTGTCGGAAGTTCCATGCGGCTTTTCGCGGATCATGCTGTAGTATACAGAAAAGTTGCAGCATTAGAAAACTGCAGCGAAATGCAGGAAGATCTGCAGCGGATAGGCACTTGGTGCAGGGAGTTGCAAATGACCCTTAACATAGACAAATGTAATGTTTCGCGAATACATAGAAAGAAGGATCCTTTATTGTATGATTATATGATAGCGGAACAAACACTGGTAGCAGTTACTTCTGTAAAATATCTGGGAGTATGCGTGCGGAACGATTTGAAGTGGAAAGATCATATAAAATTAATTGTTAGTAAGGCGGGTGCCAGGTTGAGATTCATTGGGAGAGTCCTTACAAAATGTAGTCCATCAACAAAGGAGGTGGCTTACAAAACACTCGTTCGACCTATACTTGAGTATCAGTGTGGGATCCGTACCAGGTCGGGTTGACAGAGCAGATAGAGAAGATCCAAAGAAGAGCGGCGCGTTTCGTCACAGGTTTATTTGGTAAGCGTGATAGCGTTACGGAGATGTTTAGCAAACTCAAGTGACAGACTCTGCAAGAGAGGCGCTCTGCATCGCGGTGTAGCCTGCTGTCCAAGTTTCGAGAGGGTGCGTTTCTGGATGAGGTATCGAATATATTGCTTCCCCCTACTTATACCTCCCGAGGAGATCACGAATGTAAAATTAGAGAGATTCGAGCGCGCACGGAGGCTTTCCGGCAGTCGTTCTTCCCGCAAACCATACGCGAGTGGAACAGGAAAGGGAGGTAATGACAGTGGCACGTAAAGTGCCCTCCGCCACACACCGTTGGGTGGCTTGCGGAGTATAAATGTAGATGTAGATGTAGGTGATGGTTTGGACAGTCATCTCCTGGTATTCCATAGGCGCCATGGTTATTCTGCCAGGTCGCATTACTGACGAGAATTTGCGACCATTTTGGTTCATTCCATCTATGCTATAACACATAGTTTCTTCTTCAGTTGTGATTCCATGCCTTGCTCACGCAGCTCGCATAGTCCAGGACTGGCTTTGTGAGCACCAGGAAGTATTGGCGCGTCTCCCCTGGCCACTCAGTATTACTGAGACTTGGGAGAGATAGATACGTGATCGGTATCAACATCGTTAGCAGAACTTGCCACTATATTGCAGAAAAAATGTTTATAGAATGAAATTTTCACTCTACAGCGGAGTGTGCCCTCATATGAAACTTACTGGCAGATTATAACTGTGTGTCGGACCGAGACTCGAACTCGGAACCTTCGCCTTTCGCGAGCAAGTGCTCTACCATCTGAGTCACCGAAGGACGACTCACGCCCCGTCCTCACAGCTTTACCTCTGGCAGTACCTTGTCTCCTATCTTCCAAACTTCACAGAAGGTTCGTAGGAGAGCTTCTGTGAAGTTTGGAAGGTAGGAGACGAGGTACTGCCAGAGGTAAAGCTGTGAGGATGGGACGTGAGTCGTGCTTGCGTAGCTCAGTTGGTAGAGCACTTGCCCGCGAAAGGCAAAGGTCCCGAGTTCGAGTCTCGGTTCGACACACAGTTTTAATCTGCCAGGAAGTTTCATATCAGCGCACACTCAGCTGCAGAGTGAAAATCTCATTCTGGAAACATCCCCCAGGCTGTGGCTAAGCCATGTCTCCGCAATATCCTTTGTTTCAGGAGTGCTAATTCTGCAAGGTTCGCAGGAGAGCTTCTATAAAGTTTGGAAGGTAGGAGACGAGGTACTGTCGGAAGTAAAGCTGTGAGGACGGGGCGTGAGTCGTGCTTGGGTAGCACAGATGATAGAGCAGTTGCCCGCAAAAGGCAAAGGTCCCGAATTCGAGTCTCGGTCCGGCACACAGTTTTAATCTGCCAGGAAATTTCATATCAGCGCACACTCCGCTGCACAGCGAAAATCTCATTCTGGAAACATCCCAAGGCTGTGGCTAAGCCATGTCTCCGCTATATCCTTTCTTTCAGGAGTGCTACTTCTGTAAGCTTCGCAGGAGAGCTTCTGTGAAGTTTGGAAGGTAGGAGACGAGGTACTGGCGGAATTGAAGCTGTGAGGACGGGGCGTGAGTCGTGCTTGGGTAGCTCAGTCGGTAGAGCACTTGCCCGCGAAAGGCAAAGGTCCCGAATTCGAGTCTCGGTCCGCCACACAGTTTTAAACTGCCAGGAAGTTTCAGAAAGAATGTTATTAATTTTCCCTTTAATATCACACTGTAACTGTATCCACCCCTTTCCCTTTAAAATCACACAGGAACAGTATCCACCCCTTCGGAGACGACTGAAAGCTCTTTTGAACGCCAACTATTTCCCGGCACCCTGTTTGTGGCAATACCATTTTTTTTTCACGCCTTGTATTAGTTTCCTTTCTGCTGTAACATTAAAGTGCTTGAAGTATTTATACTGTGCGTGTGCTTTAGCAATATGTGTTATTTTCATGTGAGAAGCTAGTGCAAAACAGCAAGATGATGCACACTGAAACGCCAAAGAAACTGGTATAGCATCCGCATTCAAATTCAGAAGATATGTAAGCAAGCAGAATGCGGCGCTGTGTTCGGCAATGCCCATACAGGACAAGAAGAGTCTGGCTCAGTCGTTAGATCGGTTACTGCTGCTACAATGGCAAGTTATCAAGATTTAAGTGAGTGGTGTTGTAGTCGACCCACGAGCCAACGGACACAGCATCTCCGAGGTAGCGATGAAGTGGGGATTTTCCCGTACGACCGTTTCACGAGTGTCCGTCAATATCAGGAATCAGGTAAAACATCACATCTCCGACATTGCTGCGGCCGAAAAAATATCCTGCAGTAACGGGACAGACAGCTGAAGAGAATCGATCAGCGTGACAGAAGCGCAGCCCTTCCGCAGATTATGGCAGATTTCAGTCCTGGGATGTCAACAAGTGTCAACGCGCCAACCATTCATCGAAACATCATCGATATCTGCTTTCGGAGGCGAAGGCCTACCCGTCTACCCTTGACGATTGCACGACACAAAGCTTTACGCCTCGCTTGGGTCCGTCGACACCGACATTGGACTGTTGATGACTGGAAACATGTTGGCTTGTCGGACGAGTCTCGTTTCAAATTGTATCGAGTGGATGGACGTGTATATTTACGGAGACAGCCTCATGAATCCATGGATCCTGCATGTCTGCCATTGACTGGTCAAGCTGGTGAAGGCTCTGTAATGGTGTGGGCATGTGCAGTTGGAGTGATATGGGACCCCTGATACACCTAGATACGACTCTGACAGATGACACTGTAAGTAGGCTGTTTAGGTTTTTATGTTGGTTTCGCCACGTAGCGCTCTGTATGAAAATCACTGGCTGTGCTGTGTGCAGTCTGTGGCCGGGTGGCATTGTTGGAATAGTCGCTATTGTAGTGTTCGGCAGTTGGATGTGAACAGCGCGTAGCGTTGCGCAGTTGGAGGTGAGCCGCCAGCAGTGGTGGATGTGGAGAGAGAAATGGTAGAATTTTGAGAGCGGACGATCTGGACGTGTGTCCATCAGAAAGAGTAAATTTGTAATATTGGATATCATGAACTGATATATATATGATGACTTTGGAACATTATTAAGGTAAATACAATGTTTGTTCTCTATCAAAATGTTTTATTTGCTGACTGTGCCTATCAGCAGTTAGTGCCTTCAGTAGTTAGAATCTTTTATTTAGCCGGCAGTATTGGCGCTCGCTGTATTGCAGTAGTTCGAGTAACGAAGATTTTTGTGACGTAAGTGATTCATGAAAGGTATACGTTACTGTTAGTTAGGGCCATTCTTTTGTAGGGATTTTTGAAAGTCAGATTGCGTTGCGCTAAAAATATTGTGTGTCAGTTTAGTGTTGATCAGAAGAGGTAAAGAGCGAAATGTCTGAGTACATTCAGTACTGCACAGCTGTTTGAAAATCAAATAATGTAAAAATCATCCCATGTAGGCTTTCACGGCCGGCGTCTTCATCAGTAAAAACTTCCGGGCTAAGTTGCCGTGGTCGATCTGTAGAACTTCTTCTCCCTAGTTCTACAGATCGACCACGGCAACTTAGACCGGAAGTTTTTACTGATGAAATAATGTAAGAGGCTTGTCAGCACAGTCATTCATAAATTTTTCTAAGGGGCCGTTTCAACACGTACTTAAGCATCCTGTCACCTGCATCCATTCATGTCCATTGTGCATTTGAACGGTCTTGTACAATTGTAGCCGGGTTCGATTCCCGGCGGGGTCACGGATTTTCTCTGCCTCGTGCTGGCTGGGTGTTGTGTGCTGTCCTTAGGTTAGTTAGGTTTAAGTAGTTCTAAGTTCTAGGGGACTGATGACCATAGCTGTTAAGTCCCATAGTGCTCAGAGCCAATTGTAACAGAACAATGCGACACCCCACAAGTCCAGAATTGCTACAAACTGGCTCCAGGAACACTCTTCTGAGTTTGAACACTTCCGCTGCCCACCATACTCCCCAGACATGAACATTATTGACCAAATTTGGGATGCCTTGAACGTGCTGTTCAGAAGAGGTCCATCCCCTCGTAGTCTTGCGTATTTGTGGACAGACCTGCAGGGTTCATGGTGTCAGTTCCCTCCAGCACTACTTCGGACATTAGTCGAGTCCATGCCAGATCGTGTTGCGGCACTTGTACATGCTCGCGGGGGCCCTACACGATATTAGTGAAGTTTACCAGCTACTTTGGCTCTCCACTGTATGTGTATTACAGAACCACGTGACTGTTAACCTTTTCATCTGCTGAGATACCTTGATAGTGAGGCATCAGCTACAGAATCTCTACGATCCAACCTGAAGTCTCAACACGGCATGTAATTGATATGTGTCAAGAAAGCCCATTTTCAAGTTGTCAGGAAGTGGTTTGTTAGACTGATAATAAAGTTAATCGCACTCTTTTTCTTTCTTTGCAGAATTCCCAGAACAGGATACTTATCAAACATGGGAAGATTGTCAATGTGGATTCTGTGGTAGATGGAGATGTTTACATTGAAGGTGGAGTAATAAAGTGAGTTTCGTCAATCTGAAATGCATTATCTTAGTACTGTCAAAAAGTCTCCATCGAAGTTCAAAGTTTGTTTTCCGCAGGCAAGTTGGCAGCAACCTGACCGTTCCTGGTGGTACGAGAATAATTGATGCTCGTGGAAAGTATGTGATACCTGGTAAGTAGCAAAACACTTAGCCCTTCCTTGCTAAGAATCAGGAATGTTTACTTCATGGGCCATGGCTACTTTTCTAATGACTAATATTTAGTTTTTTATTAACCGTTCTGTAGCTTGATTGGAAAAGGAGCAATCTCAGATTTTGCTTTAATAAGGTGAAATACAGCATGAAGCTATTGTGTGGTTGGGTGTCTTAAGTGACTGAGATGCTTAGAGTGCAGAATTATTGGCTTGAATCATGTTAATTCATAGTTTGCGTGTTCTGGCTCTGCATAGCCGAATGCACACATTCTGATGTCGTTAGTAACCACAGAGCTTGACAGTATTTTTAAAACACTTAAAAGAATTCTAAAATTTCAGTTGTAAATGAAACTGTCGTTTCATTTTATGAAACCCAATCGATTGGAAATTTTCTCCGCTCAGGGACCGGCTGTTTCTGTCGTCTTGGTCATCCTCATTTCATCCCCATCGACGCGCAAGTCGCCGAAGGGCCGTCACCTCAAAAGTCTAGCACCAGACGATGAGGTCTGGGGGGCCCTCGCCAGATGACATTTACAACTGAAATTTTATCGGTTCTACCCTCTATTCCAGTCTCGTATTGTTCGTGGAAAGAAAGATTGTCGGTATGCCTCTGTGTGGGTTTTAATCTCTCTTATTTTATCCTCATGGTGTCTTCGCGAGACATACATAGGAGGGAGCAATATACTGCTTGACTCCTCGGTGAAGGTATGTTCTCGAAAGTTCAACAGAAGCTCGTACCGAACTACTGAGCGTCTCTCTTGCTGTCTTCCACTGGAGTTTATCTATCATCTCCGTAACGCTTTCGCGGTTACTAAATGATCCTGTAACGAAGCGCGCTGCTCTCCGTTGGATCTTCTCTATCTCTTCTATCAACCCTATCTGGTACGGATCCCACACTGCTGAGCAGTATTCAAGCAGTGGGCGAACAAGCGTACTGTAACCTACTTCCTTTGTTTTCGGATTGCATTTCCTTAGGATTCTTCCAATTAATCTGTCTGGCATCTGCTTCACCGACGATCAACTTCATATGATCATTCCATTTTAAATCACTCCTAATGCGTACTCCCAGATAATTTATGGAATTACCTGCTTCCAGTTGCTGACCTGCTATATTGTAGCTAAATGATAAAGCATCTTTTTTTCTATGTACTCGCAGAACATTACACTTGTCTACATTGAGATTCAATTGCCATTCCCTGCACCATGCGTCAATTCGTTGCAGATCCTCCGGCATTTCAGTACAATTTTCCATTGTTACAACCTCTCGATATACTACAGCATCATCCGCAAAAAGCCTCAGTGAACTTCCGATGTTATCCACAAGGTCAGTCATGTATATTGTGAATAGCAATGGTCCTACGACACTCCACTGCGGCACACCTGAAATCACTCTTACTTCGGAAGACTTCTCTCCATTGAGAATAACATGCTGCGTTCTGTTATCTAGGATCTCTTCAATCCAATCACACAATTGGTCTGATAGTCCATATGCTCTTACTTTGCTCGTTAAACGACTGTGGGGCACTGTATCGAACGCCTTGCGGAAGTCAAGAAATACGGCATCTATCTGGGAACCCGTGTCTATGGCCCTCTGAGTCTCGTGGACCAACAGGGCAAACTGGGTTTCACACAATCGTCTTTTTCGAAACCCATGCTGATTCCTACAGAGTAGATTTCTAGTCTCCAGAAATTTTAAAAATACTGTCCAACTTTATAAGCTCACCACACGAAAAAAATTGTGGCCCCTAGGGAAATCATGAGCATCGTTTAATACTATATAATTCGGCCCCTGGATTTGTTAATCGCCTGGATTCCGTTAGGAAGCGACACTACAAGCTTGTGCAGATACGTCGCACACAGTTTAAGCCACTCACTGCAGAATCTGACCGAACAATTTCATCAAACTTCGGGGATGATGATGTCAGCGCCTGACGCGTCATTCCAACATGTACCATAGATTTTCTGAGAGATTCCAGTCAAGTGATACTGGCGTGCCAATCGAAATGGAAAAAGGTAGGGAAGTGTTCAGAAAACCAATGACACATTCTTTCAGTCCGCTGAACTTTGTTGTTGTCGTGCTTTGTGTGACAGACTCCAAATGTTGATTACATGCAGTTCCCATCGAAATGTTCTCTAACTAGCAGGCTGGGATGGACCATCAATCATTGCTTGCAGCAACTCGATTTTGATTCTCAAGTCGTTAAACGCGTCTCCGGACACTCTCGGTCTGTATCTTTTTGCGACCGCAATTCTGAGGTCGTGTTTCGTGACCATGAGTATTACGTCACTGCTTCTACACACGTTGAACAGCCCGCCGCGAAAGACCAACAAATCCCGCAATTTCATACACACTATATCCATATTTGTGCATTGGCAAGCGCTAAAGGAAACCAAAGAAAAATTTCGAACATAAAGTTCAAGGAGAAAAAATAAAAACTTTGAGGTGTGCCGATGTCATTGTAATTCCGTCAGAGACAGCAAAGGATTCGGGAAATTAGTTGAACGGAGTAGATAGCATCCTGAAAGGAGGATATAAGATGAGCATCAACAAAACCAAAACGAGGATAGTGGAATGTAGTCGAATTAAATCAGGTGAAGCTAAGGCAATCAGATCAGGAATGGAGACACTTCAATCAGTAGATGAGTTTTGTTATGAGGAAGCAAAATAACTGATGATGGTCGATGTAGAGAGGATATAAAAGTAGACTGGCAATGGCAACAAAAGCATTTCTGAAGAAGAGAAGTTTGTTAAAATCGAATATAGATTTAAGTGTTAGGAAGTCTTTTCCGAAGGTATTTGAATGGAGTGTAGCCATGTATGGAAGTGAAACATGAACGATAAACGGTTAAGACAAGAAAATAATAGAAGCTTTTTACGTGTGCCGCTACAAAACAATGTCGAAGGTCAGATGGGTAGATCACATAACTAATGAGAAGGTACTGAATAGAATTGGGAAGAAATTTGTGGAACAACCTGACTAGAAGAAGGGATTGGTTGGTAGGACACATTCTGAGGCGTGAAGCGACCACCAGTTTAGTGCTGGAGCAATCGTAGACCGTAGAGGGAGACCGACAGATGAATACTGTAAGCAGATTCAGGTTGTAGGTTGCAGTAGTTACTCGGAGACGAAGAGGCTTGCACCTTCTTGCACCTAGTTGCAGGAAAATTCTGCGTCTCCCTGGAGTATCTGTTGCAAGGGAAATGCTCAGTACAGAAGACCTTTATGAATTTCTGATAGTATAAGCACATTCTGGATAAATATCTCACATTACACTCTCACCGAGCAGTGGGAGAATGTGTAACTGGCCTCATTTTCTTTGGATCAGGACTGACCCCATCGCTACTAACTAGGTGCCACAAGATTATTTTTTCTTGGCCAATGAAGAGGTACTTTGTCAGATTCAGATGAGGCTTGCAGTACGAACACAATGTAGCACTGTTCTCAGGTCACTTGGGCGTCTTCGAAAATCGACAATGTCATCCAGATAGCAAAGTGTCGAAGTGCCAAGGCAGGTTGCCATGGAACGTTCGAAAGTAACTTAGAATTTGTAGACGCCAACAGATGTTATAATGGCAGTCTTTTCCTGGACTCCGTCAACCTCGACTTGCCAGTTGGCTATCTGCATGTCCATAGTTGAGATATATTGTGCTCCTTTCAAGCAGTATAGGGGTTTGTCAATTCTTGGCAACAGGTAGACATCTTTTTTCTTGATTTTGTTCAGTCAAAGGTAGTCGAGGCAGAAACACGATGAGCCATCATTCTTCTTCACAAAGACCACAGGACCAAGGAAAGAACTAAGGATTTCCTGAAAAATTCTGTGATGTTGCTGTGGCCTTGGCTGTTGGCTTCATTGCAGGCACCAAACATACAGCAGTGCATAACAGGTTGCTGTCTTGCCGACCCACCAGCTACACGATTCGGGTGTTCACGAGGAAGCAATCTGGCAGCCATGTAAGCATGCCAGGTGGCTTCCCTCTGCAGCGCTTTTGTTGTTGGCAGGAGCTCGCAGTTACAAGACGTGGACCACCTGAAGGTCTTGCCTGTGTCCTTCCGCCAGGAAGCTTTGTATGTCGCTGCCTTTTCGCTCTCCTGCAGCAGTTAACACTAAGGAACACTTCAGGCTTTACCTCGACTACACCAAGTGGTTCCTCAATCAGAATTCACTCATCACAGCTGACTCTGTACTGAGATACACCAGTGTAGTGGCACTACCCAGTCTTTTAGCAAAAGTAGGAAGGAGTACACTCATGTTCAGAAAAAAACAGAACAGCTTGAAAAACTAGAGATAGGAGGTTTATATTCACAGGACATGTAGACTAGTATGTTCTGCAGAAATGATTAGCATTTGAGCCATGTCGAGGTGTGGCTTGAAAGTCAACATCAATATCATCGTGCAACACCACCTACCGGTATACTGCGCCTGCGGCTCTGAGATGTATTCATCTGGGATACTGATGATCATCTGGGACGAAATGTTTGGCAGTGCAACGCCTGTGTGCAGACTGGTTCATGGAAGGCCATAGAACACGACGAGATGGATCGGGTCACACCACCCATACCCCTGCCCCCCCTCCCCCTCGAGAAGATCGACACCTGATCAGAATGGCTTTGTGGGACAGATATGTGTCCTCCTCACCACTGGTGCAACTGTGGGACAGTGTAACACATCGCACACTATCAGGGGTGACAGTCCATCGCCTTTTATTATGGCATGTCGTCCACTTCTGCACTTACCTTTGACGAATGTTCAGAGACATGCTAGATGGCGATGGTGTATGTAACGACATTACTTGGGGAAGAAATGGCATCAGATAGTGTTTTCAGATGAATCCAGGTTCTGTCACAGACAGGGGAGAGGCATCACAGTGACTGCACCCATGCAGACTTACAGCGCCAACTCAAGGCCTTATGAGTAGCAGAGCAAACTATGTACGAGCGCATTTTGTTAGTGCGGGTTGCCTTTATCAGAGGCAGGCATGCACTCTCCTTTGATTGACAAGTACTTAAACTATTGTTCTCCTTTGATTGACAGGTACTCAACCTAATGTTCTCCTTTTATTGACAGGTACTTAACCTGTTGTTCTGTTGAGTGCTGAGTGCATACCTGCCCCTGATGTAGCGAACCCACACTAACAAAATGGGTTAATACATAGTTTGCTCCACTACTCTTATGTTGTGGGGTGGTATTGGGTACAATCACAAATCGCAGCTGGTATGTGTCCAGGCTACTGTGACCAGTGTGACCTATATGAATGACATCCTGCAACCCGTAAGCCAAACCCTTTCTGCGCAACACTTCAGAAACAGTTATTCTGCAAGACGATGCATGTCCAAATGTTGCTGCACAAAGACATGCCTTCCTGGTGTCACAGGATGTTGGCCTTTTGCCCTGGCCCACCAGATCACCAGACATGTCACCAATCTAAACTATGTGGGATATGGTGAAATGACAGGTCCAGCGCCTTGACCCAGTGTCAACCATGACAGATGAACATTGGAACCAGGTGATTGCGGCATGGCTGGCTAACCACAGGATGCCACTCGCACCTTATATGCGTCGATGCCATCACGCGTGGAACAAGTTATCAGGACCCGTAGCAAAATGTGTGCCTACTATGCAACAGGACACATGCTGAACCGAAGTGACTGAAATGCTAATCATTTCTGCATAACATACTAGTGTACATGTCCTGTGAATGTGAATGTTCACTCTCTAGTCGTTCAAGGTGTTTTGTGTTCTATGAACATGACTGTAGTAAAAAAGACACTGCAAAGTACTCCTTTAGCAGCTGGTATACAGTATGGCAACATATGAGTTGCAAAAACATGCATTTAAGGTGATTGCAGGATAAAGCTAGCCGCTCTCAGCTGAAAACTGCACCGTGCAACAGTGATGACCGTAGCAGGTATGCACTAGGGCAGAAGCCACCGCCCATACGTATGTGACACTCGGGGCCAACAGAGCGAAGCGTGTTTTGCGTAACTCGCCAACGACAAAGGTTGTACCAAAGTTGAGCAATGCATTCTTTACTGTCAGAAATATTATAAAATGTAAACTTTCACTGCCAGAATTGTCACAATTAATAAAATATTCTATGCTATTATATCGTGGTCTAAGGGATTTCACTTCAAAACCCGACGTTTCACACCCATTTTCTACTGGACATTTTCAAGAGGGTCGTTGTTGTTGTTGTTGTGGTCTTCAGTTCTGAGACTCGTTTGATGCAGCTCTCCATGCTATTCTATCCTGTGCAAGCTTCTTCATCTCCCAGTACCTACTGCAGCCTACATCCTTCTGAATCTGCTTAGTGTATTCATCTCTTGGTCTCCCTCTATGACTTTTACCCTCCGTGCTGCCCTCCAATACTAAATTGGTGATCCCTCGATGTCTCAGAATATGTACTACCAACTGATCCCTTCTTCTAGTCAAGTTATGCCACAAGCTCCTCTTCTCCCCAATTCTATTCAATACCTCCTCATTAGTTATGTGATCTACCCATCTAATCTTCAGCATTCTTCTGTAGCACCACATTTCGAAAGCTTCTATTCTCTTCTTGTCCAAACTAGTTATCGTCCACGTTTCACTTCCATACATGGCTACACTCCATACAAATACTTTCAGAAACGACTTCCTGACATTTAAATCTATACTCGATGTTAACAAATTTTTCTTCTTCAGAAACGCTTTCCTTGCCATTGCCAGTCTACATTTTATATCCTCTCTATTTCGACCATCATCAGGTATTTTGCTCCCCAAATAGCAAAACTCATTTACTACTTTAAGAGTCTCATTTCCTAATCTAATTCCCTCAGCATCACCCGACTTAATTCGACTAAATCCCATTATCCTCGTTTTGCTTTTGTTGATGTTCAACTTGTACCCTCCTTTCAAGACACTGTCCATTCCGTTAAACTGCTATTCCAAGTCCTTTGTTGTCTCTGACAGAATTACTATGTCATCGGCGAACCTCAAAGATTTTATTTCTTCTCCTTGGATTTTAATACCTACTCCGAACTTTTCTTTTGTTTCCTTTATTGCTTGCTCAATATACAGATTGAATAACATCGGGGATATGCTACAATCCTGCCTCACTCCCGTCCCAACCACTGCTTCCCTTTGATGTCCCTCCACTCTTATAGCTGCCATCTGGTTTCTGTACAAATTGTAAATAGCCTTTCGCTCCCTGTGTTTTACCCCTGCCACCTTCAGAATTTGGAAGAGAGTACTCCAGTCAAAATTGTCAAAATCTTTCTCTATGTCTACAAATGCTAGAAACGTAGTTTGCCTTTCCTTAATCTTTCTTCTAAGATAAGTCGTAGGGTAAGTATTGCCTCGGGTCTTCCAACATTTCTACGGGATCCAAACTGATCTTCCCCGAGGTCGGCTTCTATCAGTTTTTCCATTCGTCTGTAAATAATTCGCGTCTTAGCTTTGTTGAACTGGCCAGTAACGAGACAGGGTGTGAATCGAAAGTTCAACGAAGCTAAGATCCCCCTTGAAAATGTGCTGCACAGATGGGGACGAAACGTCGGGTTTTGAAGTGAAATCCCTTAGACCACTGCATTTTTTTTTTTTTTTTTTTTTTTTTTTGTCATCAGTCTACTGACTGGTTTGATGCGGCCCGCCACAAATTCCTTTCCTGTGCTAACCTCTTCATCTCAGAGTAGCACTTGCAACCTACGTCCTCAATTATTTGCTTGACGTATTCCAATCTCTGTCTTCCTCTACAGTTTTTGCCCTCTACAGCTCCCTCTAGTACCATGGAAATTATTCCCTCATGTCTTAGCAGATGTCCTATCATCCTGTCCCTTCTGCTCATCAGTGTTTTCCACATATTCCTTTCCTCTCCGATTCTACGTAGAATCTCCTCATTCCTTACCTTATCAGTCCACCTAATTTTCAACATTCGTCTATAGCACCACATCGCAAATGCTTCGATTCTCTTCTGTTCCGGTTTTCCCACAGTCCATGTTTCACTACCATACAATGCTGTACCCCAGACGTACATCCTCAGAAATTTCTTCCTCAAATTAAGCCCGGTATTTGATATTAGTAGACTTCTCTTGGCCAGAAATGCCTTTTTTGCCATGGCGAGTCTGCTTTTGATGTCCTCCTTGCTCCGTCCGTCATTGGTTATTTTACTGCCTAGGTAGCAGAATTCCTTAATTTCATTGACTACGTGTGACTGTTCATTCCATTCAGCAGATCATTTAATTCTTCTTCGCTTTCACTCAGGATAGCAATGTCATCAGCGAATCGTATCATTGATATCCTTTCACCTTGTATTTTAATTCCACTCCTGAACCTTTCTTTTATTTCCATCATTGCTTCCCCGATGTACAGATTGAAGAGTAGGGGCGAAAGGCTACAGCCTTGTCTGACACCCTTCTTAATACGAGCACTTCGTTCTTGATCGTCCACTCTTATTATTCCCTCTTGGTTGTTGTACATATTGTATATGACCCGTCTCTCCCTATAGCTTACCCCTACTTTTTTCAGAATCTCGAACAGCTTGCACCTTTTTATATTGTCGAACGCTTTTTCCAGGTCGACAAATCCTGTGAAAGTGTCTCGATTTTTCTTTAGCCTTGCTTCCATTATTAGCCGTAACGTCAGAATTGCCTCTCTCGTCCCTTTACTTTTCCTAAAGCCAAACTGTTCGTCACCTAGCGCATTCTCAATTTTCTTTTCCATTCTCCTGTATATTATTCTTGTAAGCAGCTTCGATGCATGAGCTGTTAAGCTGATTGTGCGATAATTCTCGCACTTGTCAGCTCTTGCCGTCTTCGGAATTGTGTGGATGATGCTTTTCCGAAAGTCAGATGGTATGTCGCCAGACTCATATATTCTACACAGCAACGTGAATAGTCGTTTTGTTGCCACTTCCCCCAATGATTTTAGAAATTCTGATGGAATGTTATCCATCCCTTCTGCCTTATTTGACCGTAAGTCCTCCAAAGCTCTTTTAAATTGCGATTCTAATACTGGATCCCCTATCTCTTCTAAATCGACTCCTGTTTCTTCTCCTATCACATCAGACAAATCTTCACCCTCATAGAGGCTTTCAATATATTCTTTCCACCTATCTGCTCTCACGGCATAATCGCTCGGAATATTTTATTTCTTGTGTCAGAGGTACGTCCACTGGATCCTCTGACCGCTCACCATCAGCACTCAGGCCGCCAGACGCATCTGCAGTCTTCGCTGTGGCGTCCGTGGCCTCGATGGAATTAGTCGGAAGCTGGCATTGGAGCTCACCACGTTACAAGCTGCATGCGTAAGGGGACAGTGATATAGGACAACTGGGATCGTTAATGATGAATTTATAGTTGGAGACAACCAGGTTTAGGCAATGTGTGGAAGTGGTGTAAGCCAGGGCTAATAGAGTTTCTGCCATAATTGACCTCTGATGGCACGTAGTGGAGCTTAGTGGGCAGACATTCCGGCTAGGGAAAGCCGTTGTCAATGTTGATGTGCGACTAGCGTCTAGAGAACAGGACAATCCAGGTAAACCACAAACGTTAAGACTTAACTGGCGTGATCGCGTGTCGAGTGGCACCGGGGCTATGGGTGAATGTGTAGCCAGCCTTACCGAGTGATACACTGTATATAGTGGAACCGCTGGAGAATAGTGGAGTATTTGAGGCAGCATGTTGTTTGGTAAGACGTAGTACTGCACACATGCAGGAGAAGGGCATAGGCATGGTAGCACCCGTCAGTGTCGATAATTTTGGCGTCAAGGAGGTTAAACTGGTGAAGGAAACATTGTTGGCTACATTGGAGATTCTGGGTGAACAACATTGCCAAACAGGAGGTGTAGGCGGTAGGAGGGCATATAATGCTGCTAGGACTGCATCTCGTGAAAAATTGAAGTGTGTGAAGGGGTCAGCCGGAGGATCTGTTGCTAGAATCTCAAGACTTGTTTTTTCCACATGGGCCATTGCCTGCTACACCAGTAACATGTCACATGATTCTGACAGGGAATGCAGCACCAATGTATTGGACACCATACAGAACACCATGATCTCTGCAACCAGTTTCAGAGGAATTTATTTATCAACAGTTGGTTGAAAGTATAGCAGAAGAAAGTAGTAGAACCTGGGGACGGGGGTGAGGGAATTGTAACAGTACTGAAGAATACGAACAGTTCGAAGAAACGCCGATTCTGTTGCGACTATTACTATTTAAATATTAAAACTACGAAAAACACCTCCCCTACACCAAACACAGAAACGATTGATAATCTGGGGCAATGCCGGAACATTTTGACAGTAGATGTCAAGAGTGGATACCAACAGTCAGAACTGGCTCCAGAGGAGTGAAAACTGCATTTTCAGCGCCTTGGGGTTGCTGTCAGTGAAGAAGGATACTATTTGGATTAAGAATGCGCTAGAAAAATTCCATCCGTTATTGGACAGAGTACTAAAAGAATTACAACAGCATTAGCGTCTGAGCCGGCCGCAGTGGCCGTGCGGTTGAAGGCGCTGCAGTCTGGAACCGCAAGACCGCTACGGTCGCAGGTTCGAATCCTGCCTCGGGCATGGATGTTTGTGATGTCCTTAGGTTAGTAAGGTTTAACTAGTTCTAAGTTATAGGGGACTAATGACCTGAGCAGTTGAGTCCCATAGTGCTCAGAGCCATTTGAACTATTAGCGTCTGGTGTCCCTAGATGACATACTAGCCTTTTTCAGAGATTTGCAGGGACATTGGAATTGACTGAGAGACATATTCAAAAGGTTATAGGCAGCTAATTTAACACTAACTACTGAAAAATGTCGCTTTGCGTTGTAAGAAATCAACTATTTAGGCAATGTAATTTGCAAGTGTGGTGCAAGAACTGATCCTAGATTAGTGCAAGGAAGAACCAGTCTTATATGGCTCAGACAAATTATTATAGAAAGTTCATGAAGGGATTTATGGATATTGCACGACCGCTTACACAGTTCGGGAAGAACGTTGGCGTAGTCATAGGAATGTCATGGAGCGCTGTCGAATTTAAGTTGTTGTTTAACTCGGGTCCTGTGTTCATGTTTTGGGACTTTCAGAAGGAGTTCGTGTGGTCACGTGATGCTTCGAACCATGCCCTTGGGTTCGTTTTAAACCAGAAGATCGATGTCAAGAACATCCTACTGCATTTGCGTCAAGACAGTTGAACATAGGAGAGAAGAATTATTCTGCAATGGAGAGAGAGAGATGCTAGTTTAGCTTCAAAGTGGTGACGGACCATGTTGCTTTGAAGTGGTTACTAGGTTTGAAAGACTCATCCAGTAGACGAAATGGGCATTTAAAACCAGTGAATTCGAGTACGAAATAATCCATAAATCAGGGAAGAAGCGTAGAAATGCAGACGAGTGAAGCAGGAATACAGCAGTAGTACAAGCACTGTGTCAGCACCTTGCTGAGTAGTAAACAGCACAGAGCATCAATGAGAAATGTGAAGAGTATAGCAAGCAACATCCGTCAGATCACCGAAGTTAAGCGCTGCTGGGCTTGGCTAGTATTTGGATGGATCCAGGTCTGCCAAGTAGCAAGCAGTGTGCACTCGCACTTGTGAAGCCAATTGGGGAGCTACGTGACTGAGACATGGCACTCCTGCATCCACATCCGGTGACGCCTAAGGGATGAGGATGACACGGCGGCCGGTAGGTACCGTCGGACCTTCGAAGCCTGTTCGCACGGTGTTTATGTAGCAAGCAACAGCAGACTAGCATGAGTGACGGTTTAGTGTGTGAGAAACAAAATTATGACCAAATGTGGCTGTGGCAGCCGATTTGAAGCAAAACTAGTACGGGGAATGCACGTCACATCTTATGAGGCCATGGGGGATGCAGGGCGACGAGTCGGTGAGTGGCGTAAAAGCACTGGTGGATGGGAAGGAAGAACGATGCGAATCATCAGAAACTGTGTAGAAGGTGAACAGCATGTGGAATCAGAAGCAGGTGCTATTGCTGAGGCTGCCAGAAGCAATGAAACCCTTTAATTCCATTGGGATGGGAGTGTTTGGATCATTAAACTGAACACCAGCTGACCATAATAGATCGTTTCTTTTTTTTTGTTTTGGTTACATTGATATGGTGCTGATGCCGCACCAGCAGGCAATCAACCTTGCGCAAGTGTTATGTAATATGCAGATTTTGAAGTTCGGGTGTCAGACACAATAATTACACACAAAGGGACAAGCTTCATGTCAGACATAATGAAGGAGTTGAGTCATTCGTTAGAAGTAAAGATGTTAAGAACTAGTCCACTTCATTCTCGAGCTAAAAGAGGGACGGAACGAGTTCATCAGACAATTGGGAAAATACTTAGTACGTGAGTCATCATAAAAATATCTGACTGCGGCCCCAAAAATCTTGCATAACCAGGTTGGACATTGTCGATCTCAGCTATGAGGTACGTAACGGGTGGTCACATCATAAGGAAATTCCGCCATCTACTCAATCGAGGGAAGCTTTCGTAAGTAGGGTCTTCCTTAAGCCGTCGGCACACGGACCGTGCATCCGAACGTTGAGCGTTGAGCGTGCCGAGTCTCTGACGTCACAGCATGGAATAGCACGCTTGGGAGTCTTTCCGAACGTGCAGAGCAATATCTGGCATGTCAGATATTCTCAGCGTGCGTCTGAGCGTTGACCAATGACATGGCACAACGCCACCTACGTCACACGCACGCCGTCTCCCTGCAGTACAGAGTTGTGACGCGCCATATTGTCATTCATTTCAAGCCTATACGTACATATGCCGTTCCGAGCACCAGCAAATTGAGAATCACTGCAAAACTCATTGTTAACTGTGTGATTCGTTCCAATAAAATAATGAGAAACATCATATTCGCGGCAAAATAATTATTGTAACTTGCGTATAATCAGAGTAGGTTATTTGAAGGCAGCGACACACTGAAGAGCCACCCAAAACGCATTGTTCTTGGTACAATGTGTTATAATTAAATTTCAGTTAATAAAATATCTACGATTAAAGTGTCTAGCAAGACGTAAGGTACTATCATTAGACACAGCAGACGTGATGTTGGTATAGCGTAATGAATAGCATCATTGTATACTAATGAGGGTTTTTTTTTGTTGGGGCGGTGGTTCGCGTCCTGACACGACAAATTTTTTTTTTTTCCTAACATTCGTGTTTTTATTAGGTTCTGATACTTTATTATTAGTTTAATATAAGTATAGACTGTAATGTTTGATTTTATGTAAATACAAGTTCACCTTTTTTTGGGGGGTGACTTTGTTCGATTGGCTTAATGTAAAGGACAGGTTACGCTACTTGTATAAAGGTATTTTTTCTCCTTTTTCTTTTACGCTTCGTAATTGACATGTTG
Organism: Schistocerca serialis cubense; assembly: GCF_023864345.2. Taxonomy (NCBI): domain Eukaryota; kingdom Metazoa; phylum Arthropoda; class Insecta; order Orthoptera; family Acrididae; genus Schistocerca; species Schistocerca serialis. The sequence goes on from NC_064647.1 coordinate 115,481,100, forward strand.
CAAAGATTCTGCTACTGGGTACGAACAGTGATCAAGTAAGACTGACCTTGCGGTTTTAGTAAAATGTGGGAATGATGAAATAATGTTTATCTTATGCGGAAAGCATTCCAATTTTGTAACGCACTGTTTGTAATGGAACTTTTATAAGCCTGTGTCCTTATTGATTGGACATGGTACTTTCCTTTTCGTGGACGATGGAAGAAATGTGCATTTTAATAGAGCTAACGTGGGAATTTTACGCGCCCGTTGAGTAAACAGTGTGATTAACGAACTAGAAACATCCCTCAACTGTCGCTTGAGTGCGTTGCGATCGCGTACACCACAGTGGGGTCCACGTACCGTATGCACGAGTCGCATCGTCCCTGAGCGTTGAGCAGCACGTTGAACTCGGCACGCCCAACGTTAACGTTCGGCAGCACGGTCCGTGTGCCGACGGCTTGAGGCCATCTCAGCCAGTCAGTCAGCACAGAAAGATCATTAGTGAGCGAGCACCAGTCACAGAAATCCAGATGACTCACAAAGAAAATAAGCGAATAGGAGGCGAAATGGCCAATAGGTGAGTAGGTGACAATTCACTTATCTTCTGCGTGCTGGAATTCTAAGGTGTCCCATTGTCTGTGCCATCTAAGACACTAGTATTCATTAGTCTTGTGGGTAGTTTTTCCACCAGTGGTTGACGTCTTCACTAGTGTTCGTTTTATCCGTGTCTCCCCACAGGTCCTTGGCGATTCTATCTCACCTCCCTCAGCTTTCACCTCTGCATCTAATTAGCACTCTAGGCTGCATCCGGAAGTTGCTGACTCTCCGTTTACAAAGCAGTTCCGGGGCCCTTGGCTGTTCCAGCTGAGCCATTTGAATGTAGCAAAGGTTTCAAAATCTTTAACTTCGGCCTTCATGAGAGATCATGCGCTGTTTCTAATGCATCACGTATTTGGAACCATGTACCAGGGCACAACACATACGCCCACTCTCAGTTGGTCGTTGTTCATTGCCAGTCTTGGCATATGGTGTTAACAGGTTTTTATCATAAGCTCAAACATCTAGCGTTCATCAGATTTGTGATTTCTACCTTTCGGTAAGCATTATGATAATAATGGTGAACCACACATGGAAAAATTAGGGAACAGTCATTCTACTATAGGCAGCATGAAAATCACCAGCTCCTTACTGTAGGTTCAATTTAGTTCCATGTGCCTATAATATGAAATAACACATTTCCAGCTCCATCTTCTAGGATAAGAAAACTTGGTGTTCTGTCCGCTGGAAAGTGTGAGTGCGAATGTAAAGGCTGGCTTACAGAGATTATTGCAAATTTTAATAGAGCTTTCCAGGCAAATACCAGGAATTTGAGAATATGACTTGTTATTACTTTACAGGTGGCATCGATCCCCACACACACCTAGAATTTCAGTTTATGGATGCAGTAACGGTTGATGATTTCTACCGAGGCACAAAGGCTGCTATAGCTGGAGGAACTACTATGATAAGTAAGTAAACTGACGGTTCATTATGCATTGTGAATTTTTAAACACAGCGCTGACTAAGCACTTTGTATTTACAGTTGATTTTGCTGTGCCCAAGAAAGGCCAGTCACTTCTTGAAATCTACCAGAAATACAGAAAGTTAGCGGATGGAAAAGTCTGTTGTGACTACGGCCTACACGTCGGAGTCACCTGGTGGTCGGACAAGGTATAACGTGGAGTACTTCTATTTACTTTCAGCGTTTATCGCATTGTTATGTACTGTAATACTGCATAATTGTGATATCTTTTGTATCGTATCATCATCTGTAGCAGCAACTGACCTGAAATGAGGAATATCTTACATGAGATAGTTGTTGAAGGTCTCATAATGGTGAAACTTCCTGGTAGATTAAAACTGTATCCTGCACTTGGGACTTTTCGTTTCGCAAGTCCTCTACTGAGCTATCCAGTCTCCTCAACAGAACTTGTGTGAAGCTTGGAAGGTAGGAGATGAGACACTGGCGGAAGCGAAGCTGTGAGGATGGGTCATGAGTCATACTTGGATCATTTAGCCAGTGAAGCACTTGCCCACTGAAGTCAATGATCCAAGGTTCGCAACCCAGTGCAGAAAGAGTTTTAACCCGCCAATAAGTTTCAAATCAGTGCACACTCAGCTGAAGAGTGCGAATTCATTCTGGTCCCATAATTATGCTATGCTACCAAAACGACTTAGTGGGTTTTCTTCTACAGAGTTGCATATCTGAATCTCTTCCAACCAGCTTACCCTATTAGTCATATATTTGTCGTTGATACAAGGCATGTTCCACGTATCCGTATTCTTTTGCTTCCATTAGTATATTACAATTGATCAAAAAAGTGATACATTTGTGGAGGCATGTTTACAGTAATGGGTATTATTTAATCTACACTCCTGGAAATGGAAAAAAGAACACATTGACACCGGTGTGTCAGACCCACCATACTTGCTCCGGACACTGCGAGAGGGCTGTACAAGCAATGATCACACGCACGGCACAGCGGACACACCAGGAACCGCGGTGTTGGCCGTCGAATGGCGCTAGCTGCGCAGCATTTGTGCACCACCGCCGTCAGTGTCAGCCAGTTTGCCATGGCATACGGAGCTCCATCGCAGTCTTTAACACTGGTAGCATGCCGCGACAGCGTGGACGTGAACCGTATGTGCAGTTGACGGACTTTGAGCGAGGGCGTATAGTGGGCATGCGGGAGGCCGGGTGGACGTACCGCCGAATTGCTCAACACGTGGGGCGTGAGGTCTCCACAGTACATCGATGTTGTCGCCAGTGGTCGGCGGAAGGTGCACGTGCCCGTCGACCTGGGACCGGACCGCAGCGACGCACGGATGCACGCCAAGACCATAGGATCCTACGCAGTGCAGTAGGGGACCGCACCGCCACTTCCCAGCAAATTAGGGACACTGTTGCTCCTGGGGTATTGGCGAGGACCATTCGCAACTGTCTCCATGAAGCTGGGCTACGGTCCCGCACACCGTTAGGCCGTCTTCCGCTCACGCCCCAACATCGTGCAGCCCGCCTCCAGTGGTGTCGCGACAGGCGTGAATGGAGGGACGAATGGAGACGTGTCGTCTTCAGCGATGAGAGTCGCTTCTGCCTTGGTACCAATGATGGTCGTATGCGTGTTTGGCGCCGTGCAGGTGAGCGCCACAATGAGGACTGCATAAGACCGAGGCACAAAGGGCCAACACCTGGCATCATGGTGTGGGGAGCGATCTCCTACACTGGCCGTACACCACTGGTGATCGTCGAGGGGACACTGAATAGTGCACGGTACATCCAAACCGTCATCGAACCCATCGTTCTACCATTCCTAGACCGGCAAGGGAACTTGCTGTTCCAACAGGACAATGCACGTCTGCATGTATCCCGTGCCACCCAACGTGCTCTAGAAGGTGTAAGTCAACTACCCTGGCCAACAAGATCTCCGGATCTGTCCCCCATTGAGCATGTTTGAGACTGGATGAAGCGTCGTCTCACGCGGTCTGCACGTCCAGCACGAACGCTGGTCCAACTGAGGCGCCAGGTGGAAATGGCATGGCAAGCCGTTCCACAGGACTACATCCAGCATCTCTACGATCGTCTCCATGGGAGAATAGCAGCCTGCATTGCTGCGAAAGGTGGATATACACTGTACTAGTGCCGACATTGTGCATGCTCTGTTGCCTGTGTCTATGTGCCTGTGGTTCTGTCAGTGTGATCATGTGATGTATCTGACCCCAGGAATGTGTCAATAAAGTTTCCCCTTCCTGGGACAATGAATTCACGGTGTTCTTATTTCAATTTCCAGGAGTGTATTTATCCATTCGACGAATATCAACAGTCGCCTCTGGACTAATGAATGGCTACTATAAAAAGGTTCCCTCAAGGTAAACTGATCCATGAGGTTGCTGAACACAATGGTTAACTAATTGCACATATTGTTTCAGGATTTGAATTGTTTACCTATGTTGCGCACTATAGTTAAGATCTGGACTCACATTCAGGAAGAGCAAATTTCTTCCTAGCCATCCAAATGTAGTTTTTCCTTGAATCAATTAAGGTCAATGACAGAAAATGTTAAAAAAATGACAGAATGGTTTCTTTGTAAAGAATACACCAGATATCCTACCTCAGTCTTCCTTCCTTCCGTCTTTCCAATTTTCCAATCTTTCTTCCTTTCAGTCTTCTTCCCTTCCTTCCAGTTTTCCATCCTTTTAATCTTTCTGCCTTCCAATCTTTCTGCCTTCCAATCTTCCTTCCTTCCAGTCTTCCTTCTTTCTTTCCTTCCTTCTTTTTAGTCTTCCTGCTTTCCTTTTCTCCTTCCTTCCAGATCTTTCTTCCTCCCTTTCTTTATCTGTTCTATCTGAATTCTTATCTAGATCAGTTCTCTTGAACCACTGGAACGATATTCTGCCTATTTCACTGCGTTTCCGTAATCCTCATAACCTTAAAATCTGATAATCCTACAGTGTTGTCATTGTATACAGGTGAGTCAGGGGAAAAGGTATATGTTTTGAGGGGGGTATAGTACTTCTTATTATGAACAAAAAATGCAAATGAACAAATGTCATTTTCTTAATCGTATCCAACATAGAGCTGTGTGAAAATCATGGACATCATTCGCATGTCCTCCTTCACCAGCACTCAGATACGAATATAACTAAAGCAACATCAGGCTACGTAGTGTTGCCTTAATGACCATTTCAATGCACACTTCATTTGCACTTAGAGGTTCCTTGATTTGCTTCAGCATGCATTACCAGAATACTTGAAGGATATTCCTTTGCCAACACGACGTCATATGTACTTTCAGCACGACACGGAAATGTATCCTGCGCGTTGGATCAGACACTGTGGAGTCATTTCTTGGACACTGAGGTCACCTGATCTTACACCATTACATTTCTTTCTAGGGCCTGGCTTAAGAGCGAAGTCTACGAGCAAAGGGTGGACACAAAGGAAGCACTTATCGCTCGCATTTTACACGTGTGTGCTCAAGTTAAACACTGTACTAATGAGCACAGATCAACAACACAGCAGCTGTCTGTAAGAACTGCAAAAGGTATTGCAGTTGATGGCGGACTTTTTGAACACCTTTTGCGAGGAAATTGAACGACGCCTTACACCGTAATGTTTCATTTACTATCTATCATATTTATCCTGTTCCCCATCATTTTCATTAGTTCCCTCGGAAATGATTAAGAACAGCACAAATGTTCAAACTACTTTTTTTGTTCAGAATCGCTAATACTATCACACTTCAAAGCATGTACCTTTCCTCCTAACTCACACTGTATACTCTTTCCCATTTTCTTTCTATACTCTTCATTTATACATTATCTTCATTCATTTATTTGCCCTGTTATGTACTTCACCATTGCTTTTACTTTTTGGATAATCTTTCCTCCTCACTTTGCTCCATTACAATTTTCCCTTTAAGTTTAGTTGTTTTTGCCCCACATTTTTTTCAGGTGGATTATATGACTGTGAGAACTGGTAGCATGTCCACATAACCAACACTTATGATATGAATTTTATTTATTAGTACTTGGCAAATACACTTAATCAGTCGAACACTTTGCATGGTATACTGTTTACACACGATATCTCTCATATGTAAGGTTTTGGAGAGTATGGTGAATTGCCGTTTAGGCTTTTCACACTTGCCCAATGCAGTTTCCAAAAGCATCGTTCTGCACTTGACGATCTTGTTGCTCTCTCCACTTATATAACGAACAATTTTCTCAGGAAACGCCAAACGGTAGCAATATTTTTTGATCTGGAGAGAGCATACGATACCTGTTAGAGGACAGGCATCCTCCGCACACTGTTCTCTTGGGGCTTTCGAGGTCGGCTTCCCCTTTTTATTCGTGAATTTATGACAGAGCGCACATTTAAAGTGCGGGTGAACACTACTCTCTACCGCACTTTCTCCCAAGAAAACGGGGTACCCCAGGGCTCCGTGCTAAATGTTGTACTGTTTACCATCGCCATAAATCTAATTATGGATTGTCTCCTTCCCGATGTCTCGGGCTCCCTCTTTGTCGACGATTTTGCGATCTACTACAGCTCTCAACGGACTAGCCTTCTTGAACGACTTCTTCGTCTCGATCGCCTCCACTCTTGGAGCATCGAAACCGGCTTCGGCTTTTTTTCCAGTAAGACTGTCTGTGTAAATTTTTGGCGTCGTACTGAGTTTCTTCCGCCGTCCCTACATCTAGGCCCTGTCGACCTTCCGTTCGCGGACGTCACTAAATTATTGGGACTTATGTTTGACAGAAAACTGTGCTGGTCCTCCCACGTTTCCTATCTTTGGGCTCGCTGTCTGCGATCCCTCAACACCCTCCGTGTCTTGAATGGCACCTCCTGGGGAGCGGACCGAGTGGTCCTTCTCCGCCCATATCGCGCCTTTGAGCGCTCGAAATTTGACTATGGAAGCAAAGTTTACTCCTCTGCTCGGCCGTCTATTCTTCGGCGTCTCGACTCTGTCCACCACCGTGGATTGCGTTTAGCGTCTGGAGCTTTTTACACCGACCCCGTGGAAAGCCTTTGTGCTGAGACTGCTGAACCTCCGCTGACCAATCGGCGAGCTGTCCTTCTGAGTCGTTACGCTAGCCATCTGTCTTCCATGACCTTTTTGTGCACTCCTCCTTGGATTTAGGGTATGCAGGCTGCCCCTCCTCCCTACTACCACCGGGAGTCCGCTTCCGTCAACTGCTACGTTCTCCTTCCTTCCACTTTCCTATAACTTTCTTGACAACTGAGGGTACAGCACCACCTTGGCTTCGCCCACGGACGTGCCTGCTCCGAGACCTTTGTCAGCTTCCCAAGAATGGTACCCCTTCTCTCGTTTATCGTCGGGCATTTGCTGCTCTATGCGCACAAATGAAGGATGCCACATCTATTTACACTGATGGCTCAAAAACATCATTTGGTGTTGGGAGTGCCTGTAATGTTGGCGACAACCCAAATCGATTTCGGCTTCCCGACCAGTGTTCGGTTTATACTGTGGAGCTTTACGCTGTTCTCCAGGCTGTTCAATACATCCATCGCCATCAGCGGATACAGTATATTATATGCTCAGATTCGCTCAGGTCTCTCCTCAGCCTCCAAGCTCTTTATCCTGTCCTTCCTCTGGTCCACCGGATTCAGAACTGCCTCAACTTGCTCTACTTGGAGGGTGTCTCTGTGCCATTCCTCTGGATCCCAGGACATGTTGGTATTTGTGGTAACGAGGCGGTAGCGGCCAAGGCTGCAGTCTCTCTTCTTCAGCCTGCTGTTCACATGGTTCCCTTCGCCGTTCTAGAGAGTGTTTTATGTGGTCGTGTTGCTCTTTTATGGCACGCACATTGGTCTGCACTTCCCAATAATAAACTGTGGGATGTGAAACCTCTTCCCTGTGCTTGGACCTCTTCCTCCCGAACTCGTCGGGAGGAGGTAATTTTAACTAGACTCCGGATTGGGCACTGTCTTTTTAGCCATCGACATCTTTTAAGCGGCGATCCTCCCCCACTCTGTCCCCACTGCTCTCAGCTGTGGACGGTAAGACACCTTTTACTTGAGTGCCGCTATTTTACTCCGTTACGCGCCCGTCCACAGCTGTCGCCTGATATATCTCCATTTTAGCAGATGACACGCGCTCGGCCGATCGCGTCCTCGAGTTTATCAGTGTCAGTGAGATGACGTCGGTCATTCTAAGCTCTTTTTGGGAAAATAACCCCCCCCCCCCCCCCTTCTATAGTGGTTTTCTAAGCTTTCCTTCCGTTTTTAGTTTCCCAACTTTTTGAGTTTCGCTCCCATTGCTGCTGATTTCCAATTCGTTTTTTTTCTTTTTACCCTTCCCTAAGCCACAGAACGGGCGCTAATGACCGTAGCAGTTTTGCGGCCTAAAACCATTAAAATGAATCAAAGACAGTCAGCCATCGACTCTGTTTTCTGATCACTGAGTGACATCACAATTCACTATCGATATGATGCCGCATCAGCCTCTCCCTTTTCGAAGATCTGATGTCCGGTAATTTGCCGAAGTGATGGAGTTCTTTCGTGGATGGCGACGAGCTGCATTGCTGCCAGCCATGTGAGTGGGAAATAATTGGGCTTTTTCTTGGTGTGGTGGCAGTACATCTACACCACACACGGTGAAAGAAGGACTTGTGCAAGCTTGTTAGTTGGCTGTCCACCGACGGATGGCAGTTGGCATGTCGCAGTCAACTGATCTCTGCCCACCTTCATTAAGCTAGTTCCTTGTGTGAATGAAAGAGTTATTGGTGCGTCCGCTGGGCTTCTGAAGCGGTCTCGCTGGTCGTGCACTTCTTGTATCCGTGTGCTTTGATATACGCCGGTGTGAGTCGGTCCAATAGAATCGCTGTCGGGCTTACTATTTGTAGAGCTCGGACTTGGGTGCCTAGGAAGGGGGGGGGGGGGGAGGGGTGACTGACATCCCAACCAGAACAACACTCCTGGCTGACGGATCCCGTGTGGCAGAACACTGCTGTTCTGGGCGTCTCCAGACATGTCTTTTCCTGTCACCAGGGCTCAGTTCTAAGTGGGTTTCACCACTGAAGGTAATTCCACTCCAGTTAATGAGATTCCAGGCCCAAGATGTGATCTTGGTCGCCTACGGTGGACTCGAAGCTGAGCGGTGTCCTCTCCAGTTGACAGGATGCTAGGAAATGACTGTGGACGTGTCACTAACGCCAAAGATACATTATTAATTCGTGACACCTTTGTTCCTGCCGAGTACAGGCCCGCGCAACACAGGCTGGCTGAGCTTGGTGATATCAACGACCTTCCCTGAGTCCTCGCTGACTCGTTGCGATGACACCAGCTCCGGGCCGCACCAGTCTTGCTAGCGCAGCGCCGCGTGCAGTGACGTAGCGCTGGAGTGCCCTTACTTCGGCCGCGCATGGCTGGCGGCACCCGGCTGGCCGGCCGGCTCGGCAGTGGACAGCAGGCAGCTGTGCGTAGGAGGCTCCGGGTTGGAGTCCCGCGCTGATGGCACTAGAAGCGTTCTCGTAGTGCGGAGTGTACTCAATCCCACCCTGTCTCCTTCCCTGCTCCTCCTGGTGGCTCGTCCGCGGTGGACGGGCGGAACGGCTGCAGTCCCCCAGCGTCGTCGGCTCACCCAGTTGTGACGGCGGGTGCACAGGGCCTAGGCCCCGCACGATCTCGACGACGGCTCACTGATGTGGTCAGCATTGGCGAAGAGCGAGTCTGCCGCGATGTCTGCTAATCCTGGGTTGATGATTGACAGTGGCAGCAGAGAGGACCAGAGCTGGTTCTGTCCCCTCACGTCTGCTGCTGGATGGGCCGCCCTTACTGCAACATCTCCTTAGTAAAGATTAACATGTCGAACACCGATCTGAGCGCTACACAGCGACCCAGTACACATCTAACTGCAAGTCTAACTGCGAATGCCTTGTTGCTATCAAAGCTGGCGTATTTAAAGGAAGCACGAGCGACGTCCTGACGTCATGCTCGTTTGTAATGAACGCATTCGTTCCACTTATACTGCTGATTCATCTGCCGTAAAGAGTTGGAAACGTGGAATATTGTCAAAGTTTCGTTGCCTATGCCGAGAGCCAGAGGCAGCAGGTTAGCCAAGAGGTAAGAGGATTGCACATGTATCGGAATGTGTCGTCAGGCAGGGGCAATGGCCTGGTTACACACAACAGGCGAGAGAGAAATGCTTAGCACGGGGGTTTGTGTGGTGTTCTTGCGACAGAATTACGTGTTGTTACGGCAGACTTACGCGAAGTTGTGAAATGCAGTACAGCTGACGCTATACTTCTGTCTTGCACTCTACGAAAGTCTCCGTCTAACACAACCCCACATGCTAAGCAATTCTCTCTCGCCTGTTGTGTGTAACCAGGACATTGCCCCTGCGTGACGACACATTCCATAAATGTGCAATCCTCTTACCTCTTGGCTAACCTGCTGCCTCTGGCTCTCGTCATAGGCAACGAAACTTTGGCAATATTCCACGTTTCCAACTCTTCACTATTCCGCGACACTACAGTCTGCAGACGCCCAGGACAGTGGTGGTATACCAACTCGACTGTCGTCCACCACACGGCATGACAGTTAGGAGTGATGGTCTGGGATGCCATTTCTTTTCGTTGCGCGACCTCTCTGATTGTCATCCGTGACTCCCTTACACCACCTCAGTACCGTACATCGACGATACTCTATCCCCCTTTACGTTGCACTTCGTGACAAGCCATCCTGAGCTTACTTTTCAGCAAGATGATGCCTACCGGCACATGACGACAGTTTCTACCTCTTGTCCTAGTGCCTGCCAAAACCTTCTGAGCCGAGTATCGACTCGTGCTACACCTTGTGTTTAAATTGCATTGGTTTTCCTTTTCTTCCCCTGACATCTTTGTTTGATATGTTGTCTGTCATTGCCTGCTTGGTTGTCTTTTCCCTCTGCTATCGATATCTGCGTTTTTGCTTCCGGGAAACTGGTATGGAGGAAGTGAGATCTTTGACCGGTGGTAACTTCGTGCGGCGGCGCGGAAGTAGGGGCGTTGCGCGCAGAGAGTGTGGTGGACATGGGAGGGCAGTGTGGCTCTCCAGCGCGAAGCAGGCGTGGTCGGTTGTACCGAGTCGCCACGTGATGTATGTCGGTTGTGTGTAACGAGCGGGTCGAGTTGGCGGAAGAGCTCCCCGCGGGTTGGTGGTATACAGAATCGCCCCACGAGTAGTTTCTGTTCATTTCGCCTTGGTGGGACGTTTTCTTTAAGTCCTCCGTTTCAACACTGGAATTTAAAAAGGAGACACCTAACATGCAGGAGTGATCACTTCGCGTCAACGTTGCAGAGAAGACGTGAACTCCGGTGACAGAGCGTGTTGTCGCGTGACCGTGGCGTGTTGGGTACGCTGGCGACGCGTGCGCCGTCGGATGTGTGGATCCTTGCCATCGGAGGTCGTGTACTGCCTGTTCGAGCATAATTGCAAGTTAAGTTCGTGGAAGGTTTAATCATTAAGTAATAATTTTGTGTAACCAGCGTCTCTTCCGCCTTGTGGCCTCCGGCGACCGGGTTTCCTGTCCCTGGCACCGGTGTAATTGAAGACAGTGATCTTTCCTCCTCCTCTCGTTACTGTACGATGGGAGGTGTAGTTTTGGCAGTTTAATTGTTTCGCTATTCTGTCGTGTGCTATGAGTACATTCATGCTTCTTGTTGGTTGATCATGTGGCCGCTCATTCAGGACTGTGTGGTGTAAATTTCCTTGCACGAGGTTAGCTCTAATTTTGTCAGCAAGTTAAGCAATCTTATTGCAAGTTTTCGCTGGCTAAAAGTCGGAGCGGTGACCAGCCTGAGAGTGGTAATTGTGTTTACTGGCGTATTTAAATTGGTCAGTATTCTGCCTAGCCTGAGCATCCCTGAGTGGGTGATTTGTGGTCGCCTTACACAGGTCCGAAATATCTGTTACGTTCTAATGATATTCCAGGACACTTTTGTTTAAAAACTTTTTTTTTTAATTCCACTATTCCTTTATTGCCATTAATCGTGTGTTTGATGAGACCTTTGTTTGTTTTTTTTTTTAATGGCGGTGTTGGTAGTTTCACTACCTCATCGTACTTTATTAACAAAGTTCTGTATTTACTTTAGTAGCCTGTTCACTAAGGTTCTTGAAATTTTTTTAAACTGTTGTATTGCTATAAGTTACTTGATTCCCGTTACCGGCGTGTTCTGAAAGGCTGTGTTTGCTTTTTTTTTTTAATTTTTAACTGTTGTATTTCTATAAATTACTTGATTGCCGCTTTTAAAAGAAATTTTTAAACAGTTGGATTGCTGTAAATTATTTGATTGCCGTTAGTGCCGTGTTTTGAAAGTTTGTTGATTCCCGTACTTTTACTTCTAGCCGGCCGCTGGTGGCCGAGCGGTTCTGGCGCTACAGTCTGGAACCGCGCGACCGCTACGGTCGCAGGTTCGAATCCTGCCTCGGGCATGGATGTGTGTGTTGTCCTTAGGTTAGTTAGGTTTAAGTAGTTCTAAGTTCTAGGGGACTTATGACCTCAGCAGTTGAGTCCCATAGTGCTCAGAGCCATTTGAACCATTTTTACTTCTATTTTTTAAAAAAAAAGAATTTTTTTTAAATTGTTGTATTGCTATGAATGATTTGATTGCAGTTAGCGGCGTGTTTAAAATGCCGTTTATTGCCGTACTGCTAGTTTCTGTAAGATATGAATCAAACATTTCTGTGTGAAAATCTCAACTCGACAGTAAACTACTAGAAATTTGGCCCCGTTTCCCAACTTGTGGTGTGGCTTGTAGTAACCGTAACCACTGTGTGTGTCACATACCTTGGCCAACAAGGTCGCTGGACCACTCCCCAGCTGAGAACGTTTGGAGCATTATAGGCAGGGCCCTCCAACAAGCTCAGGACTTGACGATCTAACGCACCAATTGGACAAATTTTGGAATCGATAGCCCTCAGGAGGACATTATAATTCCCTCATTCAGTTCCTAACCAAATAACTGGTTACATAAGGGCCTGATATCGAGCAACGCATTATTGACTTGCTCATTTTCTGAAGCTCTTGCTTCCTCTGCTTCTTCTTTTTCCTCTTCTTCTTCTTCTCCTCCTCCTCCTCCTCCTCCTCCTCCTCCTCCTCCCCAGGTATTAGGCAAAAGTGCCTGTTACGGTGCCCATCGTTGCTGAGATCTTCCTTTATCTCTTCTTCCTTGGTACTAATAATTTCTAGCCTTTAAGGGAGTCTGTCACTCTTCATTCTTTCTAGGTGTTCATTCCACACTCTACAACTTTATTAATTAGACTAAAATTTTTTAGTTGTTCTCTAATATCTTTATTCCTTAGTATGTCTTCTATTGTGCAATCTTTAACTCGTTTCTGGAATTTCATTTCTTGCACCTGAATACGGCTTTCTTGATTTTTCCTAACCACCCAGTTTTCGCTTCCATGTGGGGACTGCAACTGTTTTGTAGAATTTAATTGGAGTATCTTTACTTGTTTCGTTTTCAAAGTTTCTGTCAATTTTTCCACATACCCAGCTAAATTTACTATGCTTAATTTCTATACCTTTGCTGTAACCATATGTCACTTGACATTCCAGGGAGCTGAAGTGGTTTACTTGCTGTAAGATCTTTTGACGTCACTGCATCGTCAGCAAATAGTAAGATATGTAAAAGAGTCGTCCTGTCTAGGTGTACGGTATACCTTTCCGAAATACTGTTTTCCATATATGCATTACTTCATGTACGTAAATGTTGAACAAAGTTGGGGAGATACAGCAGCCTTGTTGTCCTGCTTTGCTAGTCGATATCTCATTAGTCATCTTTCCGTTGAGATCTATACTGTTCTGGTACATACTTTTTACCGCATTTATTAGATCTTTTAGATATCCAAAATTCGTCATTATCTTCCAAAGTGTATGTCTATTAACATTGTCAAAAGCTTTTTTAAAAATCAATAAAAGCAATATCTGTTTCTTTATTATATTCTCTGCGTGTTTTGTATTCTCTGTTGTAAAATAAAAACTGCACCTATCGTAGAACACCCTTTCCTAAAACCCATTTGTTGCTCATGCGGTACTGCTTCCGCTATGTTTTGAAGTCTTGTATTTAAAATCTTAGCATACATCCTGTATGCTAAGTCTAGTATAATTATTCCTCTATAGTTTCTGCACAGATTTTTGTCTCATTTTTTTTAAAACTGTTGTCACTCTAGCAATCTTCCAGTCTTTGGAGATAATTTTGCTCTTCCAAGACTCGTTTAAGAGACGTAACAGTCGTAGATGTAGCTTCATTCCTCTATATTTTAGCAATTCAGCATTAAGACAATCTCTTCCTGTCGCTATTTTGTTCATAAGTGATGTCAAGGTAGATTGTTGTTGCGTCAGGATGTATTTCAGCTAAGCCCTTGCCATCTATTGTTTCAATTACAGTTTCTTGTACTGTATCATCACACCATAATGCTTTGTAATAATTTACTCCTCCTCTTCTTCAATATTGCTTATTTGTAC